>NW_026889772.1:12870000-13217500 GCF_033153115.1 Saccostrea echinata | reverse complement strand
AAAGTCTATGTACTCTTTACCCTGTTCACATTATGAAAAAAATAAGACAAATAGGTGTGAACAGCGCTATCCTACAAATACCTCGCTTACCAGACGAATAACATTTTCTATACAATGCAAAAAAGGCATTTCAAATTGTTGGTGACCTCAAGTCAGTGATTATCAGAGACAGCTGAATTTCCTACTTCTTTACCTGATTTGATTTTATATATTGTTAGAAATTTACCTTTATTCTTGGATAAAGAAAGGAACTGTTTTTATCAGTGCCCTGGGAGGATGAATGTATGAAATGTTTACATCCGCTAGCTTTGGCAATCTCTGCAGTCTTCAGCACATAGTCATTATCAACTTTTACAAAGCCTTCCTGATAAAAATTAACATAAATGATTAAAACAGAATTTAGAATTAATTAAGAAAAACAGAATAAAGTGGTCAGTCAGTACTGTGATTAGAACATGAATATACTGTAATACAAATGGTTGTCTACAAGTCATATCTTAAAGTACACAGGTAATCTCCGTGTGTTTTTATAACCATGAATTAAACTGCCTAAGAATTCCAACTTTTAGAAAGTTCAATAATTTACAAAAATTATAAAGAGAATAAATACATTTAATGGGGATTCCCCATAGAGTTAGTTTACAACAAACAGTCTTTGCATTTTGTGACATTTACTACTACCTCTATTTTATTGTTCACGTTAACTTGTACACAGAGCAGAAACATAGGTAATCAGAGATTACAGAGCTCACCTCAACAAATGTTGTCTTTAAGTAAGGCAAAGTCCCACATTAAACTAATAATCTAGTAGTGTACATCCCAAGATGCAATATTTATGCAATTTTGATCTGATATGGCTTGCAGTTACTTGGGAAAACTTCAAACTAGTCACTCATCCAGAAAATGTAATTCAAATCCAGCATCTGAAGCAAGTTTGAGAGTGTTCATCCCCTGATGCATCATCCATGCAAGTTTGGTTCAGATACGCCTTATAGTTTCTTTGTAATAGACCTGCACCCAAAACATTAACCTGGTCCATATCTGGAAAATGTATATCCAGCATCCAAAGCAAGCCTGGTAGTGTACATCCTTAGATGTATCATCCATGCAAATTTGGTCAACATAGGGCTTATAGTAACTTTAGAATGAACCTGCTCCAAAAACATTAACCTGGTCATTCCTAAGCTGAAATTGCAGCATCTGAAACCTTGACTGGTACATTGAAACACACAAGCATCTTCCTGATTAATGTAGGGCATAGAAGTACTTAACAAGTTAAAATGTCTTTATTGTCCAATTTTTTTCCCCACAAGCTATGATATAATTGTTTTTATTTTACTACTAAAATATATTTCTTTTAGAAAATCATAAGAGTTAAAGCAATATTTTTTATATAAACCTTAACAGTGAGTTATACTTACAACTCCACTTTTTCCTCTTGTCGTTCCCAGAGCATTAAAACCAACATCACACCCCTCAAAAGCATCCTTATAGTCATCCAGATTGTTAAAATCCACCACTCTCTCCTCCTATCACAGAAAATCTTAAATATCAAGAAGCATGAATATAAACTGTAAACTTACTAATTAACAGCAAACATACTTCACATATATATTGTATTAACAATGAACAACTTTTATCAAAAACACACTTAGTTTTATCAATAAATATACTTAATATCACAATATTTCCAAAGCAATCTTTTTTGAATTACTGGTATTCAAATTTATTAATTAAGTATGATTTCAGTTGTGTTAAATTTTTCATTTTCAATTTGATCATGACTAATCATTTCAAGTTCTGTCTGTTTCCATGTAACTAAATGCAATAAATATCAATCTATTAAATGGTTATTCACATATGTGAAAAAGAAACAACTGCAACACTTTTTCACAGTGTTATTTTCAAATTAGCTTACAAATTCTCCTCCCAATTTCTCAGTTATGTTTGTCTGTCTTCTGCCAATGAGGACCACCCTCTTGAATGGTTTTGACTGATTCAACTCCTTCACTATTTCCTTGCCAGTTTCTCCAGTGTACCCGACAACAAATGCAGAATGGTCCTCTTTTTTGAACTTCTCTAAGTTTTGTTCACGTTCAGTAGCCATGCTATAAGGAAAGAAAAATAAATATTTATTTAAAACTGTCTTATTTAACCCTATAACATATTTTCACATGAAAATTTGTAGCAAGCTATGGACAACTAATCAAATTATTTTAAGCTGCCTCAATATAAATTATTAATTTATCAATATACATTCAAATTCAGTCTCCATAATTTGATAAAGACATAAGGAACTCTCAGCCATGTTAATAAAATACATGTACATGTAGATAAAAATAGAGCTGCATGCATCTGCACTAGCTTGTTTATTTTGCTATCACCCAGAAAGAATTTGATAGTTAAACTGAGTCCAGAAAAAAATCATTTTAATAATAGCGAGCTCAAAGAACAACACTTGGGGGAAGAGAAAATTTGGACTTTACACATTGATCCAAATGAATTTTTTCTGAAATTACCTCAAGAGCCACAATGCAATGCGAATGCATCTCATTGCTAACTACATTCTCACGGAAACAACAATTCAAACTTCACAAAAAATAAATTCACCTTGATTTAATGGACATTGCATATAGCTAGTAGATTAAACTTTCTTTGTTAAAATTATGCACCTATTAAACTTCATTTATCGAAATGCAGCTAACCTTCAACATCAGTGACGTCACAGTCTATATGTTATAAATGTCTTGTGCGGCTTAATGAGGTGGATCTAATTTAAGAGTGAATATCCAGTAGTACACAACTGCACTTGCCACGAGGGTCGCACCGTCAACATAAAAGAAATTTTCTCTTTTTATAATAAACTTAAAAATATTTTGTTCATTATTTATTTTAATGTGGTAACTGGTTCTTGCCAATATTGACTGGACAGTCAGGATGACCCTTGATCTTATGCTAACTTGGAAAGGTTTTATTTTAGTTGTTAACTTTTTTAACAGCCTATGTATTATCTTAAGAATAAAAATAATGATTTAAAATGGCATGCTTCAAAAGGTAAGCTTTTATTATATACGATGTAATCTGAAATATTGCAACCACCAACTACATTGTTTATTAATGAGCTCATGGATAAATATATTTCCAATATAATGTTACCTGGAAATAAAATATGCGTCGTGTACAGCGGCTAAATCATATATGCTAATCAAACAGGCCCAAAATATGCCTAAAGTTGCAAACGCAATTGCAACACCAGTGAAACAGTCTCGACAATCTTTGTCGAACCCTAAAAATCTCATACCCCCTGCTGTTTACGTCACAGAAGTGTGCAGAATGCTTAAAAGCAGAACATATCCGAGATGTACTTTAGTATCCGGAATAATTCATTTCATTTTTTTTTTTAAATACATATAATTGGGGTACAATTTTAATCATTCAAATTGATTTATCAATAATTCATTGTAGGCCTAATTAATGCAAAATTCCAAGTTAGATTCATAGATTGGCTTGTGTGAGTGAAAATACGAAACTAAGCCTTCGATAATGTAAACTTGCTTAAAACGACGCAGGGAAGTAAAAAGGTAGGTCAAGAAATTATTATGCCTTATGATATTATACGAGTTTGCAAGTGTTTACAGCTGTGAAATCGCTATTTGATACCCTAAAAAATGCGCTATAATTTTAAAAGATGAATTCTTATCGTGAATAAAATAAATTTGGGCATCGTAAAATCCCTCCAAACTGTATCATGTAAAGCTTGCATAAAATTCCAAAATGGCGGAAACGTTTTCACCACATTCACTCGTTATAGATCAAACAAAATGGCCAATCGAATGAAAGAATGGAAACTAGACTGTAAAGTGTACATTGGTGATCTTGGTTATGGTGCAGCAAAACAAGAACTGGAAGACTTGTTTTCCAGGTACGGCCCCATTAGGAATGTGTGGGTAGCCAGAAACCCACCAGGTTTTGCCTTTGTAGAGTTTCAGGACCCAAGAGACGCTGAAGATGCAACAAAAGCTCTTGATGGCACGTAAGTAACATGGTGTAGCCATAAAGTGTAATTATAAAACAATGCATTGTGAAATGCTGCTTAAATCATATGTAAACAAAATTAATTAGATCTACTTAGGTTAAATTTATTTGCAGGAGGATAAATGGCAGGAGAGTTAGAGTAGAAATGTCATCAGGAAAATCTCGCTGGGGCTCTAGAGGACCACCCACACGTCGTGGAGGCGGTGGTGGGAGGAGCTACAGAGATGAAAGACGCAGATCAAGGTGATTGGGTCCTTCATAATTAAGTTTATAAATTGGCATTGAACATGCAATGGAATTTTAAAAAAAGGCATATTCTAATCATTAAAAAGAAAAGCACACAGTGACACTTGTTGTCAAAACTTACTATTTTTTAATTGTTTTCCAAATCTTTTAAACACTTAAAATGCTTTTTGTTTTTTGTATTAGGTTTGTAATTTATCAATAGTATTTGTTTGGAGTGCGTTTTAGAAAATCAATATGTGATGAAGAAACAAAATAGGTTCAACACTCGCTACAGCAAAAAGCTCAGGAATACCTGTCAGATGTCCTTGTGTTAGTGTATCAAACAGGAAGAAAATTTCTTTTTTTTTTTTTTGGTATATCTGCATATGTGTACAATGTGCCACCAGACTTTCAAAGAAGCTTTATGGTACTAAATTCCAAAAACCAGTGTTTTCATTCATATGGAATTTTTCTTGGGGGGGGGGGGGGTGTTATTTATTTTGTTGAGTTTCAGCAAAAGGTGATGATTAATTTTTTTTTAATAAAAGTTTTTATGTGTCTTTGTTGTCCCTTCATTTTATTGTGGTAGATAAAACCATCATTTATGACATTAAAATTTACTTCATTTTCATTAAAGATCAACTTGTGCCTATATTACAAACATTTCCTTTTTGATTTTTGTTCCACAATTATTTTTTTAAAATCAATTTGAAAATCAGTATTGAAATGAAAGCAAGGAAAAATAACTTTAAAAAGCAAATAATTAATAGGAAAATTTTGTAAAACTGCACATTAATTTCTTTCTGTCTTGCCATATTAACCTTGACTGATATGAACCCATTTACAGGCTAGCCCTTTATCCCCCCAGCCAGTCGGCGTCATCGTTTCTTTCCCCTGGTCAACGTCTGCCCTAATCAACATTGCTGATCAACTTGATCAACATCCCACTGTTCTATCAGCTGATATCAACCTGCAGCTGTTTTATCAGCACTACAACACAACGCCCATCAGCGTCAACAACAGTACTAAGACTTTAAACGGGGAACAATATCTTCTCACCTAGATCATCTAAAATTAAGTCATGTTCAGACATTTTCAACGTATTTTAGATCTTGGTTTTGGACACTGAAATTGGTGAAAATAGTGCAAAATTTTATTTGAGTGGATTTTGAATTCTGGTAAAAAATATCTAACAGTGTTAAAGAACCTAAAAAAAAAAAGAATAGAAACAAAATAAGCCTTAGATATTTATTTTAGAGTGCTGTCCCAAAATCTGAGTAATTTTTCAGTCAGATCCTTTAGAACTATAAGCATTTCAGATATACAAAGACATTTTACTAAAGAATCAAATTAACAGTTAAATTTTGTAGGAGCTTTGTTGAATTGTCTGAACAGCCCAAATTTTTTCACACCTTCAATTTTCCAACGCCTTTCTTCGATACATACACATCACGTTAGTTTCCCTATTCTCCGTGGGTCAGCATCAGCATTTCAACTTTATCACCTCTTATCGTCAGGACGGCAGCTTGACAATGGTACAGGGTTGTCAGTTATAGCCAGTTTGTACTGGTTTGCTTGTATGCTTCATACTAACCATGAGTTTCACAATATTTTCATTATTTTGAAAAATACACTGAACTCAGTATTGTATTCTGAAAATTGCAGTTATTTGCAAAGATTTCAAGGAAAGTTTCCAAAGTGCATGGGAGCGCTAGCTTTTAACAGTTAACTACCCTTTTGGAGAAAGGGAAATTTATATTAAACCCATGTTTTGTTTTTAATTGTTGTTTAGTGTTTTTATTTTAGTTTCATAGTTGAAGTATTATGTTTAGATTTTCTAGCTGTTTCTCCTTATAAAATCATTATAAAAGGAGCTAACTTTTCATTCAGATATAAATGTGATTTCAATCTTCCATAGACCTTTCATCTGAGTTGTTATTGTGCCATGTTGTATTTTTCCATGGAATTAAAATCTTTTGACCTAAGGTAACAAAAGGTTTATTTTTGGTTAGGTTGCTTTTTTTTCCCTGTCTTTTAACAGAGACTGTAGAGAAAATTTACAATATTTTAAGATTTCTTTTTTTAATTTCCAGATCTTTTTCACCAAGACGAAGAAGTCCCTCCCCGAGAAGACGAAGCAGGAGCAGAAGTCGCTCTAGGTATAGATTTAATTCATACAGAACAAATTTTTTTCATTAATTCCTCCTAGTATGGGTAAGTTTTGAAGGGGACAAATTTTACAACAATGACAGTTTTTGGGTTTGACAAACTGCTTGATCATAACCAACTTTGTGACAAGTTTGAGCCTATAAAATTTCTCCATCACAAAGTATATAGACTGGACAAGGGTTTTAAACTGGGTGTCCCAGTGACCTTGTCCAAATAACCTATATTCAGGGTTGTAATATACCACTAATTATAATCCACTTTTAGTAAAATATGAGCCAGTTCTCCATTTATAGAGCTAATCACTATGATCTTGAATTTGACCAAATTCTTTTGTACCAGGTCATGACACACCTCTGGTCATTAACTATCCACTTTAAACCTTATTGTTCAATTTCCATTTAGACTTGAGGTTTCGTAAAAACAGTCCCCTTCTCCCCCCCCCCCCCCCCCCCCCCCCCATGACAAAACAGTGTTCTGCTACATCCCCTCTCAACAAAAAAGTGTTCAATTAAATATTGACATTGACTTGCCAGTCAAAATAATGATACAACCCAATTCCTCATAACATACATGTATGTGCCCTTAAATTATAGATGTTAATTTTTTTTTCTGAATATTTCTTTGCAAGCACATTTTTGATATGTTATAGGTCACCATCTTACAGAAGGTCCAGGTCTCCTTATGACAGACGATAGGAACAACTTCAGACAAGTATGTCTCCTTTTTCTTGGGGGAGGGGGGGGTTATATTTTGAGAATATAAAACATGGGATTAAAAACTCTGAAGGTTGAGATGAATGTTTTACTTGGATATATTGTAATATTATGTAGGGTATTAGATATGCTCTATATTAGATATCTTGTAAATATTAGATTAAAATATTTGATATTTTTAAAAAAATAAATATCTTTTAAGAAAGTTTCTTAGTTAAAACCTCTTCTTTTTTGTTTTTTTAAATGTTTGTCGTAATTTTCAGAATACAATGGCCCAGCTGTGTGAACTGTTGAAACAAAGCAAGGGAAAAATGTTCAAGCTGAATGTAGATATATTTTAATTAACATTATTTCATTGGTGTGAAACACAAGATGTTTTATGTTTTTAAACATAATTTTCACCATAATTTTAACAATTAAGATTATTGTACCATGTGACAGAACTTGACATTGACAGTTGTCTTTGATATTCATGAGACATGGATAAATCAGCCCCCTTTTATTAATGAAAAGGTGTAGAGATGAAATGTGTATATATATTATATAGATGTTTTTATATCCCCTAATGTTGTTGAATAAAATAATTAAATATGTATGGATTGTAATTTTCAATATATTTATATCCACAGACAGAGATTCATTATTTCTTCCGATTAGGCTGTCATATCATTGGGTTTTCCATAAAGTAAACTGTAAAACTTTGAAATTACATGGAGTTGTACTGTGAAATTTGATTTGGATATACATTCACACATTATGTCATATTTTGTTGAAGTCAAAGTATCTTGTATGTTAAACGATGAAGAATACCTGTTACAGTGGAACATGCCATAAAATTTCTCGCATGGCAAGCCTGAGGAAAATGAGAGATAATTAAGTACTCCAAATGTACTTGGAATCCACATCTCACTGGAAGTAGTTTAAGATAGTTCATTAGTACCAAAAATGATCATAAGCCACAGCATATCAAGATGTTAAAGTGTGCCCTGAACATTGTAATTTTTAGCTCACCCGAGCCTTAAGTGAGCTTTTCTGATCGAAATTTGTCCATTGTCTGCCGTCTATAAACTTTTCAGATTTTCATCTTCTTCTCCAGAACCACTGGACCAATTTCAACCAAACTTGGCACAGATTATCCTTAGGAAGAGGGGATTTGAATTTTTTTTTCAGATGAAGGGCCACACGCTCTGCTAAGGGGAGATAATTATTAATTAATATTAAACAGTGAAAATTGGGTAGGGTCATTTAAAAAATCTCAAGAACCACAGAGCCAGAAAAGATGAAACTTAAGTAAAAGTTTTCTGAGGAAGTGTACCGGTAGATTCAAATTCGTTCAAATCATTACACCAGGGTTGGGACACAATATATATTTTTTTAATTTACGTAGGGAAAAAATTACTGATAAAGAACTGAAGGGCCATTACTTGAACGTTGTGGCCTATGGGCTTTTTGTTAGTACATGTACTGCTACAAATTTCTTCTACAGAATTGAAATAGTTCATATCTTCTACAAGCCTGTCTTATATAAAGATATTTGTGATTTCGTGGTATTACACTCCGTCCATCTGTCTGTAGATACCAGTTAATTTCCTGGACTTTATCAGGCCATTTTGTAGGACTGTAGAAGAGTTGGCATTCTAAATGAATATGATGTAAATTAATGAGCTGGAAACACCGTCATCAAAATCAGAATTATTTACCAAGGTTAACAGAAATTTTAAAAAGTAATGTTTTAAAGGGGAAAAAAACACGGATTTTCAACCAAAACGAGGCTTTGCCAGTGCATCTCCCCAAGTCAAGGGTTTCTGATCCACTCCACTCCACATGGTTCCTGATCCACTTCGCTCCACTTGGAGCGTAGTGGATCAGAAGCCCTTGACTTGGGAAGATGCTGAATATGCTGCAAAATTATTATTGGATGTCTGATCAAAATAAGAATATCGCTTCAAAAATATTAGATATGTACATACTTCTTTGCTAGCCAAATACTTCTGATGCGTTACAGATGCGCATTTAAAAAGAGTACCGGGTATATCAAAATCGTTTATTAAAATTGCTAAACATGAAATTATGCAAATACTCAACAACATAAGCTCGAAGAAAGGTTCTCAGAAAATCAGCTATATTATACTCCATCTTCAAAGTCGTTGTAAACGTTATACGTTCACTTCAACTCCCAATTCTTCAGGACGTTCTCTGCTCTTTTTAACGTCTCCTCAGTCTGTAATGGAGGTTATAGCTATTTGAATTTTCTCACGGGCACTGGAAGTTACTGTAAATATTGAGTATGTGCATGTATAAAAAAGGTCCATGCACATTCTCAATATTTACATTAACTTCCAGTGCCCGTGGTCAGATCTACAAAAATGCACGTATTTCGATATTCTAATTATAATGTAATGGGGTGTTTAACTTTGCATATTTCGAATGACGATAGAGTAAAATAATATGCACAAAACTAAAGATATTTTCTGAACCAAAGTGTGTTTATATAGTTAAGAATATACACCATTTCAGTTATTCTGTGAGCATGAGTTTGCTCGACAATTTTTCCATTGCTAGCGCGAAAATCTACTCCTGACCAGCACCATTATGTCGATAGATGAAAAAATAATAAAGCTTATCGGAGTCTTTATTAATTAGGTCTACCCAAAGTCGTAAAAAATATTGAACCTTGACACAGTTACAAAGGTTGTTCGAAAAGTTCGTGGACAATGTCAATCCTCGTTATACTATTTTCAAGAAATTTAATATAAGTACATTATCATAATTATGTAAAAATATTTATTTTGTTGACGTGTGAAGTTTCATTCCATTCGATTCAATAGAAATCAATTTACTTTTTTTTCAAATCAACATGTTTGATAACCCCGGAGCAAACTAAACAACATTATAACGTCAAAAATATAGCGTCATGAGGTTCTCAAAATATTCTCACTTTACATTTCACGCCTTTCTCTTTCCAAGACCTTACTAACTAAACGTTTTTGGGTGAATCCGTTCTCTCACAGATCGTCCTCGTCTGATACAAAGTCCATATCATTCAAATACCGCCTGGGCCATTTACACACACATATGCATGACCCGCTTTTGAGATATTTCATGCTTCCTACAACATTTTCAGATTTTATTCTGACGTTTTCCAGAGTACAACAGAAAATTGTATCGAAAACTGCTGCTCCGTGACGTCCTATACGACGTCACCTTTTTTGCCTTTTTCTATGAGGATTACCTATCTTCAGAAATTGATTTCTTTTCCATGAAGCAAACTGTTAAGTCATAATTTGGAATATGAAAGGAATTAACAATTCTTCATTTGATCGTCTAGATTTATTTTGGTTTTGAGCCATTTTACAGAGGATATGATTAGTATATTGTTTGTAAATTACTAAATTTTGCTCCGCGAACCAATTTTCGCAGTTTTTAACTCCTAATAAGTTTGAAATAAATCAAGAAATTTCAAAAATTTTAATACAAATCATTTGAATTTATATTGTTAAAATATTGCTACCAAATTTGAATATAATATGACGTTAAATTAAAAAGATATGACAAAAGTCCACGAACTTTCCGAACAACCCTCGTGTATGGCGGTTCATCTACACCTCCGATATAATGCTTAAAAAGAGAGAAGTAAAGTATTTTAAAATGTCGTTTGTTGAAGCCGGTAGCTTTAGCTATTTATAGGATTAAAACAACGCGTAATCTTGACACAAACTCATTTTAAAGAAATAAATCCAGTGTCTATTTCACGGAGTTAAAAGAATAACACTTTCGTTGGAAGAGTGTTACTATTGGTCATTTTCAAGCCATTCGATAATAAAAATTTATGAAATATTTGTTTAGTGGCTGGTGCCTCTCAGATTGTCCTTCGAATCATGATAATTGTCATATACAGCCTTCAGATAACAGGCCCGTAGCAACGGTTTCAAAAGTGGGGGGGGGGACTCCCCCCCCCCCTCAAAAATGTGACAAGCAAAGAATAAAAGCTTATTTACTGTCCAAATCCTGCAATTTGACAGTACTCGACCTTAAAAAACAGCAAAAAAAGGGGGGGGGGCAGCATCCTAATGAAAATTTACTACAGCAAAATAATACACTCAGAAAAGGGGGGGGGGGCTCCCTGCGTTTCTACGGGCTTGGATAACCAGTTGTGGTAGAACACATTCAACACCTTTATTAGAATAACTTCGATCAGAGATGTTTTTGACGATTCCTATTCGGACACCGTGTGTTCCATTTCCAAATGTTGTTCAAAAAATTGTAAATCCTGTGATATTTTGACATTCATTTTTTAAAATAGCAACTTCACAGGACAAATTTTTAATACCAAAACTTGAAGGTTTGAGTTGTAAGTCTTCTAACTGTAATGGTTTAGATATCAGCTTGGATAGCTCAGCGGTAGAGCACCTGACTTGTGATGCAGGGGTCTTGGGTTCAATTCCCGGACCAGTCATGCATTTTCTCCCTTCCTGTTACATTTGGTGCCGTGACCAGGATGAGACAGGCGAAAGACCTGCCAGGGAAGAGCTTGGGTTGGTTAAGGAGGAGATATGTGGCGGTCAGACGGGTTCGATCGCAGGTGGCCATAGCTCAGTTGGTAGAGCATCTGACTGGAGATTCAGGGTTCTCGGTCTGGTTCGTCGCATATTACATAACGTTGTCTATGGAATTAATTCCAATCTTTATGGCCTTCCTTATGTTGGAGAAACCAAGGGTTCCTTCAACAAAGAGAATGTCGGAACATATGTTTGAAATAAATAATTGGGGTCATCAAAATCTTTATAAACATCTTAATTCCCCCGACCATTCTACTCTTTCTATCAGGGTCAGAATTTGGGGAATAAACATACTATCCCACAAATAGTCCTACTTTTCTCCATTCTGTAGACAAGGGGAATAATGCTGGATACTGGATGAAACTAGGCAATGCATTTCCATTTATTGTCCCCCGCTTTCGCGAAAGCAAGGGGACATTAAATCTCATTCGTCCGTCTGTCAGTCTGTCTGTCACAGAAACTTTAACCTTGGTCATAACTTTTGAATGAGAAGAGATAGGGCTTTCATATTTTACATGTACATTACCTGTGACAAGACCTTTCCAAATATACTATGATTTCTAACCCCTTGACCTTGAAGTTTGACCTACTTTTCAAAAATTTTATCTTTACTTATAACTTTGGATTGAGAAGAGATATGACTTTCATACTTGACATGTGTATTACCTATGACAAGACCTTTCCAAATGTACTATGGTTTTTGACCCCCTTGACCCGTGATTTTGAAGTTTGACCTACTTTTCAACATTTTTATTTTTGCTTATAACTTTTGATTGAGAATAGATAGGGCTTTCATATTTGACATGTGCATTACCAGTGAAAAGGTGTTTCTGAGCATGCTATGATTTTTTACCCCTTGACCTTCATGTTTGACCTAATCTGCAAAAATTTTAACTTTGGTGATTACTTTTGAATGACATATGATAGGGCTTTTATATTTGACAAGTGCATTTCCTGTGTCAAAATGTTTCCGAATATGCTATGATATCTGACCCCATGACCTTGACCTGCAAGTTTGACCTATTTTTCAAACAGATTATCAGTGTTGCTAACTTTTGAAGGAGCAAAGATAGGGCAATCCTATTTTACACGTGCATTACCTGTGACAATTATTTCCGAATGTACTTTCATTCATAATCCCATGACCTTGAAGTTTGACCTACTTTTCAAATATTTTAACATTGCTAAAAACTTTTGATTGGGAGAAGATAAGGCATTTACAATTGACGTGTGCATTACAAGTTTCAAGACCGTTTCGATTGCATACTCTGGCTTTTGATATTTTTTTCACATGTGCATTACTTGTGACAAGACCTTTCGGATTTTATTATGATATTTGACCTCATGACCTTGATCTTGAAGTTTGATGTAGTTTTGAGAAGCTATAATCTTTGTCATAACTGTTATTAATTCAATAATTTATATGCACAGACAAGACAGGACATACAATCAAGACAGTTACAATATGCATGCCATAAATAATGGCATCCCATCCCCTAAGACACCGAAAGCGGGGGACCACAATTCTTTGAATTTGCTTGTAGTTCCAATGATACATTTTTTTTTTCAAGTCCGCAGTGTGTCAGTGTGAATTATTATTAGACTTACAGTACACTATACGTAAGTGCAGTCATGGACTTCACTTCTGCCAAACACGCACGGTTTCATTTGATTCGCTACTTCCTTAACAAAAAAATACTATAGTAAACTATAGTTAACTATAGTTTACTATATAGTAAATCAAAGTTCCAAAGTTTTCGCCATAGTAAATCAAAGTTCCAAAGTTTTCGCCATAGTAAATCAAAGTTCCAAAGTTTTCGCCATAGTAAATCAAAGTTCCAAAGTTTCTGCCATAGTAAATCAAAGTTCCAAAGTTATCACTATAGTAAATCAAAGTTCCAAACTTTTCACAATAGTAAATCAAAGTTTCAAAGTTTTCGTCATAGTAAATCAAAGTTCCAAAGTTTTTGCCATAGTAAATCAAATTCCAAAGTTATCACTATAGTAAATCAAAGTTCCAAAGTTTTCACTATAGTAAATCAAAGTTCCAAAGTTTTCACTATAGTAAATCAAAGTTCCAAAGTTATAACTTTGATACTATAGTAAACTATAGTTTACTATAGTAAACTATAGTTTACTATAGTATTTTTTTGTTAGGGTTGCGCCAATATAGTAAACTATAGTTTACTATAGTAAACTATAGTTTACTATAGTAATTTTTTTGTTAGGGTTGCGCCAATAAACAACTAGGTCTACATTACATTCACACTAAATCTTTTTTCTGTGCCCTTGAAAATTTTATTTGGATTATTCGAAGAAACTAAAGTACTCGTAAGTCCATAAAATTGGATTCTTCATTACTAGAATACAGACTATAGTGTTTGTAATTATGGATGTTGCCCAGTTTAACTAAATGCGACCTATCTAATATATCCTTCCGTTTTCAGTAGACCTGTCCTTACGTTTAACATTCCAGTCAATGGAAGTGAGTTTGATTTATACTGGATTCCAAAACTTCAAATTAAAAATCTCAAAACTTTTCAAACATCTATAGCATCAAATCATATGACTTTTCTACGCTTTATACAACCATTCCTCGCGGTAAATTTAAGAGCAGGCTTTTTGACATAATAGAAAATTGTTTATTCGTGAAAAATGGAACTCGTAAATTTTCATACTAGTATCTTGTGATTGGGCGTCTGCAGGGTTGCTTTGTTGGAGGTCCTTCTGGTTCTGCATGCGGGTGCTCTAAGGTTGGTGTTTGGGGGAAGCTGCAGTTCCTCATTGAAATATCTATGTAGTCTTTGGAGACCAGGTCTTCCAACAAATTGTTTGAATTTCGATGGGCACTAATTCTGCTTCTTTGTTGGCCAAGCTGTTTCTGTATTCCTATGAAACAGAATTTATCCAAAAAATTCTTCTTGAGAAGAAGAAAACTCTTGCTGTGGCCTCCAACTCGAATTTAGATATAACGACGACGTTTTATCAATAATTTATTAACAATAGTTATTTTCCTTCACATGTCGACTCGAGATATCCCAGTGAACTCGAAATAAAAGACACTACAGAATCTGTCCCATCTGTTTCATGTTTGGATGTTTTGCTGACTGTAAACATTATTGGCCAACTAGTGACTGGACTTACAAGCTGGATGGCCGCAGCTTTTACATCGTCGGCTTTCCTTGTTTGTAAAACGATGTTCCAGCATCTCCTGCGTGTGGTGTTTGTGTCTCCCGACTGGTTCAGTGCGCGGGAGCGTGATCTGGGTGCGATCGATTTTTTGGACAGGGGCGGGCGGCAGGTGGGTTCATGTTGCGGTTGTTTCGGTAGCCCCTTTTGGGGTCGGCCTTTCGCGGGTTCTGCATTGTGGTGGCCTTGTTTGTAGATGCCACCTGTCGTTGGATCGTGTTTTGCTTGTCATGTTTCGTACCATTTGTTAAGTCGTTGCTTTTGTGCTGAATTTGACTAGGGAGTGCTCCGTTTGCCTGATCAATATATGATGTAAATTTTGCATTACCTCGACCTAGTAAATTCAAAATTTACATGATAAATACATGGCTCATGGCGGGTGTGGCCGATCGGGTCGGCTGGGGAGGGGGGGGGGGGCTTGCTTCTCCTGGGCGCCTGGTCCCGCCTCTGGTGTTTCCGGAGGTCCTTGTTTTTGCCCTATTAGTAATTCATTCTGTTTAGTGGATTTATGAGATTGATCACTGTTGGTTATCGTCACCTTTAACCTTACAAACTCTTGTAAAGCATGCTTGAATTGCAATCGTCGATGTTCTCGAAAATGATATATATATATATATATATATTCAAATCACAATGTCAAAAAATACGTAAAATAACGAACTCTGTCACTTTTACCAAGTACCAAAATTGAGCATTACGCTAAATGTGCACATAAAAAAAAATTCCCGCAAGCTAATATTCTTAAACCCGTCCGTTATGATGAAAGAGGGAACCTATCCTTAATTGTGAACCTGCATACTAACAAGAAGGTAAACACCTCACCAAACAATTATACTTAAACCTATAACTGGTATTTCAATGGTGTAATCTGCAAATAACTTTTACGAATAGTGTTATAAGTGTGTATTTTATGTATCAAGTTGTCTAGACAGTTTTCTTACCTTTGCAAAACAAATACGAACATATTTATCTCCAAGATTTCTATGTTCCTGACAGTAAAATATAGACAGTGGAATGACGGTGAGCTTCTACAAATAAAATTCTCCGAAATACAATAATCTATTTAAAAGATACATTATTATTCTCAATCTGTTAAAATGGGGGTTTACCTTTTCTTTAATGGCCCACTTGACGAATTTTATATCGAAAGCTTCCCCATTTGATTCTTCACTGTTGATGCTGGTCTCTATGAAAACCAATTTACTTTATTGACAAGTGTCATGCATTGTACACAGTAATTAACATTATTTTTAGCATAATAGATTAAATATTGTAAATTACTTTTTATCAGTGAGAACTATATTTTATCCTTATTACGCGACCGTCTGCTCGCTGAGATTTCAACCTCGCGTATATTTGTACATGTATACATAATAAAAAGATTATAAAACAATAATAACCAAAGTTGATGAAAATGTTTTCTCACTTATAAATACCAATTAACTATCTCGCAAAAATTAGTTGATCTACAGTTGACTATTGCATTAAAAGACTAGCCACTGAGTGCTGCAAGCATAACTTTAACTCTTTAGAACATACATATATTTTTTTTTTTTACTTCATGGCTTTTTTGTTCAAACCTACAAGGGTTTTCGAGACAATTTTGTATAATAAATTCTTCTCTAAAGTAGCTGTCTTTTTAAAGTCAGACATGTAAATCCTTGCCTAGTTTAGAGATATCTGCCACTATAAAGTAGCCACCCCCTGGAATCACTGGGTTTAGCGCCGCCTGGCGGAGACACTTGATCAGTTGATCTCTCTTACTCTCCATTTCCGCAGACAAAACTTTGAAATAGCTGTCTTCACTTTCCAGCCTTTGCTCTTCTTTCTCAAAAGCTATCGCAACTGCTTCCTTTAAAGGCGACAAAATTAAATACTAGTTTAGTAACTGATAAAGAGTGAATTTCTTCTTCTACATGTATATTGATATTTGCCTTGAGATTGATGTACTTTTGAAAAACTTGAACCTTGGCCATGAGCTGCCATACAAAGGCATCAGTGTTTTACAAATACATCTTGTTGGTTGTTGTCCCCCGCTTTCGCAACAGTGCGGGGACATTAAGTCTCATTCGTCTGTCTATCTGTCCGGCTGTCAGTCCAAAAAGTTGATGTTTAAAGGAAGAATACACATGTGAAATATGAAAACCCTAGTTAAAAGTTATGATCAAGGTTAAAGTTTTACAAAAGAAGGTTAAGGTTGGGTACCCAAAGAAAGATCTTGTCACAAGAAACACACAACGGACCAAACAACTATATACCCGAATCTCTGGTTACGGAGGATAAAATTGTTGAATTGCCCGAGTGCTTTCTCATTATAAAAACAGTTATATTTTAAATATACTTTCACACTTTTTTAGATGGTCTCATTTTTTAAATGTCATAAGTTTACAAAAATTCAGACAATTCCATCATCTCTCTCATTACAACGGCTTATTTCATTAAATTATTTCCAAGCACCTGCAAGACAGAAGGTCCTCCACGAATAGACAAATGATGGAAGCATTGTAGAGCATTTATTAAATGGGCAGGACCCACGGCCCATCCGGTTTTCCATCCTGTGGCGCTAAATGTCTTCCCAGCACTTCCAATGTGTATTGTTCTTTCCGCCATCCCATCCAGGGTAGCTTGAAAATAAGACAGACATTAAAGAATGTTACATTTATTTAGATCGATTTAATCTTACTGACAAATTTGAGATATATAAAAAAAGTAAAGGTATGGAACTTCTTAGATAGGTTCACAATTACGCCAATTAAATACTTATAACAAAATGACTGCATGTAATCTACAGACAATTGTATTGAAGTGCATTGTAGAGGATAAAACGAAAATACAAGTCTAATTTTAATTAGATTGACCGAAGTTCATTCCCAAATTCTTTTTACTTTCCAAGGTATGCTGAAATGAATTCAAAAATTGGCCTATTTTCCTTTACTCGAAATTAGCTTGGGCCCCTCGTTATCCGCATGTATACGGACGGTGTTTGAACTGCGGCGAACAATTGCATAGTATGTGCATAACCTGTCTACAATTCTAAATTGAATTTTTTTTACCATAGCAAGTTTAACCTTTCGACTTAAAATGATGTAAAACGTCTGCTTCAACAGCTGTACACCCTTTGTTTATTATTTTTTTAGCCTTTTGAAAATTTTAATCTGTCAAAAAATTATTACATGCATACAAATTACTCAGTACTCGAATGCGTAATATTTGAGTGCATCTTTCGAAAATGTTAAGATAAATTCAAACCTACTTGAATTTGAACAACGCTATCAGGTTTTTCAACCATTAATTTCTTTCTTCCCTTTGATTTAGTCAGAGTGTCTATTTCTGCACTCTTTTCTCTAGCGTAGATTCAAATGAAGTGCTAAGTGCATGGCTTCCGTTTGAGATTTAGCTAATAGAGGTGATCCCGTCCAAAAATGATATTTATCCCAGCAAGAATTCCTTATCTCTCTTAACAGAGAGTCAATGAAGCATAACCATTTATTTCTTTGACAATGTGAAATTATTTAATGTCTATATTTGATAAATACCCATATAAATATGTTTTCTTTTTCCGTAGATAAGCCATTGGTACACATCATCGGCGATGCATAGTGTATCGTACTTAACGCAGAGATCTGCAATGACTTGTAGTTCATCTTTATTAAAGACCTGATAAGAATAAAGATAAATTTTAGTTATTAGCTCCTTGAAGAGTACGTTGATATTAGAACCGATTTCTTTCCTACCAAGATGAACCAAAAAAAGGTTGATTACAAATTGAATTAGAAAGCAAAGTACATGGATATGAAAATATTGCCAAAAATTTGAATCAAAGTCCTACTTTTCCCAGTGGATTCATTGGTGTATTAACAACAATAGCTTTTGTTTTTGCACTGAAAGTCGATTCCAATGTCACCAAATCAAACGCCCAATCATCACTGTTTGTTGAACCAGTTTTCTAAATTGAGAAAAAGTTGATGTCGGTATGTAATGCACTTGACATACTGTACTAACGTGATTACTGAAAAATATTTATAAAGAAGGGGTTTTACGTACTGGAATTAGAGGCACGTAATTAACTGAGGCTCCAGCGAGTCGAACCATTTCCATATAAGGTTCGTAACATGGTTCTATTAGGATCACCTATAATACAACACGTATATATTGATATTGTAATAACATAAAACATTTCATGTAAAGTATTTTACTGAACCCCCTTTTATTAAGTTTTCATTACTTTAAAAATGTTGTTTTACACTAAATGTACACAAATGCAACTAATATGATAATAATAAAGTCGTCATTCTTCTATTTTCAAAGGAATTGAGACAAAATACGGTTTATATACATGACATACTCAGCAAACAGGGGGAGAGTGTCGTATGAACAGGATAACCAAAACATCCAACATATAATTATGTTTAAATGTTCTGTACATGTAACATGTGCTTGAAGTCAAGTTAGAACACTTATTCAGTATTTAAAGTATATCAAATTAATGCAAGTTCATAAAACATGTCGATTTTACTTGATATATTTATCTGTTTGACACAACTTGCCTCGTCGCCAGGACAGACTAGAGCTTGGAATGTTGTATACAGAGCATCATAGGCACCTGTTGACGTCATTATGTCGGTCATTGGATCAATATTCCTCTCTAAAAGTCTGCAATATACTTTGGACAGGACCTTAACCAGGCGTTTGTGACCCTTAGGAATAAAATCAGTATTCGTTTGTATTATTTAAAAAGGTACACCCGCCTTTAATTATGATATAGCATTTTTTTTTTATATTCAGTAGTGTTTATGCTGTTATTTGACATATGTTTTCAATTATTCATTTTTTTCATTACCATTCCATATCAGTTTGCAATGTGAGAATGTAATTTTACAATGCAAAATTGTAAATTTTAAGACTGAAGATTTAAGTTATATCACATTTAATGTTAAAAAAAATCAACAATGCAAAACAATTATGTTAACCACTATAAATCCCACGAAATCAGTACTAGTTCTTACTGCTGCCCTGGTATAATGATGAATCATATGGTCAGAATAAGTAGCCACTTCCTCCAGGGCCTGAACCACGTGATCTGATGGCGCAAAGTCGGGGAAACCCTGCAAGGCCCCAAAAATCAGAGTGTTCAAAACTGCGAAAGACATGCAGTTAGCCAAAAAGAGGAAAAACATAAAGAAAAGGTGATTGTAACTGCCATATCACTTGACATATCTTGTATCTCTAGAATTAGAGACAGGGAGGAACTGCGAAAGACAGTTAGGCAAAAGAGGATTTTTTTTAAGTGATTGGGAATTCCTAATCACTTCGACATATCTCTGGTATTGGAGATTTCAGTGTTCGAGATAACGAAGTTTAACTGTATTTTATTTATGAAATAATGATCTTTAAGAGAGAATGATTTAAACTTACCAAAGCCATGTTTAGTGCATCATTTTCAGCAGATAGGACGATGATATCCTCCCTTCATGAAATATTTTAATTTAGAATTTGGAAATTTATAAATTTGGTAATTTACATGTTATTAATTAAGAAATAAAACTCACCAAATATTTCCACACTTCCGTCCTCCGTAAACTCTCTCCATGTTAATGTGCCTGGAAGGGTTCGACATTCTGTACTTACATGTATATATGTTGTATCAGTATTAAACCGCTCAATCACTTAAAAACTCACAATATCTTTCCACAAAATTTCGGATGCAGAGTCATGTGATTTTTCAGTTACGCCTACCAACCGTTCATTGATTTTTTAGAACAATGGTATTTGATGTTGAACGGATATCTTCTGGAAAAAAAGAGTAGTTATTTTCTTTTTTTTTTTTACAATAGTGGTAAAACTAAACAACTAGATTTTTTTAGCAAATAGAAAAAAAGTATCCCGTCTATTACTAAGGTAACAAATATTTAACAATTATTTACCTAGCATAACTTGCAGGTGCCCGTGATTTTAAAAGTCACATTACAACTTATATCATCAAGAGTCCATAATTTTGAGTATATTTCGATATGGTAAAAAATACATTGCACACGGATTTAGGTCATTCCAATTCTTTTTCTTTTAGCGTCTGCTGACAGATTGGTTTTGAGATAATGAAATTTTTGAAAAAAAAATTAAACACCAGAACTTACACAAACTACAAATATTCACAACGCATTTTAAAATTCTGTACTGCGTTTGGATCAGCATTTCATTTTTTAATTTTTTTTCTTGGTTTTTAACCAGTAATTTGGATTTTTATATAAAAGTGTTTTTTTTTTTAAATTTGTTCTCAAATGTTGATGAGAAATTTATAATATTATTCTATTTTTTTTCTATTGGTTTGTGTGTGTTTTTTTTCTCGGATAGAAAGATAGGTTTTTGATTTTAAGGAATGGACGCTTTAAAAATGGAATGGCCTTATGTTTTGTTCTTGGCCAGAGTAATGGTGATTGTAATAATTTCTCAAGTTTAAACAAAATATGGGCCAAAAAATTGTTACCAAAATTATTTTTTTACAGAATTAAAAAAAAAATGTTTCATATGAAACAAAAGCGTGGGCCTTCATAGGGTGTCTAGTTTGTCGAAAAAGTGTAATGTGTGGTCATTGCAGGTCTTTCGGTAATACAGTACGTATTCATGAAATCTATATGTATCAATATACTCATAAAAATGTTTGATTTCTAAATATATTTCGTATTTGCTCGAGATACTTGCAAATAAAATTGCAATTTTCAACTTAAATATTTGTATAGAATGTCACTGTTACCGGATTAGGAGTAAGGTTGTATCAGGAAGCAATGACAAATAGCTTGAAAGACAAAGTTTTAATTTCTTTATTGTAGTTCATATATAGGCACTCCCAAGCTTAATTTAGAAAAAATATATCTACTATACTATAAACATAACCATTATGTTAATACATGTAGTATACTAAATATATTTTTAACAGTTAAACTAGGGAGTGACTATGATCTAGTAGAAGTGACTATGATCAAGTTCTACTAGAAACTGGGATAGTGACAGCGGCTCGCTGCAGTATGTCGGACAACAACAGTTTTAAAGTTCTTCGTGATTTCTATTTCTCACTGTCCCATAACATTATTGGCTTCTTGGATTTGACCTTGTATTTGGATCGCAATAAAAGGTTCAATTGAGTTTTACAGGAATAATAATAATCTAATCCTCTTCTCAATGGAATCTCTATAAACAGAAATAGGTCGTACTGAATGAACGAACGCATTGGAACTAACAAATACAGGAGATAAAACAGTACAAAAATCACAGTATTCTAAATTACTCATAACTTCATTAACTTCATAGAGAAGTTTTTATCGAATTTAAGGACGATGAAAAATCATCTCCTCTACTTATTTTTAGACATTGTCTTTTATCCAGCATCATAATCATACATAATTTTTAGTGATTCCATTAAGTATTTTTAAAATGTTTAATATTCATACAAAATTATTGTGTTAGTTGTGAGTTATTTTCTTTTCGTGGCTTGAAAGACATGTAGCAGACAAGAAAACTAGCTTAGCATGAACAATTACAATGACCTTAGATTCAGCATTTTCAGTATATTGTTAAGTATACGGTTGTTCTTGTCTGTGGTTAATTTGTAAAGTTTAGCTTTGTTTAACAGCTCAGTTACCCTGTCCTTTTAAAAGATATTACCATGAGTAAAATTTGTAACACAACAACTACATTAAGCAAACGTCATGGTCAACTATGTACTGCAAGAACAATTTCTGTATGAAGTAACATGATTTTCTATTGACGGTGGGTTTAGACAAAGAAAGGGGTCACAAGAACAATCCAAGAAAAATTTCATATAAAAAAAACCCACTCGTGTGGGGCAAATTACATGTATCATGCATATGAAAGTTAGTTTTTTCGAAGAAACTTTCACACTTAGTAATGAATTTTGCACTTCTCTTTCTGAAAACTTTCCAGAAATGGTCCTTTATTTTCCAAAACGGGTTACCCAAGGTAATTTGTAAATTAACGTCTCCCTTATTAACACATTCCTCTTCATATAGAAAGTAAATCCGTAAAAGTTTTTAAATGTAAAATTTTCAAGCATTTTGAAAGACACTTTACTTCAAATGCAAAGAACTGATGGAAGAGGGCAAACTAGAAGAAATTGTAAAAGATCAGACATGGGCTATACAATTTACACCAACCCTATAAGAAAATTTTATCATGCTGATAAGAACACTTGTATCTATGTTAGTATCCTTTTTATTCATAACAGGTGCACTAAAAACATCGACGTGCATTAATTGATTTATGTCTGAGTATAATATCTACTCAGGTAACAATTAAATCTGTTTTATCAAATCAAACAATAAATTAATCAACAATGTTGTATATGACAGGGAAAACATATAACATCAATTTGACATATTAAAACATATGAAAACCGCTTAGAAGTGTGAATGTTTTTAAACAATGCCATTCTATTTCACACCGTGGCCATTCAGAACTCCGTTATGTCCATTAGTGAGACCATTTTCGTCATTTCCACTCCAGGCTTTCAGCATCCCTCTGGCCTTCTGTAAAGTATCTTCTGTCTGTAAAAAAATTGAGATCTGCACAATAATTTTGCACCTCAACCTTTACTACACAGCAATGCGTGATAAGCAAACTTTTTAAACAACAATAAAACCGACCCATTGAAAGGGGATTATAAGCAGTCAAACCTTGTTATCTCAAACTCGATAGGACCGGAAAAAAAATCTTCCATATATTCAAAGATTCAAAATTTTGATGTTAAAATACATTAAAAAAAACAGTGATTAGGTCTTCCAACATATCCATGGTATTCGAGATATCGATGTTCGAGATACCAAAGTTCAACTGTACAAAGTTCACTTTATTAATTAACCCTATTTATTCTGTGATTTTGAAATAAGCATGAACTGGAACAGGAACAGTGTCATTTAAAAACTGCGGAAAATATTAAGATTAACAAGTTTTAAGGTAAAAAGAAACTTTTAATTGAAAAAAAGAATCGAAAATCTAACCTTTGCAAAGCAAATTCGGACGAATTTATCTCCAAAATGTCTATGTTCTTCACTGTAGAATATAGACAATGGGATGAAGGTGAGTTTCTGGAGAGAGAGAGAGAAAACAATCATGAAGAATAAATCAGGCCATAGAACCATTTTAAAGAATTACTGGTAATTTGCTAAAATTCCATTCTGTTTTCTCCTTTTGGCTTTCTGTCCACAGGATGAAGGAGGCTTTCTCTTTTCAACTTTTGTTTTCTTTTTTTATTTTGAATTTTCAATTTGCGATTTTACATTAAACAGTCATATGTATGCAGAACTAAATTGTGATTTTATAAACAATGTAAAAAATTCTAACCCCCCCCCCCCAAAAAAAAAAAACTGTTACAAACCTTTTCCTTGATGGCCCACTTGACAAACTGAGAATCGTATGCCTCCTGACTGCCGAGATCGATTCCATCTTCTGTGTCTAAGTAAACAAAGATTTAAACTTAAACCTTGATTTATAACATCCAGGAACATTATTTTGCATTCATGTTTACAAGAATTATAGTGTTAAGTGGATATTTACAAAATGAATTTTCAATAAAATATCATACTTTGAAAAATGAATTTCCTGATTTTGTAATATAAAAAAATTGGAACTCTTCTTAAAGAAATACAAAACAAGAAAAACTCTCTATAACCATAATCCCATTCTACTTAAGTTTTTTCACTAGTTATTTTATTGGTTATTTTATTCATTTTGTAGTTATCCATGGTATTCGACATGGAAATGAAGAGAAATGCGGGAAGCTCTTTCACTATAACTTCATCTGATCTGGGTATTTTGTGATAACTACCAATGGAGGAAATGTTGGCCAGAATGAAGTAGCCTCCCCCTGGTGTGATGGGCTGCAGTCCTGCGTCCTTCAGGTAAGTGGACATTTCGTCACGTTTTTGTTCCATTTGTTTGGACAGCAGAGTAAAATAGCAGTCAGGGTTTCCAAGGCGACTTTCCTCTGTCTCAAAAGCCATTGCCAAGGCTTCCTACAGTAGAGTAATACTGCTTATCAATCCTTATGTGGAAAAATTCTCACAGCCATATACTTGATTTAATTGCGCTGGCATTGTAACATTATTTATGTTTCCCACTGATATTAATACATGTACACTAATACATGTATTCCGTAATCAATAAATACAGTTTTGCATTCCTAAATGGAGTATTTCTTGAATTTTTTGTAATATTGTTTAAAATGTAAAATGCATAATGTTTTAATTTATTCCATTTTGAATAGGAATTTCAGTTGAATAGTTAATTGTGAATTAATTGCTATAAATGTGAGATACCGTACCTGAAGGACTGAGGGTGTCCCCCTGATGGCAAGATGATGGAATAAATGCATGGCGGAGATGAGATGAGCAGGGCCGACTGCCCAGCCTATCTTCCAGCCTGTGACACTGAAGGTTTTACCAGCACTACCCATTGTTATCGTTCTATCAGCCATTCCATTAAGGGTCGCTAAAAAGAGATGAAACGTGTGAAATCTGGAAACACACATTAAAACAGACCAGGAAATGCCAGGAAAGAACAATTTTCATTCATTATAAGCGTAATTTGTTATATCTTTGAAGTTCATTATATGTTTTAAACTATATGCAATGGAAATCACTTCGTTGTTAGCGTGAATTCATTCTAAGCGTGTTCGATGTAGTTGTGTTTTACTGTACATGAAAGTATTCCCACAAGATCATTTTACATGCATGTGTTATACTTTATCAGAAGTAGTTTTGATTAATTAAACATATCTTACTTTCACTGAAACGTCGAGGATAAAGAATAACTGAATAAGACAAGATAAAAAGTTTGAAACCTCACCCATTCGAACAAGCTGTCGTTTTCCGTATATCAACCATTCGTAGACTTCATCAGAGAAACAAAGAACGTCATGTTGCACACACAGATCTGCAATCTCTTGTAATTCTTTTCTAGTAAACACCTGGACACAATGTAAAATACATTTTAACTGAGGTGTTATTTTTAATTAAATAAGTTTTGATCTCTTCAATATCTCAGGAGATGAGAAATACGTAATTGGAGTAAGGTTTTACAAGTTATTTCCGCATACGGACAATGATTTAATGCACTCACCTTCCCCAGAGGGTTCATGGGGTTGTTTACAACGATGGCTTTGGTTTTGTTATTAAATGCCCCCCTCAAGGTTTCTATGTCGTATGTCCAGTCATCACTTTCATTTGAGCCTTGTTTCTGTTTTATGCAATTCAAATACTCATTTTTATTTATACCATAATGATGTCCATTTTTTTTTAGAATGTCTTATGCATATAATTTACATTCCACAGTTGATATCCTAACAAATCCTTAGAAATAAATCAAAAAACGCAAAAGACCATGATCAAGTGCTAGGAAAATGAAAATTAAATTTAAATAACATTTAGATAACTAAGTGATAAAAGAAGGTAAATATCAGTTATTATTTTTAAATTTTGCTTTCAATCGTATTGGTGTTTATACAATTTTTCAAATGCGCTAACTCGAGTTATTCAATTTTTTGTGTACAATATGTGCAAAGGCAAAAAACCTTACATAATTAATATACAGTGAATACATAAATATGAGCCCTAAAAACAACTTATAGGCAGCAATAAATGTAGTTAGAATAATCTAACTGTGTCTCGGGACAAGCCCTTCACCACCGGGTCCGTAGGACAAGATCATTTTAACGATAGAACGTTCTATCTACAATAAATGCGAACATACCGGAATTAACGGAACATAGCGCACAGTGGCCCCTGCCAGTCCGGCCACAACTTTGTACGGCTCGTAACAAGGTTCCAAAAGGATAACCTGTAAAATAAATGAATTATTCAAGTATCATTCTACACTGATTCACACCATTACTTAGCAAGAGTAAATGTTATATATATATATATATATATATATATATATATATATATATATATATATATATATATATATATATATATATATATATATATATATATATACGTTAATACAGGTAAGTACTAGTTAGTACTGTCTCATGCATATTTCCCATGGCATAACATAAAAGCCAACCTCGTCTCCGGGGTTGACCAAGGCCTGGAAAGCTGCATACATCGCTTCGTAGGCACCGATGGTTGTGACCACATTCTTCATAGGGTCCAAGGTCTGCTGAAGCTCTCGGCTGTATAGTTTGGCCAGAATTTTTACCAGTCGAGGATGACCCTTTTATATTATTATAAAATGATTAATAATATGCTTATATTAAACTTTTGTTGTACATGTATATATGTTTTAAATTACTAGTATATTTCACGTTCCTGAAGTTGTGTCTGTTTATTTTTAATACAGGTACTTTATCGAAATATACAAGTTCTTTTTTGAAAGAAAAAACAATAACAAAGTTACTCACAAGTGTCCTCGTATAATGGTGAATCATGTGATTGGATTGATTAGTCACGTGTTCAAGTGCGTTACGTATATGCTTTGGTGGAGCAAAGTCTGGAAACCCCTGCAAAGAATGAAATAATTTCCTATCTTTATTTTCAACTCCCTGATTTGTAACAGACGTCTTGAGTCATGGAATTACAAGTGACCATGAACCTTTTTCTAATTAATATATTTTTCACAGCTTGATAGTGATTCTTTTATGAATCAATAGGACTATTGTTTGAAGTACGAGCTTATGTTCTTTGGTGCTTTAAGTTTGGTTTTGTTTTATTTATACAACGGCCTTAACCTTTAAAACAAGGTATGACTCAAGCAAGAATTAAAATCATATCGAGTCTTTGTATAGCAAACAATGCAATGCAACATTTTATCATTAGTAGAATTTTTTATCTAAACGACTGCTACATATCATTTTCCTCCTTTTCTTTAGATAAAGATAAACAAAGCGGGTACAGTAATCTTGACCTCTAAAGATCAAGTTAATCACAGACCACTTAAGCAATGCAACTTTTGTTTGAAGACCACAATATTCTTTTTAGCCTTCAAGCACCACAACATTCTTCTTCGTGGTTCCAGAGATACGACCTTCAATTAATCAGCTAACTTTGACCCCCAGGTAATAAGATTAGAACGATGAAACCACACAGCTATGCAAGTACCTCATTTATGTAAGTAAGACTGAGGTTCTTGGTATGTACTAAGAATGAAGTAAATAAGACAAGGCGTAGATTGCAAAGTGGTCGAAGTTGTTCGGAGGAACAAACGAAATAATGCTCGAACAAACTGACAAATGAATTCCATAAAGCTATGTGCACTTTAAGGAGGTATTATTAGTATAATTACTACTCACCAGTGCTAAATTTAAAGCTCCACATTTGGCCGATAATTGTAAAATTTCTTCCCTGTAAACAAAAAATATGTAAAAGAAAAAATCGTTGACACCTTTTGAAAAACTATTTATTTAACATACACGTTCGACGTGCAATGATAAATTAGTTCAACGATTCAATTGTAACGATTTCTTACATTGACAAACTAATATATTTGAGTCTATATGAAAATATTCTTTTCACTTCGCTGATTTAATTTTTTTTTTAATTCACATTAGAATTACCATGCGAAGTATGGTATAGTTATAGGCACTCCGTAGGTACAAAAGCACTCTCCAACGCATCAGAATCTACTTATTGAGAGACGCAACCTTAACACAACCAATACCTTTATGACATAATTTTATGAATTATGTTGAGGGAAGAGTATATAAAAACTCATTAAGTCTATTGATATGAGAGCGCGACATAAAGCCAGAATACAAAATATAAACTTCACTTTGCATCATTATTTGAAACATGTTATGGGTGGATGCCTTCTTTTTACAAACGACCCCGTGAGACAGGTAAGAGTGGAGAAATCTGTATGAAAGATATTTTAGTGTTTGCAATTTAGAAAATTGCGTGAAAAAAATTCGTCAGTTTAACACTTGTATTCTGATATAATACTCAAACTTTATCAGTTCTTTTCCAGACCAAGATTTGATTACTCGCTTTAACTGTCAACGTCATTATGTCCAAAGGGGACAACATTTTACTTCAGTATGTCATACACAAATATAACTAAGCTCCAATATTGTTGACTTCGTTAAAAAGAAATGTTATATTTCTGATAAACAAACAGCGGATGGTAGTCGCAAAGGCTTAGAATTTTTTTTTTAATGAATTGAAATATATTGATTGCACTTCCTTTGTAAAAAAAAAATCTCTACTTAGTGCTCGATTTTTACTTTTGAGTTCTGCCAAATGCATAATGATTGGGGGCACATTCTTAAATAAATCCCACTGGATCCGCGCACTGTCGCAGTAGTTTACTACTAGGGTATACAGCACGTTAAGAATTATTTTTGATTTTGATTAAGATGTGTTATTTGTATTAAAAAAGGGAGAAAGAATGAGTGAAAGAGTACTTACCAAATATTACTCTTCTGTTCATTTATTATTCTGTTGGAAAATTTATGTTTTGTCGAATTCATTTCTTTTTCTAAAAAATTAAAAGTACAGTTAAATACTAAATCAGATCATTCAAAGGAACCTAACACAGTATGTAAAAATTATTTATTAAAAATGAATTTTATCTTTTAAAAGCCTATACTTACAATTTTAAGCTTCTTTCCTTCTGCAAGCGCTGATGCGATATGGTTCATCCAAGGCTATCCCGGAATAAAAATATCGCTCGACCTTGTTTTAAACACTATGATCATGTGATCGTCCGACCATCTCACGCTTTTTACTTAAGAAAAACTTATGAAATTTTATCTATATAATTATATTAGGTAGGAAAACAGAACAAGTGTTTGACAACTTTCTGTTGAATTTCTCAATAAAAAAAACACAAAAAACGGGAATTATAGACTATGTATATGATCTGCATGATGTAGTACGTCCAATAAATGTCACATTCCCGAGAAGTTGATGGGATATACATGCATTTAAGGTAGTATTGATGTGCCCCCTAGAACAGTTAACCCTTTTCTGCTTCATTTTTATTTTGTAAAGTGCGTTGTGGAATTTCCGATTTGAAATATGAGGTAATAATCTTCTTCAAAGTAGTTTATAAGACATCCCCTCTCTTAACCCAGTTGCTGCATTGCGTTAACTTGACTTGGATAGAATGATAATTCAAACAACTTTTCTAACATTAATATCATTTAGTAAATTTTCATTAAAACTTTTTGAAATATACAGATATTTATTACCTCTCTGTTTTTTACAATGTATATAAATGTTTAAGTATATTTAAAATTGAATTATATGGAAAGGGTGTGGTTTTAATATCTCAGCTGCACACCCCCTACTAAAGAAAAAAAAGACAGTGCCCCCTCCCCCTCCCTCGGGGATGGGCATAATATATAGCGCTTGTACATTTATACAATGTATACTTTGTATAAGGCACAAAAACAACCATGATATAATCAGGTAAATGAAATAATCTGATTTCCCTTCTAAGCCAGGGAATAATTTCAACACAAACAAGAAATTTTTATTTATTTTTATACTGTTATATAAATAGTCTTGTTCTTTAAATTGGGTGAATTGTCACGTGCACGGAATAGATTTACGGATTTTCTTTTCGATCCTCATATATAAACGTGACAGATTTTCACCTCTGTGTGGGTTCACGGCCGGTCAGCTAGTTTGAACAATTAAGCTAGGTGTAGGAACGTATGTTTAATTTTTTCTTCTCTATATTTCAAAATGTAATGCATTCGCAACATTCATGCATTTTCACAATGGGCTATATATATAACATTTCCAAGGATAGTAAACCAGAGAATATGTACATATGTCATCAGTGAAAGATTCTTCGGAATAAAATTTAAAAAGGTGTTTATTCAATCAAATAATATTGAAACCCTCTCGCTGACCTGATATTTAAAAACATCCACTCGGATATTTAGGGAAGTATTAAAACTTTGGAGAGAAAGGACCCACGGTATCACCAGGGAACTATATATACTAGTATATAGGTCCTTCTTGGTATCACACTCAGTTTTCTTAAACAAGAAAATAAAAGGATCTAAAAAAAATTTTTTGGTTGAAACTCTTTTCCATGATAAAGTGAAGAAATTTCTTACTTTAGTCTTGTCGTTCTCCTCCACCTTCAAGGCTAAAAAGCACAGAGTGAGTATTATATGAACTTATCGACACAAAACAGGGTAGGTCATTAAAGAGAGTATTGTTTTCACCAGATTATATCGTGTCTTGTCTTCATGTATAAAACCCCCTCTGTTTCTTACGTTTATTTATGTGATGAAAATGTTCACAGTTTAGGAAAGGAGGAAGTTTGAATAAGCCGTGCCTATACATGCCGGAGAAAAACGATTCTTGTGTTTATTTTTCAGGGAACGGGGAATTAACGACTTAAAGGGGGGGGGGGTCTTAAATAAAATTTTGTCTTGACTATCCTTTCTACCTTTCTAATTTGTATAGCACTTCTCAAAGAAAAAAATAAGCCCTTTTTTTCCAGACATTATTTATATTTTGTATATACATGTATATTTACAGCAATATGATTTGTACATTGTCAAGGCCTTGTGATTGCGTGTACATGTACGTTCGCAAGAGGTGCAGGCCCGTAGTTTTTCAACATCTGAAATATGAAAAAGGACATGCAGCAAGAGGACAGTGGATCAAATGTAAAATGCACACGAAAAATCTGTATATTTTATTAATAAATAGTTGAAATACACTTCTGAATTATTTAATACTAGACCAGTAGGTCTATAATGAAAATTTTATTGAGAACATTATTAAACTTATGATAATAAAAGTTAGGAAATCGAAACATTACACTAGGTGGTTTATGTTTGATATTTATGTTACTGACTGGAAATAATTCTCCAAAATAACATCCATTTATTACATTGAAAATTTTAGCTTTAATCGATTAAATTACGATTACAAGTAATCGAAAATCTCTTCGATTACAGATTACTGTCAATTACTTGAAAAAAAGTAATCATTACAATCGATTACGATTACTCGATTACGATTACGATTACTGCATAGGAAGCAATCTCAGTTTTGGGGGGGGGGGGAGGGGACAACCATACATTTTCAGATTTTTAGTGGGGGGGGGCACTATCAACTACCAAAAATTCCTTGACAAGCAAAAAAAAAAAAGGTCATCAGACGTTATTATTGAGGGGGCACAAGTATATAGTAGCTATGTTTTCTATATTATTCTATATATCGGCAAAATGAGGTGCGTAATCCCGATATTAATGTTCATGCAGTGTAAAATGGCCTTAAAACATCAGTCTCTCACTATTACTTAATTTATACTCAATTCACGTCGGTCCACTTAATATAAATGGTATGGGACGAATTTTCCAGTCGGCGGGCGGCGTTTTTACGCTGTTTATGGAGATAAAAGAAATAAAGACATGCATGCCATATGTGGTTGTGTAGATAGAGAATGGTAATAAACAGTTTGCCAGTGCATTTGCTCTGAAAGCGTAAATGACTACGATTCTTGGGAGGGGGTACTCCATGTACGGAGTTAGATACCTTGCATTATACTATTGGTTAAAAAAATATTACAGAATCAAGTGTCTGTGGTCCAAATACCAGAGTATAGTTTGTGACTCATTTTAAAGAGAGGCTATCGATACTAACTTAACATATGATATTATTGATGGTAGACTTGCTTTTCACTCCCGAATGTTTTCTAAAATGCTACATTAAACTCTCAGACATTACAGAGGCGGACCAAACAGTTGCAAGGGGTGGGGTGTTCAAGACAGAGGATCTAGAATACACAGTAGGTTGTATCCAATCGATCTAAAATATTATGTGTTTTGTTTAATACTAGGTTTTTGCTAAATATAATATTTCTAATCAATGAATACTAAATATAAAATACTTAAAACATTACAATTCTAGAAAAATTATGCAAATGTCCCAAAGAAAAAAATGGGGGGGGGGGGGGTAGTAAAACCCCGGGCCCTCCATGTTTTTCGATCCGCCAATGTATTACCACACTGTGTGTAATCCTGTTTTGTTGGCTTCATAGGAAAACATAACAAAATATGAAATAAAGGAAATATTTGTTTTGTGTGAAATAATCTTAGCTTGCAAGAGACATAAAACTACAATCAAATCGATTAATGAATCATGATGTTCACCACGCAACTGCAAATGAATTTCATGCATAGCATTTAAACAGATAAATTAATAAAAGGACAATTCAAGATGCAGAATTAACATTCCTATGACTTTTTCTCTTTTACCGCCACTAGTTCACAATATATTTTTTGATAGATATATCTAAACTGCTTGTGTGTGTGTGACGGTGTGTGTGTGTTTCGGGGGGTGGGGGTGGGGTTTGTTAGTTTTGATAAAGAGTAAGGCATCTAAAAGACATCTAAAATTGTTTAATCATTACAGAAAAATCTTAAATAAAACATGAACATGACAATTTAGTTCATTTCTTTCATTTTGCAATGGTCCTTTTATTTTCCGAAGAAATAACTTTATTTATTCTACATACATTTAAACACTTGATCAGAATTTTCCAGCTTTTCATCATCCAAATACTGAAGTCAACTTCTAAATACATTAGACTTTGGTTAGTTTAATATATTATCAGTACAAAATTAAAAATAAATTTCAAAAATTATTTCATGCCACTGGTGGATTTAAGGGGGGCGTGGGGGGCGCACGCCCCCCCCCCCCTAAAATTTTCAAAGTATGACATGACTAATATTAATAATGCCATACTTTGGATTTATAATTAATGGTCAATTAAAAAAATGGTAATTTCAGTTAATGACTAAGTATCGGTTTTCTTAAAAATCAAGTCTGAAAACCTTGCATTCCCTAGGCTATGAATATTATCTCATAATTATTCAAACCGGAAAACGTCTCCCGATTTCGTTTGAAGGGTAGACTGCACTTGTCAATTTCCTATCATGATGCAAGAAAAAATACTGCAATATTTAAAGGCTGGTCGAAGGTAAATAAATGAATTTAAAATCAGACGGTGTACGTTACAAAACCGCCCACTGATTGATGTATTTATTTATCAAATGGTGTAATTTACTTACATAGATACGAGACTTTTCATTACACACATCTCATAATCTTTCCATATAAATGGAATTTAACGTCAGGATATTGGTTAGGATGGTGTAACTTCGACCACCTGGTTAATTTCGACCGTTCATAAATACCTTAAAATAATTTGTTTATAACCCATTATAGTGTACATACATCTACATGTATTTTATGCAGAAAGAAAATGCATTTCTCATATACAAATCAATGTCGATAATAAAAGTCGAAATTTATTTCTTCACTGGAAAATTACATGCAAGAAGACACTTATATCGCCCCAAAAATTACGGACGAGTATTTTTAAACCATTGCGGGGAATTATCAGTTTATCACCTCTGAAAATATCTTGTATATATAGAAAGACACAGTGGATATTCCTGGCGTGAAATTTATCAACTATGTTTAATTTTGCAACTTAAATTCACACCTTTTTAATTTATAGTATTTAGTTTTTACAAATAAAATGCAAATCAGCTGAACAGAAATCGACCGAAGTTACCCATGCATGAATACGGCGTCAGCGGGTAACTCAGTTTGACCAATGAAAAAGACGCAATGCTATTTGTTACCAGAAAAAAATCATGACCACCGTCCGTATAAATTAAAAAAATTATTAGAATAAGTATTATGTACAAGAATACTCCATAGAAACTAGTTCTGTAACAGTGAAAAAATCATCTGTTCTGTTTACATGCGGTTTAGATGCCTGCGCATATATATACATTTGTAGCATGCCTTGACAAATCGGTAAATCAGTCTCTAGGCATCTGGTGCACTTAATGTCTTCAAATTAGGTACATTTTGAAAATTACTTCTTCTTTTTTTCTTCTTCTTTTTTTGTCAGCATTTTTTCACAATCTTTTATGTTTTACAACAGAATAATTTAAATTAATATATATATATTTTTGAATTAGAGGTTTATATTTGCACATCGATCGAAAATACCCCGTTTGCGGTCGAAGTTACCCTACACGCATATCTTGTAAATCGAACACATTTATTCTATATCATGACGAATAACACATATAATACAATGTAATCTGAGCAGTAAAAGATATTCCGAAGGAAAAAGGATCCAGTAAAAGTTGAGCGTAATACATGTAATAGGCAGTGACATACTTGAACAAATCTAAATATAAAAAAAAAAATAATAATCGGTCGAAATTACACCACGGTACTTTGAAAAACATTCTGATTTTTGTGACTTCTTGTATATCTAGGTAAAATGCTATTTTTAAAATCTGATCTTGTTTGTTCGTTGTTTTTTGGTTTGTTTGTGTGTGTGTGTGTGTGTGTGTATGTGTTTTTTCTTTTAAAAAGTGAAATATCGTAGTGTACATAACTAATCAATACCACTATTTTTGTGTCTGGTTTTACTCTAAAAATTCACGAAAACCCAGGAGCTTCCGGGGGCTTCGCCCCCTGGGCCCCCACCAGGGCTTTGCCCTGGACCCACTGGGGGCCTTAAGGCGGCCCCCAGACCCCCTGCCTGAAGTAAATTATCCACGCCCCCCCCCCTAATCACAAATCCTGTATCCGCCCATGATATCTCTCCTCATTCAAAAGTTATGACCAAGGTAAAGAATGGGTGGACTTAACTGGCCAGAAAAAATGCCGTAAATTAAAGTTTCGTAAAATGTTTATTTCTTTCCATCATATAAATCCCCCGATATCTTAACCGTGTATTCATGGTACAGATGTGAATTTAAAACGCTCTTTTCGAGGTAAACTAAATAAATATCGAAGGCATAGTGTCTGAAGATTTCTTGAATATCAATAGATAATCAGGGTCACGCGCTTTTCATCGTCTGAATACATAGTCAGCGCATGTTTGTCGGCTGTTCTTAAGAAAACTGTAGTTGTATATTGAACAAAATAATGTCATATTAAAAGGAGAATAGCCGACAAACGTGCGCTCACACTTAATTTAACAAAAAAACATGTTCAAAACAAACTTCTCGTTTCCATTGTTATGACTGAGTTAACCTTGACTTGACTTCAATTGACCTGTTAAATATTACAATTCATCACGTGATGTCCACCTGCGAGTGTACTCTTGAAAACAGTTACATTGTATTCTTCAACCTGACCTCGTTCTAAATCACGTCTTTGAGCGTGTTTGGTTGCTGTTTTCAGAATTTAGCAAATTAAATGTTTTAATTTTGCGTGTCCACATATTTTTTTAAAAAAATTTCATATTGACATCGCTGTAATATGCCATACACATATTCGAATTTCTAGAGAGAGAGAGGGAGGGAGAGAGATGTCAACAATGATGTCGATCGATAGCCCCGCCTTCTATTAATATTGATTACGTGACCTAAAAACCACTCCGGGTACATGCCAAATTCCGGAAGACGACACTAATGTATCGTTGCTTCAATTTTGATTCATGGCAACCGGGTAATCTCGGTGGAGATTCGGCTGGGCTAGATATTTGGTCTGACGCCCACCGTCAGACCAAATATTTAGCCCAGCCGAATCTCCACCGAGATTAGGCAACCGGGCATTTCTTTTGTACAAATTTTCTACCTAATATAACCATGTATACGTAACTCTTTCTATCGCTTGTAATATGTTTTGGATTCACTTCATTTACAACTTGGTAGAGTAGTCGCAAAAAGATCCAAAAGAGGGCGTTAAGTCCACCCATTCTTTTGAAAAGTAGGTCAAACTTCAAGGGCAACGTCACAGGGTCAAAAATCAAGTACATTTTGAAGGGTTTTGTCACAGGACTGGTAATGTACATGTGATGGGATCGTCATATTATACCTAAAACAGTGAAGTGTGAACTGTTTTGGATATGCAATATATAAATGGATACATTAATTAACGTTTTTTCTGCTTTAAAATATTACGTTCTATTACGGAACTAATTAATTTCTAAATTCTATTATCATAAGAGAATATAACACTATATTTTAAGGTTTATTCAATTTTTATTTTTATTTTTTTTTTTCTTTTTGTAATGCACACGTATGGTTAGAAATAAACCGAGTACAACAGTAAAAATATGAGATTTTCATGTGTTTGCAGACAGGAGAAATTTAAATTCATTTCAATGCTAGGTTCTTTTCTGCATTAATATTTTATCCATATTTGGAACTTTTTAGGCGAAAATGAGGTATTTGCAACAAATTTCAGCCATTAATTTGCATCATATGATCTTTTTAAGCAAAATCCCTTTCTGGTTTAATTGTTTAAAAAAAAAGTGGAAGATATGGTTACTATTCCCATTGGGGCCCAACGACAACCAATATTGTTACTATTTGTGTTTACAAAATTGACAATGGTAGAATCTAGCTGGAATGCGTTTAATAACTGATCGAGCCGGCCCAGTACCCCCTCCCCCAATCATAAAACAGCATGCAGCATGTATATCTATATATAGAGCTGTGTATGTAAATTCAATGTATTTTGTTAATGAAAATTATTGTTATCCTTAACTGGACAGAGACCTATAAGTAAATGTGTTACCTTTATTTTAATATTCGTGTTTCAATTTGATTCTTCCATTTGGATTTGTTCTGTCACTTTCTCTTTTAAAATATCTGAATATTGAACAATTCAATATTAGTAGCTGATTAGAAACCCAGAATCTAACACTCTATGATTGAAATGTGTACATGGAAAAAAATCTAGTTAGTAGGGAGCTATTTATTTTCGTAACTCTCAGCTTAAATTTTCCCTCGGGAAAGTACATGTGGACGTGACTTGTTACATGTACCCCTCTAGGTCCCCCATGTACCAACGACAAAGAACATGCGCATTAAGAATGCGCAATCGGTTGAGTTGATGAACAATGGTGGAAAACTGCACTTCCTGTCACACTATTTGTTAGAATTTCACTTCACATAGCATCTCGACATTTTTCATCTTTATTCATAAGGTTTGTATATTACAGTGATTTAAAAAATAAGGACGTTTTCACATGAAATGAAGGCATTTCTGGTCAATTTATATTCTTCTGCGAAGGATTTGGTCGGGCATGTTCGCAATACGGTCTATTGTTTGTTTACAGACCAGTGAATCCATTAGGGATTAAACTATGCCTAACCTTTCGTCATAATTGATAAATCAAATAGGGACTGATTTTATTTTTTTGCCATTTATTAAAAATGTCAGTTTTTCATCTGGCAAACTAAATTGCGCCTTGAGCTCATTATGAAATTTTTACAGTGGCGGATCTATTCTCTTTAGAGAAGTGGACAGGCTTTCGCCTACATCCACTTCTCTTCGCAAGCCTTCATGTTTTGATTCTGGAAAACGTGTAAATCTCGAACCGGTGACGGTCTACACTTCAACTGACATTTCGTCTAAAATATGTCTGAATGTACGTAATAGACGTGTTATATTATCAATTTTGACATAAATACACACAATTGTCACAAGAAAACTGACCGTTAAGTATTGTTAATCCATTTTCACAAGTTCTCCATCCACTTCTCTAAAAAGAATATGGCGGATCTATTGGAGCAAAGGTTGTGTGGTCCTTTGAGCACATCTGTAGGTCTACTTAAAGCCTAGTTATTTGTTATAACACAGAAAACTCCATTAGAAATTTAAATGTGAGTTTTATACCAATCATTAAAAACCCACAGGCTAACAAATGATTTTTGAAATTTAAAAATTAAATGAAGACACCAACTTGTCAAAACTTCTGAGCCCATTCATGATAGCTGAATTTTTCTGAATAACTAGTTGAGATAAAACTGTGAATGTGTATATAGTACAATGGTATATAGGTGAAGTACAATAGAGGTGAAATGTCATGTGTTTGTCATATTTTACTTGCTTTAGCCTTAATACTCTGCTTTTGAATTGAGTCATCTTTGTTATCAGATTTGATCAATGCATAGTACATACATGTCATTCTTAAGCTTATCAGGGTACATTATACACTTGCTCTTGCTTTGGAAAAAAATTGTTATATAAAGCATAATTCTGGCAATTTTGCCATTAGTAAGTTTAACAAATGAAATATACTCTTGCTTTCAAACACATCAATAATTCATTGGACTTTTGTTCACCTGTACAGTGCCTTTGCAAAATTGACTTGCCTTACCATGAAAAACATTATCTCAGGTAGTTGGGCAATGATATTTGTCAGTCCTGGTGCAGGCTCTTATCTGCTAAAGGTAAAATAATGAAGGAATAATGGTGGTTGCAGGGTTCGACACTCATCAAAATTTGGTCTCACCATTTGGGCAACCTTGGTACTGATTTCAGGTTGCCCAAATGAATTTCAGGTCGCCCAAACAAAATATCAAATGAAACAAATATGTGCAATTGTTTAAAATTTGTTAAGAATTTGCACAACAAAAAGCACAACAGAAGTTGTGCTTTTTGTATTATAAAATGTAAACCAGACATTTTTGGAATGTCAAAAGCTGTATTCCAGTATTTTATCAAACAAAGAAAACAAGCAACAAATATTATAAACAGAATCAGAATGCTAATTAGGCTTAAGAAAATATGTTTGATTCCTGTAATATTCCAAATAAATATCAAGGGTTGGTAGGTTGTTTTTTTTTTTGTTTTTTGTTTTGCTAATATGTACAATCTCATCTCACACATTGACACAAAATAGTTTCTAGTTTAAAACAGTCATTTTCACTTACCATAAAGGCCTATATAAATGGGGCCAAACATCCCTGGACTGAATTAACCAGGTGTGATGTTTACAGTGGACACCCAATATGGCTGTCTAGCAGCAGGAAACGACCATCAGAAAGTTGGGTTGTATGTTCGGTTGCCCTAAAATTTGTTCGCCCTTGATGCTGTTCGCCCTAATTCTCGTTCGCCCAGAGTCTGATCGCCCTAAAACTTGTTCGCACAGGGTCCGTTTGCCCTATTTAAATTGTAGAAAGTTGTAATGAACCAATGGATTTTTTTTCAATGAATTATATTTTTATTTCTTATTTATTTACTTGTGAAATTACCGTGAAAAGGCTTATCAATCTTCAAAGGTAAACCTTGCTCATTTGCTGCTCAGCTCCATAATGGGCCTATTAACGTCTCAGTCCTTTGTTTTCAAAACATAACGCAGATTGTAAAAAACACGGATATGAACCTCCAAATTACAGTGACATTATTAAGTATAATTAAACCAATTAAGCATGTAGAAAGCATTAATATCAAGTTTGAATTATTTAATTAAGATTAAATTAAAAAAAATTACTTTATCAACATTTGGAGAGAAAAAAACAAGTCGTAAAATATTGAATTAAATTAATTATAAATGTTTAATATTTGCTGTATACGGTATATATATTAGGGCGAACGAGGTATAGGGTGAACAAGAATTATGGCGAAGGGACCCTGCGCGAACGGACTCATGCGAACAGGTAGATAGGGCGAACAGACCCGATACCAGAAAGTTGTGGGGGAAATGCAGTGTGCGAAATTAACGGTAGACCGATAGACAAAATCTATAGAAAAAGCGTCCGGTCTATAACAAGGTGAATACCTCAAGACCGATTTGTCTATAGAGTAAAATTGGCCGTTTTACTCAATAAAACTTTTCAGACAAGAAAAAACTTAAGCTTCAATGCTCTATTGTTCATAAATCTCCTTCTTTTAATCCATATTGCAGTAGTACATGTTTTATTTAAACATTTCTAAATGTTCCTAAAATGATCGTAATTTTTTTTGTAGTCCGAATTTCCTCAATTCCTCTGTTTATTGTAAATACGACTAAATATCCCATAAAATTATTTCCTGACTCAGTAAACCAAAGAATGGGTGTTGGTTTGATTTCACATAAAAAATATAACTAAAGTAGATTGAAAATTTTAACATGAAAAAAAAATGTCAATATTCACTCTATGCACCTTTGCAAAAGGGGATAGAAAGATAGTTAATAAATATATAAAAAATTCAGTGATATATTTGCATGACTATTGATTAACTAATACATAAAAAATGATAAAAATTGAATTGAAATCTTCTTAGAAATTTTAATGTTCCCTGCATCTGAACACGTGTTCAAAGTGTTAAAAAAAAAAAACTAAATTCATTACCTAATAATCATGGTTATAAATGTCCATGTATCTTATGCCAATGCATAATATAATGCAGTGTAGGGAAAAAAGAATAAGCCATTGAAAAATATGCAATGAAATAAAAAGAATGATATATAATTTTTTTGGTCTATAGGAAATTTTTCAGGTCTATAGAACTTCAAATTATTGTAGACCAATTGTCTGTAGCTTTAAAAAGTTAGTTTCGCACACTGGAAATGCTAGATGTTACAATTATGATCATTACTCTTTATATTTATCGTGATTGTTGACTAGGTTTACATATTTTATATCTCAGATAAAACTTAATTTAACACTTTTTGTAAAAATTACATCAGCTGATTGATCAAACACAGATTTGGCAGAAAGAAAAATTCACGCAGCTTCTATTTGAATGGGTCGGTCAGGTTACAGGAAACAATGTTTTCAAGGCCTTTTAAAGTTTAATTTAAAATATTAATCATCATTATTGAATATTCCCAATTTGTCCCAGGTTGTCATTTGGGCGAGCTAGACTGAAAATCAGGTCGTCCAAAATCATTCCCGGATGGAAATGACGAGGTGACGAGTGTGAATGTCGAACCCTGTGGTTGATAAAGGCAAATGTGAAAATATGGTTTCTTATTCAATGTGTACATACAGGATAATTATCAACAATTACAGTCAAACCTGTATTTAGCAACACATCACCAGAAATTCTAAAATGGTCTACCACCTTATATGTTCAGGTAGCCTCATAAATCAGAGAATCATTTTCTAGCAATTTCAAAGTACGAGCATGAATACTAAATAGTGATATCTGAATTTGTTTTCCTATTCACTGATCATCATCATAGATTTGAATCATTTTTATTCTTGATAGTTAAAAAGTATTCAACAATTATTTGTTCAGAAAAAAGTTTTTGTTCCCATTTGTGTAAATTTATTTTTTGAAAGAAAATCCAAAACAAGTTTATTTTTACGTGTTTCACACTTTACAACTGTTACAATGTTGAGGATAAAAACTACCCATGCTCCCATGACAAGTTTTGCAAGAAAGGGAAAATCAAAACACTACGATGATTGTAAAGAAAAACACAACAACCCTTTTTATGTTGATGTCATTTAATTTCATTTAAAGGTCGCATATGAAGGAAGTTGCTTAACACAGGTGGTAGCTATGACAGGTTTGACTGTAATGAACAATTTGCAACTCTGATCATGATGAATGTCTTAAAATAGAAGAAAGAAATCTTTCAGGATTTGTATTTATACTGTGTATTATCATGATTATGAAAGAAATATATATTACTCTTTAAATTTGTGAAAACATGTATGCACTTAAAAAAGTTAAGGGAGCTTGTTTTCTTTGCAGTCACCATGAATTGTTACCAGAAGTTTTACACTAACCAGATCCACTCCAGCTCACTGTTGTGTCAGCTGGCCACCATGTGGAAGAGCCAGGTGCTATGTGATGCTATAATCCGGTCCGGATCTGTTGTCACAAAGGTATTATATTTATATTAAATTAATACAATCTCATACATATGGTAGATGTTAGATATTTAAAGCAAAGCTGTATGTGTCTCACAAGTCAGTCTTCAACAGTTTAAGCAGAATTCGACTTTGCTATGCCGGCTATTAATATGTAACAACATAATTTTGGAAAATAATGTGTATGAAATAAGAACAGTCAAGTAAAAGGTGAAATTTTTATAAAACAGTTGTAATTTTGTTATTTCACATTGGAATGGGGGAGGGAATTTGAGGGATTAATGGACTGTGCCATATACACTCAACCCTCTCACACAAAACTAGCAGTACCACATTTTTTACCGTCCAAATAACATGAATAATAATAATAAAAAAAAAAAACAACATACAAACAAGAAAACAAAACTAAAAAACAAAACAGAAATACTAAAAGAAAAAAAATCAGTTGTGTTGATTCATTTCATAAGAATTGCACATAAAAAAATTCGTAAGCTTTTATAAATTGTAGAGGCTTGTTCACAAAAATTTGACGAACACCTGACTCAACACAAATAATACAAAGAACATATTTTTGAAAAACAGATATATTTTTGTAATTATTTTTCACCTTTACACTAAACCTAGTTGACATGTAAATTCTTTTACAAAGAAATCATTCTAAATTTTGTAGCATATATCATCACTCCTTAAGAGATGTCCGTGTCACTCGGTGTAAAGAAATAAGTTTTATGTTGGAACATTAATGACTAAATTTACATGTAGTTCAGTTGATGTTAATTATTCATCTGTAGACTTGGATCCATGTAGTTTACCTAGATTACAGATGATTTATTAAGTGTCAGTACATGTCTACATGTTGTTAACAAATTCATTGGTATTTTTCCTCCCTCGTAGGCAAAATGTCAATTTATTCGGGGTTGCATTAACGTACATGACAATGTAATCATGCTAATTAAGCATGCAACACGTACATGTACATGAGGATGGAATAAATCAATACCTCATGCATAAAACTAAACAGACAGTGACAAGCTGAGGTTTGATTAATTTCCTGGTATTCTGCATGTTATCCACATAATACACCTTGTCTCTCCATATGTACCTAGTGGTGACTCGACATGTAAATTACTAATTAATTACACTGTCCAATGCATACTTGAACACTGAAGGTAAATTTCAGTTAAGGTAATTAGAAGACATATAACAAAAATAAAGCGATGATAATATTTTTTCTTAAAAAATCTCCTTTTAATGGATATTAAGGTATGATTTAGAGTAATCATGTCCCATTTTTTGGAAAAGAAAGGAAAGGATACTTTATGCCACAGTGCTGAAAAAAAATAACATAATATAGTGCAACAGAACATGTACTTCAATACATCAAAATTTATTTTGGCTGAATTTTGTATTGTCAAACCAGTAAGCATGTGTGATGAAAATTTAACAGTTATTACTGATTCATAATTAATGCACATGCTCTTTGCACTATACTTTCTACACTTAGATAAGATTTCACTTGAATTTGTTTAAAAGTTTTAATGTTAAAATATCTGATAAGTAGGTAAAAGGAGAAAACAGTGGTGGCTATCTGTGATAGAGTGAAACAGAGTCACATGTTTGTGTCAATCTATAAAACTATCCTTGTCTACAAAATTCAAGCTAAAAGACTGAGATTTCAAGAGACAAGCTAGCTGCTCTTCACAGTTTGATTCCCACTTAGCAGTCTGGTCGAACCCCCGAACGGGGGTAAACGGAAATGGGAAATCCATACCCCCAAACGGGGGTACGAGCATGCGCAGATGCTTAAAAATGTGCGTATTTCACGCAAAAAGTAGGGGTTTACAAAAATCGCCTGTGCAAAGTAACGGATTATTTGGCAAATGTAAAACCACTCGGAAATGATAGATTAAAGGTGTTTTTAGAGTTTGTATTTTACAAAAATACAACTTTATTGTACAAATCGGGATTTATTCACTGGCAAAGTTGGCGATCTTTTGCTCCTTGACATGCAGGTATTTAAGATAAAACATTCGATAAACAGACATAAGCAACTAATACTAAATTGAAATTATATAAAAAATGTATTATTCTACATTATATCTTTTATTTTCATAATAAAATGCAAGAAAAAATGGTGCTAATATCGAATTGTTTATGATCGTGGGTTTCAGTCCGCGTTTCCTCTGACTAGCAATCAACGGTCTTTATTATCGATAATCATGCCCAGGAAGTGTAACAAAAATACATATAAAAATAAAATTCAAATGAAATCTATCGTATTTATTGTCTTTTATATCTTATAAGAATTAAATAAAATGTTTGGCAACATGTTGTAGTTTTTTTTATATTACTAAATATGATTGTTTGAAAAAACACGATTGTAATTTATTTTTATTTAATTCTAGGTTCTAAATTAATATTTTCTCATTCTTAGAATATTTTTCCTTGTGTTTTAAATTCCACAATCTTAATTTGAGAAGTCCTACAAAATAATAAATAATTTCATGAAATGATGGAAAATATTTCGTTATTCCTACAGTATAAATTCAAACTATGGAAAACTTAACCTGTTAATTTTTTTTCTGTAGAAATTTTACCAATTTCATAGCAGAAATAACATTATTATCGATCTTTTTCCTTTGATAAATGATATATAGGCAAGATTGTTTATATTGGATACGGCAAGAGTTACTGTTCTTGCGCATTGCATGACGGGACGGAAAACCCTCGTTTGGGGGTATACCCCCGTTCGGGGGTTCGACTAGACTGCTTAGGGGCATGAGTTAAGATATTTTCTGAAAAAATCAACAGGATCCAAATTCCTCCATTTTAAAAGGCAGTGTTGAAACTTTTTTATTAAAAATATATTGTGGTACTTTCATTTTCATCAAATAAAATAAAAATTTAGGAGAAGAGAAGCAGAAGAAACAAATTGTCTTAATAATCTATTATTATTGATTTGCATTAAAATGTCAGTGTGATTTAATAGAGCTATCATGTGACAATTTTAGGCTCATCGTGTGGTACTAGTGGCTGCCTGCCCAATGTTACAGTCCATGGAGAATGCTGCAGTTGGATCTCACCTGGAAGTGCGTCTGGCCGCAGACATCAAACAGGAATCCATCCAGACATTTCTACAGTATCTTTATGAAGGCTTCATGATGTTAACAGAACAGAACTGCCGGGATGTAGAGAAGATTGCTCGCTTGTTACAAGTGGATAATGTTATCAAGTGTTGTGCAGACTTTAATAAATGCCTGAGCTCTAAAACGGGACATATGTCTGCTAATGATCAGTACAAGTACACATTTCATGACATGGTGGAGTTTAAGCATGTAAGATCATCAGAAATGCAGAAGACAGTGCAGGAAAGAACCACCAAGAGGACTTCAGATTTCCCCCAACCACCCAGTCCTGGAAACAAGAGACAGAGAACACAAGACATGCATGCTGATGATGCTGCATCAATGGCTAGCAGCTATAGTCATGTGGCTCCAGATCCTTGGGATCGAGTCCCAAAGTTAGGAATGCCCTTTCATGCAAGAGGAGGACAGGGATCCCAGCAGCCAGGAGTTATTGACATTGTAGAGGATAGTCTGGAATTGATTCAGACTGACCCTCCTGATTCTAGTGGTGATCGGTCAAACAAAGACCAGCGTCTGTCTCAGAAAAGTGTCTCCATTGCAGTGGCCAGCAAAATAAGTAACAATACTAACCTACAGATTGTTGATGTGGCCACAGAACAGGCCAGACCTGAACCTAGATCTCGCAACAGTATGCCATTACATAGCCGAGTAGCACCCGCTAATCAAACCCTCACATCCACCGAAAACGGAAAGTCTACAAATTCTCACCCAGCCCCCAAAGCATCCAGCCATTCTACCACACCAGTCATGAATGACAAATTACAAGTCAGTAGTTCACCAGGCATGTCCCCATCATCACCACACTTCAGCAATCGTAGTTCTCCACAAGTCAGACCAGAGCCATCAACACACAAGCCTTTTGCAGCAGGTAGTGAGAGTCAGAGTTCACAGCCACCACAACAGAACACAGATTTGTCCAGTAACACAAATGCTGCAGAGTCCATATCAGATACTGGGTTTGTTTTCTTTTCTTTTAACAAAATTTCTTTTTTGTATTTTATTTATTGGTTTACATTCACCAATTCTTTGGGTAAATTTGAAACCCCTTGTCAAAGACCAGAGAAGCTTATAATGCAATGGTATATAATGTGATGTCCAACTGTTAGTCTGTCTGTCTGTGTGTGTAAATTTTTCAAAGCCCTATTCCTCTTACAGTTTTGGTCCAATTTCAACAAAACTTGGTACATAGGTAGACTATACTCTAATACATAATTCCATGCATATGTATATTTTATTTAAACAAACAGTGTTTCCATGGTAATTAAAAAATAGACATTTCTGTAAAATTCTCTCAAAAATGTACTCCTCCTAGGCTCCTACATTGTTAGTCCGATTTCAGTAAATCTTGTTACACAAGTAAATAACACTAAGGTAGATAATTCCCTATATTAATCTTTGACTCAAATAATCAGTGTTGCTATGGTTGATAAAAATAGAAATTTTTTTGGTGAAATCCTTTCAAAATGCTTTTTACGGTCTTTGACAATTTCAGTAATTCTTGGTATTATTCACAAGATGAGTACTCTATGATACATAATTCTGTATATTAAGTGTTTGTAATTTCCTTAGGTTTTTATGATTAGAATAACTGTGAAATTCTCTCAAAAGAAATATTCCTCCTATAGTTTCAAACTGAGTTCAGTACAGTATGTTCAAACCAAATAGTAAAACTTGCCACACAGAGACAAAACCAAAGATTGTAACTGTTTATTGTTGTTCCCATAGTTCCAAGTCCAAATGCTGTTTTTTCTCATCCTTTGTCATTAGTAAAAAAACCAGTAGTGCTTCAGTCTCTTCAGAGACCTCGGGTTCTATATTTTAACATTTACTTATTTTGGGTGGATACACTAATATTTACTTGCAAGTTTAAAATGAAAAATATTTTTGTTTCAATAATGAAGCTGGTAAAAAAAAACAAAAAAAACATACACACACATGCACACTGTGCATTTACAGTTGTAAGTTGAAACTTTATTTACTTAATGTAAACTTTTTTTGATTAGTAAAGTTATCTTGGTTTTGGTCAACTAGAGTTTGATCAAGACTGCTGGAGAGAGAATTAGGGAATAATTTACCTTATGGTTAGGCAGCCTTCATTGAATGTGAAGTTCTTTATTAATTATTACTCATCTTTTTTTCAGTACCAGTAATGCTAGAGAAACACAAGAAGCAAACCAACAGAAACCCTCAAAGCCTCCATCTCCCGAAAAAACAAGCACTGATCTCACAATAGTTAAAATTGAATCTGACGATGAAGAGGCAGCTGCAATGGAAATGTACATCAATGTCGCGGGGGGAGGGGCTGAGGCTATCAGAGTTCAGAGGGCGGAGCATGGTGACCTAGAAGAGGGAGATCCCCAGGCGGAGTGGATGAGAGAGGATGTGTCTAATGAGGATAGCAATGTCAGTGGGGATCAGTCTAATTCCTGGGTGTATCCCCCTGGGGGACCTGCACAGTATAAAGGTGGGTACTTGTTCTTTTTATTGTGACATGGGAGTTTGTTGTTCAAGAAATGTTTGATAAAAGTTTTTAAAGAAGACATGATTGACTTAATGTTTTGACAAAGCTTTTAAATAAATATGATTTTAATGAAATACTCTGGTACTTGGAATTTAAAGATAATTTTGCTCTAAAAGCATAACAAGAGGTAAAATTGTGCCAAAGCATACATTTCTGAACATCAAATCTCCCCCAATGCAGATATCAAGGAGTACAGTTATGTTAGGGTCTAATGGACATAGATATTGGCAACATTTGGGCTTTACAACTACTAAAAAAAATCTCAAATTCTTGTTGAATTAGCTGTAATTGAAAAGAACTCTTAATATTTAGTGTTATGCAACACAGCGGAAACTTTAGCTGGAGAACTATAGCTCTCTTGATGAGAAAATTCGGAGAGACAAACCAGAGAGCTACACATCTATGCATTGTAAAATATTTGAATTATGTTGCTGTTTTTTTTTTTTTTTTTTTTTTTTTGGTCGCATGCTTCGGGTATTGTTTGATTTCTTTTATTATATGTGTTCCCCCACCAAAAGTATGGTATCTGGTAATTAACCATATATTTTACTCCTAATCTTGTTACTTTATTTACTTTTTCAATAGTTCCAAACAGGCCTATGTGGCCTTGTAATGTCAGTTTCAAAAAATTTGCATTCCGACATCCATGTTGGGGTCATGCTAAAAGACGCTTGTTAAAGAAAATACACATGCCAAGAAAATCTAAGTGAAGATTTTTGGAGGGTCAAATCTTTAAAAGAAGACGATGTTTATATTGAAAAAAATTAGATTTATAAAACATGGGTGTGTAAATTTTCCCAACATATTTTAACATAAATAAAGCAACAAGATGAGGAGTAAAATATATGGATACCGTAATTTTGGGGGTATAGGTCGATGGGGTATATAGGTCGAAAGGCTCATTTTCAGCCGTAATTTTTAAAAAATCCTTAGATAGGACGAATCCGGAAGATAGGACGAAGCTTTGTTTATCGATTTTCTAGAGATTCTTACTTATATACTATGTATCAGAACATGTAAACCTCTTTAATTTAACCCGTGATATTAACGTATTGAGAAAATAAACTGGTATTTTTATGAGTGCAGCATTTTAATAGTGTTTTATACAAACATAGTTAAAATTTCCTTGAATTGTGATATAACATATTTTCTCCAACTTGCCTATTCAATGCCGTCGTAGTTTGACTCTGTCCTTAAACACATAAATACGGTAGTATACAACAGCTATTATTAGGGAAATACCCGAAATCAACCAATAACCATTTCCATTTTAGAACATCTTGGACACATTCTTTTATTCCGACGTTATTTACCGGGGTACAATATTAACTTCGATGACCGCCATTTTTATATTTCTTGTCCAGGGATTTGCTAAAACACGCAAATGACTATTACCAGTACATGTAACAGTGAGCAATTGAAATTAGTTATATTAACATGCTATAATTTTGCTTGAGATATTGCTGAAAAAATAAATTTAATTGAGAGTACATTCGCAATTTAACAGTCATTATGAATTTCACAGTTTTGTTTGTTCAATGATGTATAGCACTAATACCCCTGTAACGGCACGTGGATCTTTTAATCATGCCCCGCAGGTGTTTTAACCAACACAGGTGTTAACACCTTTGTGTACACAGTGTATATCCCTTTATCTGTCAGACAATTAAAATTCTATTAGAAGCCAATCTTTGTATAATTCAGTGTACCCCTTGGGATATAAAACAAAATAGTTATGACTAGCGGTATATTTGGTAAATAATTTTAGGAATTTACTGGCAACAATTTATTTCACGTATTTTACATTTAAATAAATATCACAAGACAATGAAAAAATATTTAGGTATACTATTTCAATTAATTGTTACAAATAAATGGAAAAAAAAAGATTACAACTGCAATTGTGAAAACGCTTTCGTATTTTAAACTTTGATACGGTTGCGGTTTTATTTTTAGTAAGCGATTGCGACTTCCAACTTCACAAGATGGACACAGCATGTTGTAAATATACGTTGAGACATTATTTACTAGATGATATAATGTTTTTTTGTACATCGACGGATATTTAATGGAACTTATTTTGTAAGAAATCAATGGAAGATATTTAATTTTTTTTATTGTTTAGTACTTTTTTCTCGGTAAAATAATTTAAAAAGTTACGAAAATGGCACAGATTTGTTTTGAAATTGACGTAAATTTCACTAATTTGGGGGGCATTTTTCATAAACTTGAGCCTTAGAAAGGTCGATTCGTTAAATTGGGCGACCCCAACGGTTCTGAGAAAAAAAGTATCGACCTATACCCCAAAACTTACGGTAATTAAGTAATGGATACCATGCTTTAGAAATAATACTGAAAGTGTGCAACAAAAAGTAGCGCCATAAAATTGGAGGTTTTTACATTGCTTGGAGCTTCTGTAGCTCTCTGGTTTGTCTATCTGAATTTTCTCAATCAGAGCTACAGTTCTGCAGGTATTTAAACTTAGGATCATTTAAGTCTATTCATAATAGTGTGTTACCACAGATAAAAATATTACTACATTACACACTCCATGAAATATTCATTAATATGTACATCTATTCTGAGAAAATGTCATCGATGAATTCAAAATTTATAATTATGGTAACTATATACAGTTGCATTATCTTTAAGGCTGTAAATCATTAGAATACAGACTGTTACATAATGTTTACTTGCAGTTTAAGTTCTCTAGTATCATGTAAAATGCAAGTTTGAATGCTTTTTAATTTGTTGAACAATGAGGTGTTTGTTCTGTAGGGTTTTTGCCTTTTTGCCTCTGCATAGTTAAAAGTCTCCTAAGTTAATGAATCATTAATTTTGTTTATAATTTATTAATATGGTTTCAAAAAGAAAAAACGGAAATCCTTGATATCTGCATCTTTTCATAGATTTGTACAATTAGACATGAATTGTACCTTTAAAAAAATATTTTTTGTGATATCTTTTTTGAATATTTTTGCTTCATGGAAGTGACTATACATTGTCGCAAGCTCTAAGTTTTTAACTGTGCCCAATCCTGTGAACCTTTGACAGCAGTAGGTAGAATTTGATCTTTTTCATGAATATTGAAAGAGGGATAATCTAAGCTATCTTAAAAATTTCCCTATAATATAATCCAAGTAAGTCACTCTTGGTATAAATTTCCATATTGAATTTTAAAATTAGTGTTCATCTTATTTTTAGCTTTACATGCATACCTCTTTCCCAATTTTCTATTTTTTGTACACATTCATTTTATTGTCAATTATCAATGCTTAATTTAAATCGGCACACAACTATTTAAAAGTAAAGTAAGCATATTTTAATATAGAGTGGGCCTTGTCATTACAGACAACAACAAGAGAAACGGTCATTTCATTGTTTAAAAAATCATGGTGTTAATATTAAAATATTCATGTGAACTAGTGAATTCTGCTTGATGCAAGCATTGTGTTACCATGGTTACAGGAATGGGTGTCTATTAAACCTTCGGCTTATGATAATAGTAGTCATCTTCAGTCATGATATTAGTCACACTTCTTAGCAATTGGATAGTTTCATTCCATATTTGTTCATTACCAAAAGTGTATGCTAAATTGATAAAGTGTTCGTAGAGCGTGTTTATATTTGTGTGCTGAAGAGTTAGAGAAAGAGCTGTGTACAAGACAAGAAATCTAATTCAATTAGAGTTTAGCCTAAAATATATACAATGTACATGTATATTGGTGTTCATTGTCAGTGTTGTAAAAAATGAATGTAGTTGGTAGGTAGTAGTGTATTTTAAGTAAATGCTTGGAAAGCTGTTTTCTAAACCAAATTTATCAAATTTCATAGCACCAATAGAAGAAAAAATGGGTAGGTGCAGCTATCAGTGTTTTTTTCCGTCATTATAAAATATTTAAAAAAAGAACTAGAAAACAAAAAACCTGATAGACTGTATGAAGATGATATTCATTAAACATTGGAGTGGAGATCTACATTACATGTTGTTTCAGTATGGTGCACAGAATGCATTTGGGGGGGGGGGGGGGGATAATGTTTGTTACCAGACATGAATTTTCACAGGATAATTAGAACTTTTTTCTGTGTAAGTTTGGATTTCCAAAAAAGCAAGATATCTTTTATGTCAAATTGAGAACTGATGATGATAGCAAGAACTTGTACACAGCTTGTATTGAAGAATTGTTAAATTAATGTAAAATTCAATTAAGTTAACTTTCATTATGGTTTTTAGTTCCAATGTGCTTGATTAAAGTAGTATTCTTTGCTGAAAGGTATCTTGTTTTGGGGTGTATAAAGCTATACTGAATCAACATGATAAACATGAAACACTTTAAGTGCGAGTGTGTGAGTTGAATATCTTGAATAATTTGATAAAGAATAAAAATAAAGGAAACACCATATAAAGAATGGAAATATCATTTTGCTCCATATCAATCGTGTTGTTCGCAAAAGGATAGAAGATGACAGTGAAGGAATTGAAAAGGTAATATTCTCAGTTTGTGACCTAATATTGTTTTTTGAAATTGTACGGGGAAAAAAAAGTTTGCACAGGTGGTTATGATATAGCAGATGATTTTTAGCTCACCTCAACGAAGTTTGGGGAGCTTATGTAATACCCTTGGTGTCGGCATCCCAGGTTAAAGTTTTGGAGTAGGTTTCTTTTCAAATTTCTTTATGCCCTATTTTAATCAGAGATGCATGGAGGATGCTTCTAGTGTGTTTCATTGTACCAGTCAAGGTTACAGCTGCTGCAATTTCCGCTGAAGAATGACCAGTTAAATATTTTTGGAGCAGGTTAAAGTTTTTGGAGCAGGATCACTTCCAAGTAACCATACATCCTATGTTGTCCAAACTTGCATCTATGATACATCTAAGGATGCACACTACTGGACTTGCCTTAGGTGCAGGATCTGACCTAATTTTCCAGATGAGTGACCAGGTTAAAGTTTTTGGAGCAGGTCCATTGCCAAGAAACTATAAGGCCTATCTGAACCAAAGTTGCATGGATGATGCATCATGGGATGAACACTCTCAAACTCAAACTTGCTTCAGATGCTGGATTTGACTTACATTTTCTGGATGAGTGACTAGTTTAAAGTTTTTAGATAAGTCCATTCCAAAATAACTGCAAGCCTTATCAGATCAAAATTGAATAAGTGCTGCATCTAGGGATGCACACTTCTAGATTATTAGTTTAGTGTGGGGCTTTTCCTTACTTAAAGACAGCATTCATTGAGGTGAGCTCTGTAATCTTTGATTACCTATGTGTACCATTGAAGTTTACTTTAAGATATATTGAAGTACAGTCAAACCTCGTTATCTCAAACTTGAAGGGACTGAGAAAATACTTAGAGATAACCGAGGATTCTAGATATCCAGGGTAAAATACTTCAGGAATAAGCAGTTGGGACTTCAAAATTACTTCAACATATCATTGATATTCAAGATATCCCTTTTTCGAGACACCGAAGTTCAACTGTTTATCTTTTGTTTTGAATATGTTATATTTTTAGAAATTCATGATTGATGCAAAAGATGAAAATTGTTGATTTTTAGCTCACTTGAGCCAGAGGGTTAAGTGAGCCTTTTAATCAAATACTGTAGGTTGTTTTAATTTCGCTGAGTGCTAAAATTTTTACAAATTGTTATAAGCTTTAAGGCATGTGCCTTCTGACATATAACCTAATTCACATTTTTGTGGGAATAATGATGATGAATGAATATAGTGAAATTAAAACGATATAATGTTTATTTCCCAGTTTATGATGTATGTACGAGGGTCATCAGGTAAAATTGTGGACAAAGCGTTTTTCTCGGAAAATAATGGACGCACTAAGCTGAAATATTCAGCAAATGTTTGTTTATCATATTTAAGTGCATCTTAATTTTTTTGATAAAATATAGATAAAAATAAAGATTTTATTATGCTTGAATGTGCACAGGGTACGGTGCTACAGCGAACGATCAAAAACCAGGGTTTCATCAGTGAATACACGAGTATTATTTCGAAATAAAAGTATTAAATAGATAAGGTTGGGGGGAAAATTATCCTATTTTTAATCCACTATCTATTATTTCGTCTTTTGTAAAATATCATGGCATTTGCTTAATTTTTGACTGTTTTCCAAGCATTTGAAATGGGAAAGTGGTAAATGCAACATACGAAAAATGGTGATGATTGGTGACATTACGGCGCACTGGAGAGCCATTCAGTTTGATTTAGATGTAGTAATGACGCCCTAAGAAACTTTAAATGACTACAGAAGAAAAAAATATAAAAACATCACTAGATCTTTAGTATACAAGTGAAATGGGAGTTTTCTAAGCGGAAGCTTTTTGATCGGGTCCTCGGGTAGAACAAAACATACGGACAAACAGCTACTGGCAATGGCAAAAGACGCTGTCACTGTAGATCGTCGATATAAGATTTAGTAGTACTGTCCATAACTTACTAATAAATCTTCAGAAATTCCCATGTGTGTGCGAGATTGGTTCCTTGACTGTTTATGGAGGAATAAAGGGAAAATCAAGTTTGTGCATCAATGAAATCCCCGAATTTAAGTGGGGATTATCTAACTTTTTTTTAGCAAAGAAGAAAAGTGACACTGCTATAGACTCTTTGACGTTGTCATCCGTGTGCCGTAAGACGATACCACAAATAACATAAAGTCTCATATTTCGTTTATTTGAGCAGATATCTATTTGAAATTTGCTATATATATTGATGAAAAATGTACTAAAAGTAGTGAAAGTTTTAGAACGCAGTGATGATGATTTTTCAATCTAGACAACTTGTCCACAATTTTACCAGACAACCCTCGTATGTACTCTGTATGTCCAGTTCATCTTTCTAAAATGTATCTTACAATGAAGGGTATTCAGTTTTGTTCAAATTAAGGAACATGCCCTTTTCCAAAGGGAGAGAATGAAAAAAGAAATATAGTGATATAAGATGATGTCATTTAAAAAAGTTTCTTTCACGAACCATAAAACTAGTGCTATAAAACTTTGACTTCTGTATGATATTCAGATAGTCACATTTGAATGGATTTTGCGAAATGCATTTGAAGGACTTGTTGAATCATCTGAGTGAAAATTATTAGGGAGAGCATCAGGTAGAAAAGTGGATATGAAATAAAGCGTTTTTTAATATTCACAGGTTATGAATCTAAGTATGACAATATACTTAGTTACATGTAATCATATTTTATAGTTTAGGACATATGCATATTCTGTGAACGCAGCACCTGTCATTCATCGTGCATGAGCTACCTGATTTTTCTCGGCCACTGTCCACACCTGTCACCTATAAGATACTGCTTTCTGTCACATCTACTCCACAATGACATAAAAATTGTGATATATGTGAATTTTCTGTCAATTATAAACAGAACATTCACAGCAAGAAAAGAAGAATCAGCTATATAATATAACCATCCTGTGCAGGCTAATTAGAAATAACGACTAAAGATTCAAGGACAGAGAAAGATAATAGAGTACATGAAAACAATTTTTTTATGCTCATAGACTGAAGAAAAGTATGTTGCAATGCATGGATTTTTTTGGTCCTTTTCAACTCTGAACTTTTTGTTTTGTGTTTGTCAAATTTATGTACATCACATGCACATAACTTGAATATTGACAACTAGACACTTTAGAAAACAAACCAGAGACCAAAATAAGCATTGTCTGATAGAAGTCAGTTTCTTTTTTTTTTTTTTTTTCTTTTTTTTTTTCCCCTGAAGATTCACTATTTTAAATTGATAAAGTTTGAAAATTTCAAGCTAATTTTGGTCTATGGTTGAGGAATCACAACTTGGTCAGAAGCTAAAAAATTCAGTATTTTAGTGGATTTAGAATGTCTGCATCTGTTAACCCACTGCACAGTTGGTTTGGTTTGTAGGTTATATTTTCTGTTTGGAAAAAAGCAGTCTAAGTATCTCAACATTTTGAAACCATAAGTATCTCGGTATCTTAAGACTTTCTATAAGTTTGTTGTGTGAACTGCCATTTTTTAGTCCACCATGGTACAATACCCAGAAAATGTTCTATGATATCTTAAATTTGCTGTTTACATTTTTGCCATGTTTATCATGGGATAAAATTATCATTATATGGAGGGGATATTATTTATTTTTTTTAGAGAAAATACATATTCAGATTTTTCAAATATTCCATTCCACCCTCCTCTTTCACTCTTAATTATCAAATGAGTACATTTAAATTATACAGAAAAAAAAACTTTTGTTAGTGATTATGTCTGGTTTAATTTTGTAATGATTAGGTAAGTTAAGTTCCTAAATAAGGGTGGGTGTTTTAATTTTGTGTCATTAACCTTTTTTTTTTCTTTTTTTTTCTTTTTTTTTAAGGGGGGGGGGGGTGTCTCGAGTCAGTGTATCTAGATCAGCTTATTAATTTTCCTCTAAATAAAATAAAATACTAATTTTTTTTTTGTAAGGATGGATAAAAGGTGTATGAAAGGTTGCTGAAGTAAAACTGTCCTTTTTTTGCTTAAACATCTTCTTAGAGGATGAAGTACAGTATTCCTTGTGGTTGATTTGCAGAGATATTTTACCATGGTAATATTGAAGAAAACATTCATTCTACAACAAAGAGTGAACAAAACACTGTCCGCAAAAGTGATGAACATTTTCAAAGTTTGGTCAGACAACGTGAAGCATGTCAGTCCATTGATTTTCAATCTGATAAGGAAGGATTTGAATGCCATATTTGCAAAGCTACTTTCGATTTCAAAATGGACTTGCGCCATCATATGAAAAATCTTCACTCTTTTACTGAGAGACCTTACACGTGTGAAATTTGCTTCAAGATGTTCCAGTCACCATATCATTTGAACCGACACCTCAAAATGCATTCGAATCTCAGAGAATTTGAGTGTGAATTATGTGGAAAGCGATTTAAGCATAACTACCATGTGAAAAATCATCGATGTTACCGTATTATGAAAATGAAGGACTAGACAAAACTTTTAAAAACTTTAAAATTGTGATCAGTATTTATAATATGAATGTAAAATATGTCGTTATATGTGATATATTAAGCCTGTTGTTACTGTTATTGGTGTAAATAAAATTATTTCTAGTTTTCCAATGATTTTTTAAAACTTCTCTAAATTGAAAATGACGTGCAAGTATTGATAAGATTCGTTGTGCATATATTACATGACTGCCCCACCAGTGCTCCTGAACTTAGCCTGTAGAAAACCGATAAATGATGATGGCAGATTTCTGACCAGTTTTCCTATCCTTGTAGGGGACGTTCAGAGGTTGCAGACATTTCCACGCGATAAATCAGATGTTGGGAGCGAAACCCAGTGGGGAAGTGCACCTAAACATTCGCAAGCCGAAAAGACTTCTATTTATTATCCGTACACTGACTCCTTGTACTCCATACCAACAAGGAGGGCAATTCTCTTCACATGTAATATCTGTTACAAAGGATTCACTTCAAAACTAGGATATGATAACCATATGAAGCAGAAACATGGTTCCCGAGATCAGTGCTTTTCGTGTAATGTTTGTGGAAAGATATTCCCAACTCAAAACATGCTTTCTATTCACCAAAGAGTACATTCAGACGACAGACCTTTCGAGTGTGCGGAGTGTGGCAAAGGGTATAAACACAAAAAAGACTTGAAAACACATCGCTGTGCGCAATCGCGAGTACCTAAGTAGGATGAAGGATTGTAACTTGTGTGATGCCAAGTTCTGTTTATATTTGAATTTTCTAGAGTGACAATTTTTTGAAATACATGGATGAAAGACCCAAATGGACGTCTTTTGTTGAAAAAAAATGTTGTTCCCTGTATTTTCATTTCATTAAATTTTGAAATATGAACTGATCTTGTCGGTGTTTTTATACTATTTGACGAGTTATTTTGAAGAGATGCATCTTCTATATTGAATTCTGTCTATACTGCATTCTGTCATCTCCACCTATTTGGATTTTACTAAAGCACGGACATGTATATTTTTTCCAGAGCGTGTGAGATACGAAGAGACATTTAATGTTACAGGATCGGACTCGAGATCCGGAAAATATTGGCCAATGCGCTTCTGGAAAAAAGAGGAAGCTGCAAAATCCCGACACACCTCCGACACTTCCATCTTGCCAGCAAGTTACGAATCCCGACACATGATGGTTCAAGTCCAAGGGTCAACGAATAAAGCATGTGTGGTTTGTAAATGGGACGGTGTAAAAACTGCCACTGGCTTGCCTACCAAGTCCTACTACAGATGTGAAGCCTGCGATGCTTGTCTGTGTAGACCTCAAGTCCGAAATTGTTTCGAACGATACCACAAACACATGAATATAGACATCAGTGATATGATGATATAAAATTCTGATATAAGCATGTGCAAATTTTCATTTTACCCTTAAGTGGTGCATGTATTTGTGATATACTTTGATGTACTGTTAATTCCACGTATTTTTATCCCAATTATAATTATTACCCCTTTATTACTCATTTAAGTTTTATGTCTTGGACTGTTTATTTGTGACAATAAATAATCTTTCTTTTAACCTTTTTATTAATTAATTTATTTTTTATTTATTCTCAGTGTATTGAATTCTTACTTTAAATGAGTTGAAGGGTTCAACGTACCTCAGAATTTATAGATTAGCTTATTGTGTTGTAACTAAGGCACCTGATGTATTTCTTTGGACGACAGGATTTTGGGGGGTAGGCAGTAAGATTGCTTACGGTGATAAAACTATCGTCACATGTTTCAGTATTGTATCTAAAGAATGGACGCCGCGATAAGCAATTTTTACTGTATTGCAGGCGTGGACATGATGGATGATAGATGGACAGGCCCTACGACCAACGATAGCGACCTGCCACTTTTAGTGACTCTTCGGAACATAGCAGCCTCGTTTGTGATTAAAAATGTCGGTCTTCCGCATCGTGCTGTGTCAACTCACATGCAGAGGACATGTTTCGTGTGCAAACAGTTTGGACGGCGCATTCAAAGTAACATTTCTGGTTTTGACAACAGAATGAAAAGGATTTGTCGATCTTCGTATAAATGCGAATGTTGTGACGTTAGTCTTTGTATTGGTGATCGTATGTGCTTTCAGCAATTTCATGAGATGTTACGTACCACTCAAAATCCGAATCTTTTCTGGGAAAATCCGCATCGAAACGCATTACTTCCACATACTTTACTGTAATTTAAGTCTTGCATATGTTTAATGGTTTTTATGCTTTACTTTTGTTTGTAAATTTTAAATAAAATCAATAAATTCAACTGGAAAATATTGATGTTGTAATGTTTAATTAAGAATAGTTCCTTAAACAGCAGTTTAATGCATTACAGTAACACCTGACCATATACAGGCATGCTGGAAAATAAGCACGGTCATTGTTGACTTTTCAATCTTGTTAACTTGTGTTCCTCCTTGGTGCTCATAAGAAATGCCGTGTATATAGCTTAGATGGTTTACAGTACTTTGATTACTTATTTCAGGCTTTGTGCGAGAGAAGGCATCACTAGATGGTTTTCGGACTTGCGATGAACGCTTGCCATTCGAACACTCGAACAGTTACGATCTGTATAACATTCAACGACTGGCTTCTAGTGCCGTTAATCTACACAGTGTTCAACATAGACTAGTTCGAAACGAAGACTATAAATACAAAGTTTGTTTTCAGTGTCACAGAGACAAAACAAAAACCAAGAAAGGATGGCGTGTGTACACCCATTTCAAATGCGAACAGTGTAATATTCCTCTCTGCACCGGCGCTAGGGGGACAAGGAGATGCTTTGAAATATTTCATCGCGAACAAGGAATATCAAATATCTTAACCGATTATGATCCGCGATTATTGGCTAAGTACGATGTTATTCCCTTGACGAGATAAGATTGACGATTTCTTGGATTGCCATTTATACAGAAATTTAGCCTGCATTGCATTACATTACATTGTATGTGGAAAGATTTCATTTTTTTTTTACAATGGCTGAATTTAAGATGTCTGATACAAAATTTTATGTCTAAAGATTTTAAAAATTTCTTAACTTGCATGGGTTAGCGTGTTTGAAGGTGATGGATTTATATTTTTATGTATTTTTAGAAAATAAATTTTTCGTACCCCTCTTAATGTTTTCCTTTATTTTTTTCCTTAATTTGGATTATTATTATTATTTTTTGGCATTTAGCTTTGCTGTTATGGATATATTTTAATATTTAATGATGAACGCAGATCTTTTGATGATATGTTAATTTGTTGTAAATAAGATCCTCATTTTGATTACAGCAAACAAGATTTCCATGAAAGAAGAAGGGGCCAATGCAGAGGGGACCGAAGAAGCAAAAGGAAGCACGGAGGAGGGTACTGCCGTCCCTAAGATTGATCCCAAATTATCGAAACGTTCCAAAGAGAAGGCAGAAAAACGGAAATCGATGCAGAAAATGATCAACATGGATAATTACGCTGCCATGGAAAAGTACCTCTCGTCCATGCAGTCAGTTCACCAGTCTATGTTGTCTTTGGCTACTTTGCCAATAAACGTCACCGGACCAGACGGCCGCGCTTTAATCTCACAAATGAAGACAACAGATTGGCCACTGTTTAACGTGGGGGGCGGCACTGCAGTCACTGATGTAGATTTCTCGCTTTCCCCTCAAAACGAGGCCGAAGTTTCCTCTGCGGATCCATTGGCACTGAATTTGGTAAAAACGGAATGCAAGAACTCTGTGGGGCAGTTGAGGACGGGATTAGATCGATTTGGAGAACACATGCACGCGCTGGTTCCAATACCTGAAGGAAAGTACAAAACCTGTAGTTACTGTCAGAAAGTAAAACACAAAACCAAATCGGGTTGGTACTGCTACACCACATACCAGTGTCGTAAGTGTGAGATACCATTATGTAAAAGAAATAAGAATTGTTTCATGTTCTACCATCGAGATTTGGGCATTCCTGAGCAAGAATATATCCCTTTTGCTTGAACATGTTTGAAACATTGTCTTAAAATCGTCTCTTAGTGTTGTATAGTATCCATGTGTAGGAGGTAGTTTTTGTCTGATGGATATTGTGAGAGATTTTTGAAATGCTATTGTGCCATGTTTATTATTATTATTTTTTTTTATATCAAAACTGCTGTATTCGCCAAAGGAAAAAACAAAGAGTCGATACTGATGTATCGGGACCTAATTCAAGTGCTTACAAAGATTTTATGTTCTCATTTCACACATTTTAATGCTTTATGTCTTAGTGGTTGTTAATTCATACTTTTCACTTTATCGTCATTGTCATTTTTTCATGGCGTCAGACTTAACATTGGTCGTCAGGTTTTTTTGGACGACCCTGTACTTATAACTCACGTGAGTCCTGCTGCTTGTTCAGTGTCATTGATATTATCCTCAGAAAGTGATAATATACTTTTTATATTTTTTTTTCAAAATATATCAAAACTATTTTATTATTATAGATATATAACTATTTTTCTCAAAGAGAGAGATATATATAATGATACAAATGTTTTTTTTTATTATTTGAATTCAATTATTGATTTTAACAGAAACCATTGCCATATTTTTACAATTTGTTGTGGTAAAATATAACTACGCCAGGTTGTTTGACAAGTATTATTTTTAGAGTATTGTTTTTGTCCATGTAGGTTTCGTTGTATTTTGTAAATTGTATGCATAGAGTATTACTTTTTTCATGATGTATATATATAAACTGGTAGATTTTTTTGTGAAACAAAGCTTATACAGATTTTGAGGTATTTTCCGATTTTGTTTACACTTTTGTGTATTGAGCTTTTACATGTTCAACTGCTTATAAGTATTTTTTTCTCTAATATCAAAAGACCTGTGTCCATTTTGATGCATTTTTTACAGTGTGTTGCCAAAGCTTTATTTAACATGGTAATCGTTCTAGGGGTTTTGTTGATACTTAAGATTTTGTGGATCTGTATTTGTTTTTAGCAATAAATTTAGGAAAGTGTGTTCAAAAAAAATGTTGTGTTGTTTTACGAATTTTAAAGATTAATCGTTCTAGTGGAAACGGTCAGTATCATTATGCAAACTGAAATAATACTCTTTGATGCTATATTATTAGAGTTTATTTTGTAAATATAGCAAAAGTACAAGAAACAATACCTGGTTACTAAGCTGAAAATAATGGACATTTGAATTCTCATAAATTCGCATAACACAAGTTTTGCGCTTAGTTGTGCCAAAAAAATGCCATTTTGCAGAAACGTCAATACGAAAAATTTTAGGAATGTATGATTGAAATTCAAGACTACAAAGCGAGAATCCCCATTTTATGTATTTTAGCGTTGACCTAGTTTTGATTCTTGTAGGTAGAAAATCCCATTGGGTTCCGTCCAATTATAGTTTGTCTCCAAGAAACACCACGCATTCTTTGGTTCTCTCTTCCGGTCCAGTTTCCAGTGGAAATACGTATTCGGATTCTTTTGCTGGATTTGGACCCCAATACGGAGATATATCCGAAGAAGACAAGCATGTTTTGGTGCCAAATGCAGGATTGAAAAATAAAATGTGTGTTTACTGTCACAAACTGAAATCCAGGACAAAGTCAGGATGGTACATTTATACCCAGAACAGATGTCGTAAATGTGACGTCCCTCTGTGCAAAAAGAACAAGACATGCTTTGTTAATTATCATCGTGAGCTGGGTATACCAGAGTCGGAGTTCATGACACCTTATCTCAATTTCAAGTATATGTTGCAGTAAAATAATGTAGACATTCATGATTGTGTTCACTTTCGGAGCAATTTGTATCTAGGTGTGTAAACGACATTATTTATGAAATATTTTGAAAACTTGTAAAATACTTAGTACGTATATTGCAGTTTTTATTGAACGGCAAAAAATTCGAAGTTTTCAAGTGTATCTGAAATAGAAAATTAAAATTTTTAGTGTTAAACTGGAAGATATGTTGATGCGTCCGTAGAACGAGAGTATCCCCTCCACGTGCTACCTCCCAGCTGAAGTGACATAAAATATCTGGTATATGGCAATTAAACTGCTCATGATTCGGTAACAATATAAAAGCCACACAGGGGCTTGCTCCCGGCGTGTAAAAAATTATTTATTATTAAAAAAAATCTACCAACTACTAAAAACGTTTAGTTTAGTAGTTGGTATATGATTTTTTAGATAAATATAGTTTACAATCTTGGAGAAAAACCCCTGTGCCTAACCCAAATCCCATATAAAATCTTATCCTTATATGCGTCTTCAAGAAATTGCACAAAACGTATTGGGAACTACAAGCTACACATCAAAGCAATCACTACACTTGTCATTAGATCCAAATATGGAGGAGAATTGAACATGGCAATCTGATCTCGTGTAACATGGAAATACAAATATATTTTTAATAACACAGGTAATCATGTCCTCTTACCCTTTTTCCTGATTAAAAAATATGGTTTAAATTTTCTACGAGCTGTATTTTGCTCGCCTCGGCCAGAGGTTTGAATGACGCTGAGCTTTTCTGATGCGAGTTTGTCCGTCGTCTGGTAACTCATATTTTCGACGTTTTCTCCAAAACCAATGGAGCAAAACTGGTACAAAAAATCCTAGTGTGAAGAGGGTTCGAATTGGTTTGATTGCTTTACGTTCCTTCGAGATTTTTTCACTCATATTGGGACGCCACCAAATGAAGGTGGAAGGCTGCAAAGAAGATGGTCGAAAAATGCCTAAAGCTTCAATTGTATAAAAATCATTTGTGTACTAAGTATTTAGAGCAAAGTTCTTATCATTGAAAGGTATGGAACTATGACAAACAAAACTTTTCTGTGGCAATCTAATTAAAATTGATCTTCCGAATCCGCTTACCGCTTGTCAAACGTCTAACATCCCATACAGGGTCACGTAAGTATGACCTTTCAATTATGAATAAGCATGAAAATTTTGGCCAATTAGATTCAAGGTTTTGTATACGATTCTAAAAATAGTTCCACGGCTTCTAATGTTCATTAGTCTGCCTTATGTAGATTTGTTAAGTGTGGTATATAAATTGAATTTCTAGTCCGCCCATCCGCCATTATTGCCTGAATAATGCAAATGAAAAGGCACAAACTATACAAGATATCCTGCAGATCACATTCATACATAATTGTCTTGGAAGCGAAGACACAACTTAAAATATTATTTGGCAAGACTTTCACCTGCAAGTCCAGGGACGGCCAAAATGTAACAGGAAGGGAGAAAATTGCGACAGACCAGACAAGGATTCAAACCTGAGCCCCCTGAAACAACCAGTCAGGTGCTCTACCGAGCTATCTGGGCACCGGCGATTGAACCTGCCTGACCGCCACACTCCTCGATATTTTATGATAAAGGTCTTCAAACCCGAAGACACCAACCCAGTCTCTTCCCTGGCAGGTCCTTTACCTGTCACTTCCAGGGCATTGCACGGTACTAAATGTAACAGGAAAGGAGAAAATGTATGGCTGGATCGGGAATCGAACTCTACACCGCTAGTCGGGTGCTCTAACAACTGAGCTACCTAGCCTGATATTTATACAGGTCATTGTTTAGTACACAATTGCGTGTAAGTCTGGTGCGAGGATTTTGTTGTTGTTGCTATTGTTGTGCAAATATGCTTGTTCTGTGGAGTACACAGTCAATTTCGATTACTGAACTTTAAAGGTCAGTCGCGGACCTAATAGTTATTTCAATTTCAAAACTCTAACAGAGACAGTGCTTAGTACCCAAATGGCAATTTTTTTTTTTTTTGCAAGTTCTCTAAAATAGGCGTTTTGCAAACAAGAATTACGTCCTGGAATGTAACGTATGAAATATACTTGTACTGTTGCAGAACCAAATTCCATAGCAAAAAGTCTAGGGTTTTCCGACCCCATTGTAGTACACGGAGATCAGATTCTATCACAAACTCTTTTCCATACAAATATACTTGCGCAACCAGTCCTTAGCCCATATCATATCTTAGCATTCTTTTTCTAACGTAGCAAAATTCTGCTCTCTGGGTAAGAAGTTTTTGCTTAGATGTGCAACGGGATGACGCTCTGACTCCCTGCTCTGTAATAAAACCGCCCCTACTCCCCTTTCGCTGGCATCTGCTTGCAAGATGAACTCTTCATTGAATTCCGGGTTTTATAGTACCGGAGAACTTAACCAAGTCCAGTTTGAATTGGTTGAATGTTTGATCATGTTCTTCAGTCCATGTCACTTTATTTCGGTGGGGTTTTTTTTTCTTGTCAAATCGGATGATAGAGCTGACTTGGTAGATAAATTAGGTATGATCTTTCTGTTAAAGTTTCTGGAACCTAGAAAAGATCTTGCCCCTTTCTTTTTGCTCGGAACTGGAACATTCGATATTGCTTGTATCTTCTCTGGTGTTGGGTGCACTTGACTCTTCCCGGCCTTAAAAACACCATTTGTTGTGAACCAAACTCACATTTCCTTCGGTTAGCTGTAAGACCTGCATTCTTTAAGAACTCGATATTTCATTTATGTGTTCCAGATGACTCTCCCACTGAAAATGATGATTTCATCAATTGTTTTACCACTCTGTTAAAAGCTGCAGCGGAGTTCATCCTTCCAAATGGCATAACCACTGTAAATCGGTAATGGCCAAATGGAGTCACGAACACACTTTTTTTTTCGTTTAGACTGATTTGCCAATACCCCTTTGTTAAGTTTAACTTACCTGAGTACTTTGCTTTCCCCAGTCTGTCGATTACATCGTCAATCTTCGCATTAGGTTCAGGGTCGAATTGTGTTACCTGATTCAGTTTCCGGTAGCTAACACAGAATCTAATGGGTTTGTCCTTTTTAGGGATGTTACAACCGGTGACGCATAGGGACATACCGAAACTTCCACAATACTTGCTTCTTACATCGCCGACAACTCCTTTCTCACTTCCTTCCTTCAAGTGCGTGGAATTTGATGTGGTTTTTGCAGTACTGGGGTATCACATGTAGTAACCATTAGGGATGGGTATCGCCAAAAATTTTTCTTACAAATACGCTGTAAAAAACATAACTTCAATTTTCTTCATTTTAATTTATATTATATAAATCATGTTTGGATGCCGTAATTTAACATTTTTCAACATTTTTTAGACTCTCTGTAATTTTTATTTAATAGTTCGAAGATATAAATGAATAATTTCTGCAATTTTTAATTATGTACCAAATACCGGTATTTTAGTCTCCGTATCACGATAAGTATCACACAATAAAAAATCACGATATACCGGTATACCGATAAAATCGCGCATCCCTAGTAACCATCCGGTGTTTTAACGCTGCTGTTTTGCCCAAAACATTGGTAAGCACTTCACTATATTCTTGCAAACACTCCATCAGTTTTGTTTTCTACTGAACAAACAACGTCTGGGAAAAGTATCTCGAGGATCCGTAAGTGGATTATCAATCCATTCGTTGTCATCCTCCACATTCTCTGCAATATACATACGCCTAAGGTTCTGTCTCCTCCTCTCTGTCAAACCAACGTTTAAACATATTCACATGATACACTTTGGTAACTCTGTTGTCGTTGTCGCACTTCACTGTAATCTATAGGACTCACTTTCTCTATCACCTGAACAGGTCCCTTTCACTGAGCTAAACGTTTCTTTGTACTTGCTCGCAACAATACTTAGACTTTATATCCGACTTCAAATGATCTGTTTCTATCATTTCGGTCGTAATACCTTTTCTAGTCTGTTTTGCTAACTTACTCTTTTCTGCCACTAGATCTGCCATCTTCGCCAACTTTTCCCAAAAGAAATGTCAACACGAGAACGGTTTCCTACGATAAAATCTACAAGACGAACTAAAGCCACTACCTTGCCTCTGACAAAGGATGTCCACTTCATCCACACCTCCGGACATTATTCTAAACATAAATTCGCAAGAATAACCTCGCTTACGCCCCCTGGTCAATCATCTCTTCTTATCAATTTCTCTGCCACCAGAATTGAAGTGCATCCCGTGTCCCTTAACACAGAAGCTTGTGTACCATTCACCATTCCGGTCTCAGTTTTTTAGCCCACTACACGTTTCACCATAACTCACAATCTTTGATCCAACAAACCCGAGTAACGCTAAAGCACAAGCCTTCCTCGTCATCGTGGACGAGTGAATTAACCCAACTTGCACTCCTTCGGTAGATTATACTGCTTCTCTAGTCTCTACCCACTGTTTCCCAGATCTCAAGTTCTTATCAGTTGATTTATGCAATAGACAAGTGTTTGTCTTTGATATATAAAACTTCTCTTTTTCTCACTGCATTGCTGAACTTTAAAATTTACCTCTAGTGTCTTTTGGTGCACTGTTGGGTTGTATTTTATTCGTTAACACCAACCCACGATGCGCATTCTGGTAGGCTTCGGCAATCTCGATCATTTCATCTACTTATTTTGGTTGCAGATTTCTTCCAACCGTACCTGCATATCTTTGAATGAACTATTGACCACCTGTTCTCTCAAAACACATTAAAGTAAACTTTCTCCAATAAACATCAATGCTCAAAATAGTTTAGCGCACGAGTCAAAACATTCTGAAAATTTCGTTTGGGTATTGTTTACAAGCCCTGAACTTATCCTTGTACATGCTAGCTGTCAAATCATACCTTTTTATGCAATGTTGCCTTAATTCTTGATGATGTCATAATCATTGGACTCGTCTTTCCCCAACCGTACATGTGTATCCAGCGTCTTACCTGTTAACTGAGGAACTAGTCGCAATATGAAAATTAGATAAACATAGTTTAACAGTTGATAAACTAGGTTTATCAATTGTAAACTATAGTTTACGAACTGTAAACCTATAGTTAACTATTCGTTGACTATAGTTTTCATTGTAAAACTATATTTTGTAAAGTGTGGTTTACGAATTCTTATCTAAGTTTGTAAATAAACGTTAACAATATATTTTCCTAATAAATATAAATTCTCATTTGTAAACTACTAAGTTTATCGATTGTAAACTATAGTTTACGAACTGTAAACCTATAGTTAACGATTCGTTAACTGTAGTTTTCGTTGTAAAACTATATTTCACGGTTGTAAAGTGTGGTTTACGAATGCTTATCTAAGTTTATCTGTAAGTAAATGTTAACAATACATTTTGCTGATAAATATAGATTCTCATTTGTAAACTATAATTTACATTCGTTAACCATAGTTAGGAGTTGTTATTCATAGTTTCACAAATCGTGAAACTATATTTATCAGATAAGCTATGGTTTACATTCGATAATTATAGATTTCGCTCGTAAACTATAGTTAACTGTCATCAATACTCATAAAAAATATTTAACAGATGTAAACTATACTTATCGATAGTAAACTTTCAATTCAAGATCTCGGGGCACCAATCGCGAGAAGCAATACTGAATGTGTGTCATTGGCATAAGTTCTATATAACAAGAGGCCCATGGGCCACATCGCTCACCTGAGCACTGTGGCTAGGAAAAAAAGCAAAAATCGGTTCAATATTCAAAAGCTTAAATACATAAGTAGTCCCGACCTACCCCTAAAGGGGGTGGGGGATAGGGGGGTATGATTTGAACAAAATTGAATCTACACTAACTGAGGATGCTTACATATTTCTTCGACTAACTGACTTCTTTTCCTACAAGTTTAAACTTTCATTGTGGTCCCACCCTACCCCAGGGGTCCTGATTTGAACAAATTTGAATCTACACTACCTGAGGATGCTTCCATATAAACATGACTAATCATGGCTTTGTTGTTCTTGAGAAGAAGATTTTTGAAGATTTTTCTTATATACTCCTATGTAAAACTTTCATCGTCCATTGTGGCCCCACCCTACCCTCGGGGATCATGATTTGAACAAACTTGAATCTACACCACCTGAGGATGCTTCCATATAAATATTACCAATCAAAGCTTTGTTGTTCTTGAGAAGAAGTTTTTTCCTATATACTCCTTGTCGCCCGCGTGGCGCAGTGGTTAGAGCGTTCGCTCTAGAGTCGCGGAGTAAGGAATTGATCCTTACGTCGCGGGTTCGAATCCCAGTGTGGGACGTGGAGACCGGTCCTTCGGATGAGACCGTATAAACCGAGGTCCCGTGTCGCAGTAGGTGCTGGCACGAAAAAGAACCCTCACTGCTCAATGGCCCTAAGTGCCGAGTATAGGTCAAAATTTGTAGCTCTCCACCGGCAAGTGGTGGCGTCTTCATATGAGTGAAAAATCCTCGAGAGGGACGTTAAACAATAAACAAACAAATATATACTCCTATGTTAAACTTTGATCGCCCATTGTGGCCCCACCCTACCCCCGGGGGTCATGATTTGAACAAATTTGAATCTACACCACCTGCGAATGCTTTCACATATATATGACCAATCATGCCTTTGTTGTTCTTGAGAAGAAGATTTTTAAAGATTTTTCCTATATATTCCTATGTAAAACTTTGATAGTCCATTGTGGCCCCACCCTACCCTTGGGGGTCATGATTTGAACAAACTTGAATCTACACTACCTGACAGTGATTTCACATGAATTTAATCTTTCCTGGCCCATTGGTTCTTGAGAAGAAGATTTTGAAAAGATGCCATTAATTTTTTTACTATTTTGTAATTATCTCCGCTTGGAAGAGAGCGTGGCCCTTCATTTGAACAAACTTGAATCCCCTTTACCCAAGAATACTCTGTGCCAAATTTGACTGAAATTGGCCCAGTGACTCTGGAGAAGAAGATGAAATTGTGAAAAGTTAACGACAACGACAGCAGACAACGGAAAAATTTTGATCAGAAAAGCTCACTTGAGCCTTAGGCTCAGGTGAGCTAAAAACGGAAAATAAACCCCGCTCCATATAAACAGAATGTCTTCAGTAATTTTTATTTTTAATAATCTTAAATTTGTAAGTCAAGCTTTCAGCAACTCTTTTGATACCAGCAATGCTCAGTCATTTTTGTTTGATCAGCGCAAAAGGTTGGAGAGACGCCAAGGATAAATGTCAGTGATTTATTCCGTTTGCTGATGAAGAAAAATTTGATTACAACCCGTCAAAATGCATTTTCTCGATAATTTTCCTGTCATTTTTTTTTTTATTTCCAAATAGATTTTGCTTTAAAATGCATGAAAGAACATTTACTTTTAATGTCAACAAGAAATATATATATATATATATATATATATATATATATATATATATATATATATATATATATATATATATATATATATATATATATATATATATATATATATATATATATATAAAACAATGAACAATGAAAATAGTTATAATAATTCAATAATGTTATAATAATTTTAATTATTATAATATTAACTAGAGTCGCGGAGTAAAGAGTTGATCCTTACTTCGCGGGTTCGAATCCCAGTGTGGGACGTGGAGACCGGTCCTTCGGATGAGACAGTATAAACCGAGGTCCCGTGTCGCAGTAGGTGTGGCACGAAAAAGATCCCTCACTGCTCAATGGCCGTAAGTGCTGAGTATAGGACAAAATTTGCAGCTCTCCACCGGCAAGTGGTGGCGTCTCCATGAGTGAAAAATTCTCGAGAGGGACGTTAAACAACATACAAACAAACAAACATAATTTTAATTCGTTATAACGAATTCAAAAAATTGTTATAACGAATTCGACAATTCTTTACATCGAATTCAATTTTAGCTCACCTGAGCTGAAAGCTCAAGTGAGCTTTTCTGATCACCCGTTGTCTGTCGTCCGTCCGTCCGTCTTTCCGTCTATCTGTACGTCTGTAAACTTTTCACATTTTCAATTTCTTCTCAAGAACCACTGGGCCAATTTTAACCAAATTTGGTACAAAGCATTCTTGGGTGAAGGGGAGTTTAAATTGTAAAATAAAAGGCTAAGCCCCATTTCAAGGGGAGATAATCAAGAAAAGACTAAAATAGGGTGGGGTCATTAGAAAATCTTCTTCTCAAGAACCACTGGGCCAGAAAAGCTGAAACTTATGTGGAAGCATCCTGGGGGTAGTGTAGATTCAAAATTGTTCAAATCATGACCCCCTGGGGTAGGGCGGGGCCACAATAGGGAATCGAAGTTTTACATTGAAATACGTAGTAAAAATCTTTAAAAATCTTCTTCTTAAGAACCACTGGGCCAGAAAAGCTGAAACTTATATGGAAGCATTCTGGGGTAGTGTAGATTCTAAATTGTTCAAATCATGACCCCCGGGAGTAAGGCGGGGCCACAATAGGGAATCGAAGTTTTACATTGAAATATGTAGTAAAAATCTTTAAAAATCTTCTTCTGAAGAACAACTGGGCCAGAAAAGCTGAAACTTATATGGAAGCATTCTGGGGTAGTGTAGATTCTAAATTGTTCAAATCATGACCCTAGGGGGTAGAGCGGGGCCACAATAGGGAATCAAAGTTTTACATTGAAATTTGTAATAAAAATCTTTAAAAATCTTCTGAAGAATAACTGGGCCAGAAAAGCTGAAACTTATGTGGAAGCATCCTGGGGTGGTGTAGATTCTAAATTGTTCAAATCATGACCCCTGGGGATAGGGCGGTGCCGCATCAAATTCTACAAGGGCCAGAGTTACTCAGGTGAGCGTTGTGGCCCATGGGCCTCTTTTTTTATAGGTCCTAAACAGTACGGAAGCTCATTTAGGACCTATCAAAAATATTTTTGAATTCGTTATAACGAATTGTCGAATTTCTTAAAACGAATTTAATTCATTTAATTTTTTCTTTAAATTCGTCATAACGAATTAAATCTTACGGAAGCCCATTTCGGACCTATCAAATAATATTTTAGAATTCAAATTTAATTCGTTATAATTTTTTTTATGAATTCGTTATAACGAATTAAATCTGTATCTTAAATTCGTTATAATGAATTCCAAAAATTGTAATAACGAATTAAATTCGTTCAAACGGATTCTGAAATTTGTTATAACAAATTAAATTCGTTATAACAATTTGAATTCGTTATAACAAATTAAATTTGTTACAACAAATTTGTTGAATTCGCTATAACAAATTCACAAATACTTTTCTATAGGCCTCAATTGTCGAATTTGATTAAATGACTTTAATTCGTTATAACAAATTTTAGAATTTGTTTAAACGAATTTAATTCGTTATTACAAATTTTAGAATTCGTCTAAACGAATTTAATCTGTTATAACAAATTTTTGTTACAACGTTATAACGAATTCAACAAAATTGTTATAACAAATTTAATTCGTTATAACGAATTCAAAAAATTGTTATAACGAATTAAATTCGTTCTAACAAATTCGACAATTCGTTTTATCGAATTCAACAATATTTTTTTATTGGTCCTAAAAATACGGAAGCCTACGGAAGCCCATTTAGGACTATCAAAAAATATTTTTGAATTCGATATAACGAATTGTCAAATTTGTTATAACGAATTTAATTCGTTATAACAGTTTCTTTGAATTCATTATAACGAATTTAATCTGTTATAACAAATTTGTTGAATTCGTTATAACGAATTGAAAAATTTGTTATAACGAATTAAATTCGTTATAACGAATTCTAAAACTTGTTATAACGAATTAAATTCGTTAAAATGATTTCTTTAATTTGTTATAACGAATTAAATTTGTTAGAACGAATTCGGCAAATCGTTATATCGAATTCATATATATTTTTCTACAGGCCCTGATTGTTGAATTTGATTAAACGAATTTAATTCGTTGTAACAAATTTTAGAATTCGTTCAAACGAATTTAATTTGTTATAACAAATTTTAGAATTCGTTTAAACGAATTTAATTTGTTATAACAAATTTTAGAATTTGTTTAAACGAATTTAATTCGTTATAGCCAATTTTTTAATTCGTTATAATGAATTCAACAAATTTGTTATAACAGATTAAATTCGTTATAACGAATTCAAATAAACTGTAATAACGAATTAAATTCGTTATAATAAATTCAACAATTCGTTATATCGAATTCAAAAATATTTTTAATAGGTCCTAAATGGGCTTCCGTAGAAGGCCATTTAGGACCAATCAAAAAATATTTTTGAATTCAGTTGAACGAATTGTCAAATTTATAATAATGAATTAAATTTCTTTGAATTCGTTATAACGAATTTTATCTGATATAACAGATTTGTTGAATTCGTTATTACGAATTCAAAAATTTGTTATAACAGATTAAATCCGTTTGAACGAATTCAGAAATTTGTTATAACAAATTAAATTCATTTAAACAGACTTTAAAATTTGTTATAACGAATTATAAATCCGTTTAATCAAATTTAACAATCAGGGCCTTTATATACATGAATTCGATATAACGAATTGTCGAATTCGTTTCAATGAATTTAATTCGTTATAACAAGTTTTAGAATTCGTTAAAACGAGTTTAATTCGCTATAATGAATTTAACAAATCTGTTATAACAGATAAAATTCGTTATAACGAATTCAAAGAAATTGTTATAACGAATTAAATTCATTATAACAAATTCGACAATTCGTTATTTCGAATTCAAAAATATTTTTTGATATGTCCTTAATCGGCTTCCGTATAAATAGGCTTCAAAATCTATTATATATAACACATTTCTTGAATTCGTTATAACAAATTCAAAAATTTGTTATGACTAATCAAATTCGTTTAAACGGATTCTAAAATTTGTTATAAAGAATAAAATTTGTTATAACAATTTTTCGTTATTAAGAATTAAATTCTTATTGCAAATTTGTTGAATTCGTTTTAACGAATTCACAAATACTTCTCTACAGGCCCTAATTTTCGACTTTGAGTAAACAACTTTAATTCGTTATAACAAATTTTAGAATTTGTTTAAACGAATTTTATTCGTTTTTACAATTTTAGAATTCGTTTAAACGAGTTTAATCCGTTACAACAGATTTTTGAATTTGTTATAACGAATTAGAATTTTAAAAAAAAATTACGAATTAAATTCGTTATAACAAATTCGACAATTCGTTACTAGTATATCGAATTCAATTTTTAGGTCACCAGAGTCATTCAGGTGACCTATTACTATCCGTTTTTGTCTGTCGTCGTGCGTCGTGCGTTAACATTTGAACATTTTCAGCTTCTTCTCTGAAACCGTTCAACCAATTTCAACCAATTTTGGCGTATAGCATCTATGGGTGAAGGGAAACAAAAATTATGAAGGGGAACAAAAGTTGTGAATTTCATGGTCCCTGCCTAAACTACATAAGAACAAAGTTATGATGAGAAAGAGTGCCTCTTCAGAAATTGTTAATTTCATGGCCCCTGGATCAGGGGTTCTGGTGTTTAAGGCGGGGCTCTATTGAATATATAGTGAAAATGCATCAATTCTTTGAAAAGCTTCATCTCTGCTCCAGGGTATTATTTAAACAAAGGAAGTGCATGGATATGATAAGCAAGAATGCCTCTTCCAAAATTGTGAAATTCATGGCCCAAGGGTCAAGGGTTCTGGTGAAAAGGGGGGGGGGGGGCTCTATTGATTATATAGTGAAAATTCATAATTTCTTTCAAAATATTTTTTCCTACTCCTGGTTATAAAGCAAAGAAACAAGTGTATAGTTATGATGAGCAAGGATGCTTTTACAAAATTTTCAAAACTTGTGGTCCCAGGGGCTCTGTTGTTTCTCTGAAGGGGGGGGGGGGGCTCTATTGATAATATAGTGAAAATGTGTGAATTCTTTGAAAATCATCAACTAATTGCATAGTTATGATGATGAGGGTACCTCTTCCAAATTTGTAAATTTCATGACCCTGGGTCATGAGTTCTGGTATTAGGGTAGGGCTGTGTTAAATAGTGAAAATGCATTATTTCTTTGAAAATCTTCTCTGCCCCTGGGCATATTGGAGGCGAACTGAGTAAAAGTTTTAATAAGCAAGGGTATTTTTACCAGAATTTTGAACATCAGGACCATTTTTTCAGGTGTTCTGGTCCTGGCCAGGGCTTTATTAATTTGTACTCTACTGAGTGAAGTTATTCCCCTTTGCCATTCACCTTTGATAATTAATCACTGTAGATAATGTATTTGAAAGGTTAATAGAATAAGAGAATTATGCAAGATTTTTGTTTATTGTTTAACGTCTCTCTCGAATTTTTTACTCATATGGAGACGCCACGAATTGCCGGTGAAGAGCTACAACTTTTGACCTATACTCGGCACTCAGGGCCATTGAGCAGTGCGGGATCTTTTTCGTGCCAGCACCTACTGCGACATGGGACCTCGGTTTATACGGTCTCATCCAAAGGACCGGTCTCCATGTCCCACAGTGGGATTCGAACCCGCGACTTAAGGATCGACTCCTTACTCCGCGACTCTAGAGCGAACGCTCTAACCACTGCGCCACGCGGGCGACTAATTATGCAAGAACGTTTATTGTGTAATACAAAAAGTACTTTCATAGTTTTAATGATCATGTAGACTTGGAAATAATAGATGAATAAAAATGAAACAAAAATAATTTATCTTTTTAAATGTTCTTCAAAGGCCATGTGAGGCCAATGTGAGAGATAATTATATGGGGTTTAAAAATAGATATTTCTTTGAAAGTCTGCATGGTAATAATGATAAATGGGGGACAGATAGATAGATACTAGACCAATAATTTTGTTGATTTTAATCGTACTCATTCTCACAATGTCAAGGTTTTGTGATTTCGGAAATCCACACAAACCCTCGACATAAGTCGCTATTTAAAAATTGGGCTAGAAAGCCACTATTTCATTTGTTCCTGGTCTAGGACTGGAACCAATCAGAAAAAAGCTTTTATTGTTGGTAAGTTTTGTAAACAAATATGACTCGTCTTTAAAATGGAAAGTGTCAATATTGTGAGATATGTGACTGGTTACATTAAACGAAACATCGGGGATAAATTTTTGGAAGATCGACCTCCAAAAAATCACAAAAGATATGCTCTGGAGTTGGGCCATTTGAAAACGACTGATTTGAAAAATATATTCTCATTGGTTAGTTTATAATTACCCATTACGTCATGTGTAACCACAAACCCAACTTTTAAATAGCGACTTATGTCAAGGGTTTGTGTGGAGTAAACCTTGACATTCTTCTTCTTCTTCCAGTTCAGTGCAAAACCACTAAAGTATTATCGCACTCTGCGTGAGGGGGTGCGTGTCTATGTACAGTGCTCAATAAAACTTTAAAATTAAAAGATAAAAACGCAGGTGTGATTCTAGTGGCTGGCACTGGACAGCTGGACATTGTGAGGATGAATCGTACTATTTTTTCTTGCTTTTGGGCAACAAAGCTTCGATCATTTATCAGTTTATGGATCCTCTTTTGTAGCAAAAATTAGGTTAAGTGCACATAATTTAGAAATTGAAAAAGGTAGATATGTTGAAATTAATAAAAATGATAGGTTGTGTAAAGTTTGTCAAAACCTTGATATTGAGGATGAAAAACATTTCATTTTGCTCTGTCCGAAATATGAAGCACAGAGAAAAATATTCAAAACAAAATTATCTACTTTCCCTAATTTCAACCAAACAATTCATAATAATGACAATTTGTTAAAATCATTGATGAAAATCAGGTGTAAAAGGGTTCTTAAAATATTATCTTCATTTTTATGTCAAATATCTGATATTAGAAAAAATGTTTTAGCTATAAATGAGTAACTACATTGTTATGAATTATTTAGTATCGGATGAGTACACTACATTATTTGCTACACCGATTGTTTGTATTCCAGTTGTGTTCTACTGTATTATTATGCTTATTAATATGTTCTGTATGGGCTTTACCAATTACTGTAATAATTATTGTGTTTTTGTCAATAAAATATTTGTATTTGTATTTGTATTTATTTTGCATGGGGGGGGGGGGGCAGAAATAATATGAGGCGCCGTTTTAATATTTTCTTACGGTTCTTGAGATATAAAGTGTGACAGACAGAGAGACTCCGGATAGAGTGATCCTAAGTCGCTCTGTTCTGCAGGCGACACAAAAAATATATGTAGTCGGAAATAAATATTTTGACCGTCTTTGTTCAATATTTAGCGACCCTTGGCTGCTTCCTGTTTGATTTTGTTTCTACACCACATGTTGATGTTAGTGTCGGTTAGCTGTGCTAATATTAGTGACAGACTTCTTCGACATAAAGAAATATCTATGGTGTGATTCACACATTGATGTCCCGCTTTGTCTTGAATGTATCCACAGCAAAATGAATTACAATATCATCAAATTCAAAGAGGCAGAAGAAATAATGGAAACACAAGAATATTCGCAATTTGTCAAGATAAATGAGTGCAAGCGTATCATTTTCCACCCTCGGTTTCTTGGAAATACCAGAAAAGGAATCGAGGAGGCTTTGAAATCAGAAAGAAATTTGGTGTCAGATAAGTAAGTTTCAATCCTTGATGTTAAGTCAATCATTAGGCGGCACGTCGATTTACCCAAATGGACCCAAATGGACACAAATGGAACCCAAATGGAAATCAAAATGGACCCAAATGGAAATCAAATGGACCCAAATGGAAACCGAATGGAATATTAAATATACAAATACAAATATTTATTATTGTATTATCAAGTTGTTACTTATTTAAAATGAAAATAATGAACTTACAAGTGGAGAATATTTAGTATTCATTTCTAAAATTATATTTTAAAAATACGAATTAATTTTCTTTAGTATTCTTTAGATCAGCAAAATTATTGGGGGGGGGGGGGGACACAGGCCCCGTAACCCCCACCCCCCATTCCTCCTGCCATGAATACTATATAAACTTTAAAATGAAATACTTCAATTTTGTATTCAATGATATGCAAAAGTTATTACAAATAGATGTAAAGATTAATTCGTTTTTTAAAATACAATATTAGAAATGAATAATTAATATTCTCCATTTGCAAGTTCATTATTTTCATCATTTTAAATAAGTAACTACTTGAGAATACAATAATATATGTTTAATATTCCATTTGGGTCCATTTGATTTCCATTTGGGTCCATTTAGGTAAATCGACGCACTCATCATTAGGTCACAGGCAATGAATTTCCATCAACAAGCAGGAAATAAAGCCTAAGAATGGAAATTTCTAATCTCCAGATGTCAAAGTTCAACTGACACTCTATAACCATAGGCACTTCCCAGCTTAATTGTTAAAATATATATATATACTATACTATAAACAGTTATGTTTATAGTACAGTAGATATATATTTTTTAACAATTAAGCTGAGGAGTGCCTATGTCTATAACTACTTTATCCATAATTCAAAGTTCAGCAAATTTGTTTATTCAGTATTCACCATAGGTCAAAGTTCATCCAGCATTGCCTATGTACATGTAACAATTCTTCAAAGGCAATGTTCAACTGACATTGCCTGTAACTACTCTATTAATTGGCCAGAGTTCAGGAGGAAAATATTTTAAGAGCATCTCCATATGTCATAGTTTGATAGGCATTACCTGTTGCCTCATTTTTCAAAGGACAAAGCTCAGTTGATAATTGAACTCTCCATTGGCCAAAGTTTAACAAGAAAATTAATATCTAAATACCCTCTTCATAGGTCAAAGTTAAACAACTCTGCCTAGAATTACACTCTCCAAATGTAAAAGAAAAATCAATTTGCTCTGCTTAAAACTTGATTATCCATATCTCAACAACAGTTCAACAGACTCTGTCTAGAATTACACTCTCCAAGTGTATAAAAAAATATATTTAAAAAAAATCAATTTGCTCTGCTTAAAACTAGACTATCCATATCTTACAATAGGTTAAAGTTCAACAGGCATTGCATATAGCTACCCTCTCTATGTCAAAGTCAAGGTTCTCTGTATATATCTCAATTGGTTGACAAAACATTATCATCATTGATTTTAAGCTGAGTTACAAAAAATGTTATTAAAAATACATGTAATTAAGTAAATTAAAATTTGATAATAATGCACTGCAACAACAAAATCATATTAGAACCAAAACCAGAGATCTAACTAAGGAATGTTTTTAGGTTTTGTGTGAGTTATATTGGTGTGTAAATCACACAGACTTATTCACTTAGGCATATTTCATGAAGGCACTAGCCCTTAATGAAAAATATGCCTATGTCTAACTAAAAAACATTCCTTGTATTTACATTTTACATGTTTAAAAGCACCAAAAATATACTCAATGTTTGAATTTCTTGCTGTCCTATATCATTATATTTTTATTAAAGTCTCTGTAGCCTCATTTTGACATCACTTTAACACAAGTTTCTACACATTAGTATACACGAAAATGGCATCCAAATCAATTTCATAGTTGGTTAAGAAGAAAAACACAGTGAATGTAAATGTTGTATCATTATACTTTTGTTTTCTAGGTTTGGTGGTGCTTTGATTGCATATAACAATATTAAAATACAACAAGCTATGGGACTTATTGTTGATCCCTACATCCACTTTGACATTGTTGCTGATTTTATTGTATTCAAGTAGGTACTTTTTATCACTAAAACTCATCATAAATATTTGTGCAGTATGCATTTTTGTAACAATTTTTATCGTATAGATATTCAATAATAGCCTCACTGCTTTCTGACCCACCATTGTTTTTAATCCTTGCTTCCAAATATGCAATATTTTACTACAGTAAAACTCTTTTTGTGCAATCACAGTCATTTCACTGATATATAGGGAAGTTTTGGGGGGTTCTTGTCAGCTTTCTTAACAATTCCTTGTAAAATTAAATGGTTATATGAACTCTGGTATGACAAATATATGGATAAAGTAAGGGGACGTAATCTTAGTTTGTTTGTTGTTTAATGTCCTTCTCGAGAATTTTTCACTCATATGGAGATGCCACCACTTGCCGGTGGAGAGCTGCAAATTTTGACCAATGCTTGGTACTCAGGGCCATTGAGCAGTGAGGGATCTCTTTCGTGCCAACACCTACTGCGACACGGGACCTCGGTTTATACGGTCTCATCCAAAGGTGCCACAGTGGAATTTGAACCCATGACGTAAGGATCAACTCTAGAACAGACGCACTGCCACTGCGCCACGTGGGCGACTTATATAACTTAGTAGTAGTAAAGTTTACGTCAGTGTATATTCTAGGAAATTAAATTTTCTCTAGAGCTCCACATGTTGATGACCTATGAGGGTGTGTGAGGCATTGGCTGAGTTTCATTACAAACAGGATGAAACTTTCTTAAAGGATTGGTCCCTATGATTTTTTTTTTGTGTTTGTTTATGACAATATATTACTTGATAAAACATAGAAAGAATCCTTCTTGCATCATAATTTGTTATGCTTTTATATGTAGGCCAGAAGTAGGGGCTTCATTGAAGGGTGTTGTACACAGAGTATTCAAAAATCATGTCAGCCTTTTGGTGTATGGTATCTTTAATGTATCAATCAAGAAATCCGAGTCAAATGCAGAGCAACTGAGAGAGGGAAATGAAGTGGACTTCAAAGTGGAAAGAATTTATGTCAACAACAGAATTCTATCCATGCATGGAGTTTTATGGAGGTACCAATACTTACTTTTTTGTTTCATTGTTTATATAGCTACAGATATTGAAAAGAAAATTGCTTGAATTTTCACAAGTATCAAAGATTCCAAGACACCCCCCCCCCCACCCCACCCCCACCCCTTGCATACACACACACAAAAGAATCATTTATGAAAGCTTGAATTAAAAAAAAGTTTATTTTCATCCATGATCAAATGAATATCTGTATATGAAAAAGTGACTTCAAATTTGTTCATTGTCAAGGTGAAAATGTCATAGGTAGAAATCAGAGGTCAGACAAGAATATTATTATTAATACCAGTAGTTTCTACATTTTTATTGAAAAACATGCATAAAACAAACATATTCATTAATAAAGATTTCATCAATATTCATTTTCAACAGATCTGCTGAACTACCCTTGTGTGACACCATTTCAAAGAATAGATGAAACCTGCTGAATGGCCACACTTTGGTGTCACATGTAACCCATTATTTCTAATCCCAATCCTACCTCATTGTTTTTTCTGTAAAACATCTGTAAAAGGTGTTTTCTTCACTCACTCATTCTTGTTTTGATATTTAGGTCTCTCAACATAGCCAAAGTGCATTTCTAATTAATTAGATTTATGTTTTCCTAGTGAGCTCTGAGGATTTAGATTTGGCAATTCTCAGAAACAGTATAACTTTAGTAAAGAAGAAATACTCGTTGTAGGCCAGGTATCTTTTTCTGTCAGTAAAAAGTATGCAAATTATGGACTATATCAAATCAATTTGTATCCATGGTAACTTTTTTTTATGCCCAAAGTTTTATGAAGAGTGCATTTGCAACTTGAGTCTGTCTATCTGTCCCTGTCAAAGAATTCATCATAGCTTTTAAAATTAACTAAATATCTTTACAAAGACAGATTTTATTTATGTTTACAAAGAGACAGAGATTAAGTGCATTTATTTTTTTTGTGGTGGATCAAATGGATGTAGGGAAAATATGGCAATATAAAACATTGGCCAATGTCAGGGCAACAGGAACATTGTGTTTCACACTTTGTTTATTTTTCAGCGAAGAAGTTACAAAAAAGACAAAAATGACCAAGAAAAAATCTCAGAGGAAAACATTCCCAGATGAAGATGAATCAGTGCCTGCAGAGGAGAGCCTGGACAGGAAAGATAAGGCAGCAGATAGACTCGGAGAATTGGATGGAGAGGATGTGGAAATGATTGCGGAGGATTCACTTCCTGTAACACACAAGGTACTGGATTATACTAAATGTTTAGAAGTTATTATTTTTAGCTCACCTGAGCCAAAGGCTAAAGTGAGCTTTTTAAGCCAATTTAAACCAAACTCTTCATAAAGCATCAAAAAAAAGAGCAGACAAACAATAAGTCATACTGATATGCTAGTGTCTTTCTGTAGTGTAGATTCAAAGTTGTTCAAGTCATCGAATCAGGCTAGGAGAGGGTTGCAATGGACATAGGCACCTGACATATGGATGGAGTACCCCCACCCCCAATGCCCCAACCACCACCACCACAGTCTGAGATTTTTTTTTTTAATCTTGATAAATTAAGTATCAAGAAACAAGATATAAAAGAGTGAATTGTCATCCTTTTTCATGTAATTCTGGTAAAATTATGTTTGGACAAATACAGTCAAACCTCTTTGTCTCAAACTCAATGAGACTGAGAAATTTTTTTTGAGATATCCGAGGGTTCGAGATATTGAGGGTAAAATACTTAAAGAAAAAGTGCTTGGGACTTCCTAACCACTTCGACATATCCATGGTATTCGAGATATCAGTGTTTGAAATACCAAAGTCCAGCTGTATATTTTTCCAGAGTTTTGATATATGTATATCAATTACAGCAAAATTGAACTGAGTGATATAATTTTTATTGCAACTTGTTTAGGATTATGGTGTTTTTGAGATGGATTGATTGGACTATCCATTTTCATTGATCAAGATAACATGCAATGTACATGTATAAATCAAAAGCATATGTCAGCAGAATAAGGAAAGTAATACCTGGGAAATTGCATATATTACAGGTTACATTGACTAATTATTGCTTAAAAAATATGTAGTTGATATTTCACTACATAAACTGCAAACACTTTATAATCTACCCTCCTAATGTGAATCTGCAATTTTTATTCAGAAATCGGAGAAGAAGAAAAAGAAGAAATCGAAGGAAAAAGTTTGACAGAAAAGTTCGTCAGATGATTCACGCGTGTCAATAGAGACTGCAAAATTACCAACCAAGGTCTGCCAACTGTTTCAAGTGTAGTCAAGAGTACAAGCAATAAAGGACAAAACAGTGTCACTGAGATGATTTCTGTGAATATTTGACAAAGCACTGTTTTCATCCTATGAAGTATTCTTGTACAAAAAAAAAATACCCACATACATGTTTTTTAATTTGTAAACAATATGTGGCCTAGGAAGAAGGTATATTATAATTTTTAATTTTTTTTTTATAAATACATTCTAATGATATAGATTATTTATTTATCACCGTATTGATTCTGGTTAGAGATATTTCTATAACAAATTGTCTTCTTAGAACATGTTTCTTCTACAATCTGACTGTGAGAGGTCATGTTTTAGGAGAAGTTCAATATAAGTATGTTTCAGGTGCCATCAGGTATTTCACTGAACCATTAAGTAAATCAGGAAGTAAAACATGAGTATGAAATCCTAATTGAAACTCTTGCATGATCCCAAATAGAAAATATATGTATATACAGTCAAACCTCATTATATTGAACTCAATGGGAACCAAGACTTCGAGATATCAGATTTTAAGATATTGTGGTTAAATACATAAAGAAAAAGTGTTAGGGATTTTTAATTTACTTCATCATATCCCTGCCCTAGTATTTGAGATGTCGAAGTTCAAGATGTGAAGTTCAACTGTACATTTCTGTTTAGATGACCATTATGTGCATGACTCATATGAAATAAAGCTCAATAAATGATTCACCTATTTGTCTTTCTGTGTTTAGGTAGAGTACAAGAATTAAGTTGCTAAAAGTACATCAATACAAAAGCATAAGAATTCTGTTGGGCTTAGAAGACTCCATGTACTTGTAAACTGTGTAAAGATCAGGAGTAGTTGACTCTAAAAGTGACCTTTGAACTTTCTGGAATGACCTCTGCCCAAGACATGACACACCTTAAAGCCAAAAGTACATGTAATACTTTTATGAAGAATGAACTTCCAGTGTTTTTAAATTGGATAGACATGAGCCAGACATGAATTTCACACTTTTCTTGGCAGTGACTTTGAACTTGCCAAACTGACCTTGGATCAATTTCAAATCACATCCTGACATCATAAGCAATCTTTGTGTCAAATATGATCTCCAATGCTTCTCCATAACAAGATGTGGTCAGGAAATGAATTATACATTTTTAGCTCTTCTGAGCCAAAGGCTCAAAGAGCTAATGCAATGGCCATTTGTGTGGTGTGCGTAAATTTTTAGAATATGGGCCATAACTCAAGAACCCCTTTGCCAATTATTGTCAAATTTGTCAAAGGGTATCCTAGGCCCAAGGGCTCCCATTTATACTAAAACTAGGGTTGTGACCCTTAAAAAAGGGGAGATAATTAGGAAAATAGAAACAAAAGTACTGGTTGCTAAAAAAATCTGCTTCTCAATAACCACTGGGCAGATTATCACCAAACTTACCCAAAAGGATGAGGATATGTTGTAGATTAAAAATTATTCAAGGCATTACCCTGGGGCAAAGAGTGTGGTCTCAAGGTCACTTCAAAGTTGACCAAATATTACATTTTATTAAAATGTCGATATTGTGCTTACTATAAGGACTAGGATCATCAAATCTTGTCAGTTGATCCATCTAAGGACCTCATATCATGTTGACTCAAAAGTAGGTCACAGTGACCTACTTTTTAAATTTTACATCCATTCTTTTTCAAAATGATTTAGAAGCATATTTTGAACAATTTAAGGCCTATGATCATCAAACTTTGTCAGTTGATGCATCTTGGGTCCTCAGAGTACGTCAATTAAAAAGTAGGTCACCTTAACCTACTTTTTGAATTTTTTGTCTAATCTTTTTCAAAACAATTAAGGTCATTAATTTGAATACTGAGAGGTTTAGAATCATTAAATCTTGTAAGATGATGCATCTTGGGGCCATAAAACATTTTTCTTAAAAAGTAGGTCACAGTGACCTACTTTTTTAACTCTGCAGGCATTCGATTTCAAAGCATTTTAGAGGCATAATTTGAACATTTTAAGACCTATGATTATAAAACTTTGTAAGTTGATGCACCTTGGGTCCTCGAAAAATGTCAACTGAAAAGTAGGTCACCATGACCTACTTTTGAAATTTTATGGCTATATCTAAATATTTAGAGTATCATTTTGCTTAGAATCATCAAAATTTGTCAGTTGATGTATCTTGGGTCCTCAGAGCAGGTCAACTGAAAAGTAGGTCACTGTGACCTACTTTTCAATTTATAGGACTATAATTAAATATTTCAGGTACTAATTGGCTTAGAATCATCAAACTATGTCAGTTGATGCATCTTGGGTCTTCGGAGTATGACAACTGAAAAGTAGGTCATTGTGACCTACTTTTGAAATTTTATGGCTGTATTTAATATTTTCAGGTACTATTTGGCTTAGAATCATCAACCTTTGTCAGTTGATGTATCTTGGGTCCTCGGAGTACGTCTTCTGAAAAGTAGGTCACCGTGACCTACTTTTCAATTTATATGGCTATAATGAAATATTTCGAGTACTAATTTGCTTAGAATCATCAAACTTTGTCAGTTGATGCATCTTCGGTCCCCGGAGTAAGTTGACTGAAATGTAGGTCACTGTGACCTACTTTTGAAATTTTTTGTCTTTATTTAAATATATCAGGTACTTACTGGCTTAGAATCATCAAACTTTGTCAGTTGATGCATCTTGGGTCCTCAAAGTATGTCATCTGAAAAGTAGGTCACTGTGACCTACTTTTGAAATTTATGGTTATAATTTTAAAAATATTTTAGGTATTAATTGGCTTAGAATCATCAAACTTAGTTGATGCATCTTGGGTCTTAAAAGAATGACAAGTGATAAGTAGGGTCACCATGACCTACTCTCAAGTACTAATTGGCTTAGAATCATCTAGGGTTCTCAGAGTGTTTCATCTAAATTGTAGGTCATGATGACCTACCTTTGGAATTTCAAGGCTTTATCTAAATACATGTATACAGGATACTTAGAGGCTTCAAATAGAAGTGATAGGTTGTACAGTTTATCAGAAGAGCGATTCAAGGCCCTTGGGCCTCTTGTTCTAAAAGTGACCTTGTACTTGATCAAATGACCTTGGGTCAAGATTTTGACAAACCCTCAGGTCATAAGCAATCTTTGTATGAAGTAGAAACAACCAATGTTTCTCCATTAGAAAGTTATAAACCAGACATGAATTTTACACTTTTTCTGCCAGTGAATTGAACTTGCTGGAATGACCTTAAGTCAAAAGTCATGTCATACCCTCAGGTCATAGAAATCTTTGTGTCAGAATGAACTTTCAGTGTTTCTCCATTACAAAGTTATGGCCTAGACATGACGGATGGACAGACAGATGGGTGGATAAGGTGATTCCTATATACTGTGGAATCATTTTAATTCATTGGGGGTCAATGTTAGTGGGTGAGCAAAATTTTATTGGTTCGTGGAGACCTAATTTCAAAGGTAACTCGTTTATAAGGTAGTTTCAATGAATCACTATATGAACAAAATAATTGTTTGTGGGCATGTAAATTTGTGGGTAAGAGTGACTTGCAAAATCTATGAACACTGCCCTCCTCCCCAAGAACAATGAGGATTCCACAGTACTACCCCCCAACTTCATTTGTGAGGGGGGTATAATGAAGTTTAATCACAGATGTAAGTTATTTTCTTAGAAGGTGACATGATGTCAAGGGTATTGCAAAGTGGAGCATCCTCTTGCAACACCATTTAATTTTAAGAACTCGGCTTCTCACAAAATGAATGTAGATTCAAAACATGATTTTACACTTTGAACCCCTAGCATTACTAGTAATTCCTGGTGGCTTTAACTTGAAAAATCTCAAATGATTGCTAAGTAATTTTGAAGTAAGTACTCCAATGATGAACAAAATGTACGAGGGGTTATCAAAAAGTTCGTGGACTGCTGCGATAAAATTAATTCTATGTAGTCGTTGATTACAAAATTTACAAGGAACATAAAACAACAAAAGTTTAAGAAGTTTTGAAAATTTCAGCTTGATACGATGATAATTTGTCAAAATATCATTGAATAAAAGGGACATTATATGATCACCCGGCGCTGTCGCCATTTAATTTTATGACGTCCGACAACGTCATTGTTTCTCAATGTCCGCTCCCTCTACCTCAATACACTTATCTTGATGAGATTCTCTGGAGTTAAGTAAAGTCCTAAGCCCGTCCTGTTTATATGACTTTACAATGTTATGAACTGCTGATTTCAATGCATTAATATTGTACATAAATCTAAACATAGGGATCTAGATCTTCGCTTGATTATGCCAGCATAATTTTCTTGTCGGAGTTCAATATCAACCTTACATGATCAAGGTCACTTTTCGACGAGACTGATTTTGCACACCCTGACTACAAATTACATTAACTGTGTGTCTCTTCTCTCGCTGAATCCGTTTTGATATTTAAAAACAAGTACTCTGGATGCATTTTATTTCTCTGTAACCTGTTTAAACATTTTTCGGGTTTATGCCAGGTTTTGCAGGGGCTGAAACTTTATAGAATGTTGCAAAATGACACCCTCCCCCCTTTTGACGTCATTTTTAACCCCTTTATTGTTTGGACATTCCATATAAAATTTAGGATAAAATTTCATAGAATATACAGAATGAGGCAAAAATTGCAACTTTCACGGAAAAATTGTGTCACAACACATGAGCGAATTAATGGGATTTTCGGATGACAAATGCTCATATCAGAAGAGGTTTTCTCAGTTACACTCAGGTAGAAAATACGTCATATTCGAGGTTGCGCCGCCTGGACATACCTTTGCTTAGAAAAACATTTACAATTCATTAAAAAAATTAAAATTATGATTTATTGTTTATTTTACAGATAGAAAAGAAGATGCTTATTTAATGTTTAAAAATTCATTGATATATCTCAAACGGTTTTAATTTTATGACGCTAGTCCACGAACTTTTTGATAACCCCTCGTAGAGAAAGGTTCTGAAAAACTACATTACTATTTCATTTACTACAACTCGTAATGCTTTAAATATACTTTTTAATTTCTAAGTATCAAAGTACAAAACTCTCAATATGTCCTAAGTTTACAAGATTAATAAAATCTCACATCTGCCAATCACAACTCATAAAGTTAACCATGTATACTAATAAAAATAAAAGTGTATAGATTCAGTATGCTGAATCTGTACACTAACCAGGACGGATAACATATTTCATTAATCAGTATCTCTCTTGTTTGTTAAATACATTTATATCACAGTACAAAATTATTCACAACCATACAGACCTCGTCAAAGAAATGTCAACTCTCATTCTTCACATTTTCTAAATCATATACCCAGTAACATTTACATCATTAAAATACAGCACTAATATTTAAGGTATTATCATTTTTGCAACCACCTGCACAAATTAAACACTACATTTTCAGACTATTTTAGCTCTTGTACAGGGTCATCTATGAAGTGTATGTGCTTCTCTGCAATTCAAGTTTTTTTTTTATCTTAAACTATTTTGCATGTATTTCTGTTGCAGGAAAACTGTCTATTTAGCAAATCATACAAGGAAAACCTGAGTTAACATTAAATAAGATTTGATATTGTAAAATTTAACTAATGTGAAAGATCAAATGAAATATGAATAACTTTGCTTGTATAAAGAAAGTGACTTTTAAAAAGTAGTAATATGCATCTTAATGGAAATTAAATTCTGGGGATCGTGATTACAGAGGATCATTGATGCATGTACATGGAAATATACAAGTTTATCTTAGACATTATTTGGAAACAGTTTGCTTAAATTAACTGAACAAAAGAAAAATAGAAATCAACTAGACCATGTAAACTAGATTTAAGTAGATTCTTCAACAAGCATGATTCCCTTTAAATTTGAAATTACTAAAAACCTATGAATTACATTCCCTATAAAATTGAACATTTGCATAGTAAGAAAAACCATATAATGTGATAATAATTAAACAGTCTAATTTGTGATGCATTGCTGCTGTCAAAGGGGTAGAAGAAATCACTGGGCACTTTTGCCAGGAAGACAGGTGGCTCCCCCACATAACCAGTGGCAGGTTGAGATGCATCAATGAAGGTCACTGAGTGCCGCACCTCAAATGACTGATCCACCTCTGTATTTCCAGGTGTGCAACGTGACCCTTCACACTGTGAAAATACCAACACATATATAAATATATATATTTTTTTAAGGTTTATTTTTTCAACTTATAATCCATGGATATATTTGGAAAGTTTAATTCATTCATACGGTATAGGTAACATCCTGTCTAGGCTCATATCTGTAGGAGACTCCTATGATTTTAGGTTGAGGGTTTGCTAAAGCTCCTGTTTTGGCATACAGTATCTCTGTATGCATCCCCAGTGACATGGTACACACAGGGCCATCCTGTGTATCTTGACCCTAAATCAAAAATGTCGTTTTATTTCTTGGTTTAAATACTGAATATTTTTTCTGCATTAATTGTATCATTGCTCCATTGCATACCTTGAAATTAAAATGATCAGTGAATTTATAATGTATACACAATACATGAACTTACTGCTGCGGGTGCTGGTGGCTCTCTGAGAATCTGGACCCAATCTCCTGGTTTTAATGGGTCAGAATTTCCGTAAGTAGCTACCCGCCTCAGTCTGGTTGGGTCATCCCGGGTCACCGTGTCCACCACACCCTCCATTGCATCAATCACTACATCTTGCATAGCCTGACAATACTGGTCTGCAGACACATTGTATAAATTAAACCTGAAATGGCAATTCTATTCTTGGAAAATGTCCCAACAAAAAAGTTATTAGAAAAAAAATCTCTGCATATTTAAATAAGAAAAGTTTACAGATAGCAGAGATGACACAGACAAACTTTGGTCACTGGACACTTTGATCAGAAGAGCTCAGTTGAGTCTTTGGCTCAGGTGAGCTCAAAACTACATGCCAGTTTTTAATCATGCAACACAGTCCTATCTTTATATTTAGCATATACCTGTATTGTAACTGCATAGTTTTGAGACTTAATGAGGCATTTACATGGTACATTGTAGCACATGATAATTTGCATGTATACAAAATATTTCTCATGTCAACATAGCCTCAAAATCACTAATGGTCAACAAGGTACACCTTTAACATAACATAGCTTTTTAAGATCTGATACACACATTCAGATCTAAAGGTTTTATCACTCTCTAAATATCAGAAAATGTAAATTTTAAAGATAAAGTCTGATTTCTTTCACAGTTAAAAGACATTACATTTCAGTAAGAAATGTTCACTGTTGGGTGACATAACCTTTCTCTGATGAAAGTTGTAGCAGTTATACCTGATCAAGCAGCCTGATGCCATGTTGATCCCAAAGTTTATCTGCTGTCTGGTCCCCGCGTCTGTGAGACAGGTGCCTGTGGCTGAGCCTTTGATAATTGTCATGTTATACATATCCTCCACTATGGCATATCTAGAGAGGAAATATGTCTGAAAACACAGTACTATAAGGATGTCCAGCTCGTGATCTGATGATATTTTGTGTGACTTTTTTTTATACAATCTCATCAACTAATGTATGTACAGGTACAAGTACACGTGCATTCACAACACCGAAAATACAAGCTTAAAACAAAGTACTTTTTTTAAATTACCAGTAAACATTGCTTTTCTTTACATTAAAATGACTTATATGTCACAGCAATTGCATGCATATATGTACATATATGTATTTGACATAGAAGCTGTTGGCATTAAACTATTTCTAGCCACCAACCCACATTTGAAGGCTTAGGTCATGAAACTTCCAATGAAATAAGATACTTGCAGGTTTGTTTACACCATATACATCAAGTTAAGAAATTCTTGATAAAGCACACACATGTAGCAGTATTTTTCCCACAGAATAAACCCTAAATATCCAATCTAAATACATGTATCTCTCTTCAATCTATCCTAGGTGACCATTTCTTACCTATGACCACTATCCCCCATGGCATTCAGAACTAAGACACCAGCTCTTACAGGTTTCCCTACAATGTATTATTCTTACCTATTACCACTATCCCCAGTGGCATTCAGAACTAAGACACCAGCTCTTACAGGTTTCCCTACAATGTATTATTCTTACCTATTACCACTATCCCCAGTGGCATTCAGAACTAAGACACCAGCTCTTACAGGTTTCCCTACAATGTATTATTCTTACCTATTACCACTATCCCCAGTGGCATTCAGAACTAAGACACCGGCTCTTACAGGTTTCCCTACAATGTATTATTCTTACCTATTACCACTATCCCCAGTGGCATTCAGAACTAAGACACCGGCTCTTACAGGTTTCCCTACAATGTATTATTCTTACCTATTACCACTATCCCCAGTGGCATTTAGAACTAAGACACCAGCTCTTACAGGTTTTCCTACAATGTACCCTGGGTTGCCACTTCTTTCTATGATTGTCTTATTTATTTCATTTACCTATTGAATAAAAACATAGCTGCTATAATAGTGTATATTTTTACACAGTTACCAAAATCTATCTCATTTACCGTATATACTTGCATATAAGTTGGTCCGCCTATAAGTCGGTTGTATTTTTTAAGCTTATATTAGAGGGCTTGACCCTCTAAAATTCAATCTTTTTATGACTCGCCTATAAGTTGGACAAAGAGTTCTGGACCAAAGTTTAACTCCCAAAAAACTGACTTATAGGTGAGTAAATACGGAAAAATTTTGGAAAAAGTCAACATTTTAAATCTTTCAATAAGCAACTTTTTAATTCCATATACCTGGTTATGCATCATACCAAGAGAATTTACTTTTTCATATGTAAATGGAATAAAATAATAAAACACCACACTTTGACTTACAAGAAGTTGTTTAACTTGCATGTACTTATGGATATTAAATAACATCTTACTGAAGTAAAAGATGAGCCGTAAGTCTGAGTAAGTGGTAAATCAGATTCCTGGATAGACCCGATAGTCAGGCGAACTCCGGCTCGGGAAATTCCATTTGATCCATCATGGGTGATATGATATTCAACCTATGATGGAAAATATTTGCCATTTACCAACGAACATACACATACTTACAATCTGAAGACTTCAAATTGCATTTTATTCTTTAGTAAATTATCACCATTTTTTTTCTACACTCACCCCAAGAACAACATTATTACAATGTGACGTGTTGAAAGTTGCATTGGGTGGTGATGTGGAAACAAATGGACAGTCCACTACAAGTCCAGTCCTGTCCAGGCATTCAACCCTTTCTAGCTCAAACTCCATTGTGTAGCTATTATTATACAGGGACCGCTGAACTAAAAACACCAACATTTAATAAGGAAAGGTACCAAGATACATATGCTACAGATTGAATACGCTGAGCAGGAAACAAGCATTTTTATTTTAAGTTTAATGTGTTAAAGGCATATACATGTATGTACAAATTTCATGCATTTACATATGAATAAAATTAAATAAATGTACATGCAAATGAATATTGATTTGAATAATTAAATACATGTAATCCAAAACCGTATGAATAAAGCTATCTGCGTACATAAAAGCTGGCAAGTAAATGGAGAATAATTAACAAGAATAACGATTCATGATAATTATGAAATCTAACATGCATAAAAATGCATATCTTCATATAGCTGAGAAATAGCCAGAAGGTAAGATAAACTATATATATACAGACTGCTATCAGAAACATGATCAGAGAGGATCAATATGTGCACATCTTGCATTTATAAATGAAGAGGAGAGAAAGAAATTGAAAACTGAATCATAATGGTGGAAAACTCTGGAGGAGAAATGTTCTGCTTCAAGCTGCAATGCTGATCAAAGAGACGTATTAGACAAGGCAATGCTGATCAAAGAGATGTACTAGTCAGGGCCCAGGGGAGAAAAGGATACACTCACAGAGGTGATAAACGTCAATCAACAGAAATTTCTGTGCATTTAACATGAAAGTTTTCCCTGAATATCAGCTTATTCCTGCTTAGTTCTGCTTAATATGTGTGACATGTAGTGCAATTCAATAGCAATGTGCACCAAGCTATGGAGATCTCAAAGCTGGAAATACTCAGTTTTCTATTTCTAAAATTCTGAAGCATTAAAAATAACTGTTAACCTTCCTCATCTGTCACCATGGTAACATTGTCCAATAAAGCAGTGACATTATCAACTGCTAAACCTGTATTAACAATTGTTGGTTTTAATCACATTTAAACTTTAAATCTATAACTATCAATGATGCAAACTTAAAGACTTCAACCTCAGAGGTGGTATATGGTATGTGGTATATGTTTCAAATCATTTCTCCATTTATACAGCATATATTCCTACACAAGGACTGACTGGAGTGGGCTATCAGAGGAGATTTAAATCAAGCCTTAACATCATATAAATCACATTTTAAAGGGATTTATGATTCATTAAACTGCATGGCATCCTGAGGTTGTGGACTGTACCTGTTGTCTGTAGCACAGTTGTGGTGGCCTGGGTGGTAGTTGTGGTGGTCTGTGGTGTCGTTGTGGTTTCTACTGTTGTATTGGTGTCTGCAAATCAGGTCATTTACAGAGAGAAATAACAAAGTGCAGCCATAAATAAAAAATATATACCTTGTATAGACTAAATCAAATAAAATGAATGCACACATTACAACAGTTAGATGAAGTATAAAAATGATTATTGAAGAAAAAATCATGCTGTTACTGAAATCTAATACATTTATTAAAGTATATGTGTGTAGATTTAATCATCTGTATACATGGGAATAAAAACATGCCTGTCAATTTATTAGTACTGTAATGCCATTATTTATCTGCAATTCCTAGATATTCAGTATTTATAAGCATGCTGATAATAATAGTTGGCATAAGATTATGAATGTGTACTCAGTTTGTAATAAAACCAAGATCAAACAAAAATGAAAATTCAGCTACAAGATTTTGAACATATTGTTTGAATTCCAGCTAGACTTTAGGAGCTAAGATCAAATGTTACCATTCGATGTTGTCACGGGAACTGTTGTGGGGGCGGGTGTTGTGGGTGCTGCAGTTGTTGTTGGGGCTGGGGTTGTTACCTCAGTACCATTTATTATCCAAGTAAAAAGGTAGGGTGTCTGTAAAATTAAACATTTTCAGTTACACTAAATATAAATTTTCATGGTATGTAAAAAAAAAAATTATACTGGATTAAATTACTGATAATTTCAGATTGTTTTTCTTATCATTCCTCTAAATGAAATGTCTATACATTACATTTTGGAATACATACTTTGATATTGGTTCACGTACCTATTTTCTTTTTCTTTTTTTTTGGAAAGAATACATACATAAACAATGATAAATAATTAAAACAACAGGTATAGTTCTTTACCTTGACAATTCTGATGTTTGTAAGGTAACTAGAGGCACTCAGGTAGGATGTGGTTTGACACGTAGTGGCACTTAATGTTCTTATTTGTCGAGTACACTTAAAACTCTGGTCAACTAAATACGCTGTAAAGTATATTTAAAAGCAATTGTCATTCTACATACTGTTCTCTGTTTTCCTAATAAGCAAACTCAGAAATGTACATGTATTTATTACATTTTCAACAGTGAATTTTATCCATTGAATAAAAGTGATACAGTAAAACTTGTTTAGTACGAACACAGATATTGCGAATTCACTGATATAGCAAAGTTTACTTGGATCCCCGAAAAGTCAAGGGCGGAAAATGTAAAAAAAAAATTTTAAAAACCAGAAAATTCAATGTTTTGTAATTAATATGGAATTTAATTTACACATGAACATACATGTATAAAATCAAATCCCTGTCACACTCATAAAATAAATTCCATATACAACTACAAAACATTGAATATCCTCTACATGTATATATTTTATTTTTGTCTTAAACAATATTGAAATTTTTTTTATGCAGAAAAACCATGTTCAGGAAGGTAAATGCAAATTGTCAGTCAGAGAGAGGTAAAAATGATATAATGTGATGGAACAGATGATAAGAGAGGGTAACAAAAAAACTAAAAAAAGCTTCTTTTAGAATGATTCTTCTTTTACAGGAATGTAAATAATTATAAACCAAAGACTTAATAAAGTGCATTGATATCTTTTATTCATGAACAGGAATATCATGTACTTAGAAAAAAACTTCACTCACACACAGGGTTATTGCTGGAGCAGTAAGGATCCCCCTGGGGAATATTTAGATAACCGGTAGCCAAGTTCTCGTACACAACAAAGATAGGGTCTCCTGTCTAAAAAGAAAAATTAAGTAGGAAAATGATGAGTACAGATGTGTAGCAGCATAAAGAGTTTAATTTAAATCATTTTAATTTCTTCAAGATCAAAGCATAGGGTTTCACTTGAGAGTATACATTAATTATATACTTATTGGGATTTATAAATATTTTCCACAGAAAATGATTTCTGCAAAACCTTTCACACTAATCACTCAGTATATGTTCCATGTTTTGTCATTGATTATTATAATTTGGTTTCAAATATGAAAGCAGTAAACGTTCATACAATATTTTTTCATATTTTTATATATGTATTTCTTTAAATTTTTCATATTTCCTTAAGTTATAAAATAAATTGGAAGTGCCAATTTTACCTTGTAAAATTGTGAATATGTTGTTTCAGCCGACACTGTTGGGGAATAAGTGAACACTGCATATCGATCTTTGTATGAATTGAATGTACTCAAAGAGTCTATCATATCAGGTATGGTGTAGTAATTTCTCTCTTGGTCTAAAAAGCAAAGAATAATTATATTGTCTACACATACTAAAACTTATTATGCAAAGTTATCTGTAGAATTTCATTTAAAAATATTCTGCTCTCAATAAATCAAAAATTATGTCTTTTCTGAAATGGATATGCATACTTTTCATTTTTTAAAAGAGTAACTATATTTAAATCAATCTTATGTATATCCTTGATTAACAATAATCAATACATAATCTTATTGACTTTTAAAATATATCATATTTACATTCTTTACAATACAGCTTATGCTTTTTTTAAAAAAAAAAAAAAAAAAAAAAAAGATAAAAATCACACTTACTGTTGTCTTTGTAAATACAGAAGAGGCCATCTTGAGTTTTCTCTGATGTGTAGACGGAATTCTCCATCAGGATTACCTCCTCCTGAACACAAAACCTGGCGTCCACACTGGTTATACAATTTATATACTTGATTAATCAGAGACTTCAGTATGTACATTTAGAGTATCTTGTTTATTCTTTTACATATAAACCTTTAAAGTAAGTTTTTTCTTGTTGTTCATTAGAGAAAATTTCATTGTTGTTTTCAATATCAAGTATTTTGGATATTTATGCTAAAAGGCAAGGATTTGAGAAAGATAAATCTATATATGTGAAGATTGATGATATAAGAGGACCCAACTTTTATTTTTGATATCAACACAATCACATAACATACCTAATAGGTGATTCTTTACACCGGTCAACACAATCACATAACATACCTAACAGGTGATTCTTTACACCGGTCAAAGGAAGCTCTATCTGTTTGGTCACACTCTGTGTCACAACAACAGTTAATATCACAGGCATTTCCTGTCACGTCACACCAACATCGCCCTACATCTAATGAAACATATACAGGAACTTTCAAATCAACATTTTGAAGATCAAACACTACAGATATGTTTTGGACATCTTTTGAGTCTAAATAAGACCATCTCAAATATAGTCTGTAACTCTCATTAACTTTACTTATGTATCATTATTACATTATTATGCATTACAAATTCAACTTGAAATATGTCCACAGGACAAGAATGCCCCGCCGAGGGTACATTAGTAATGCAACATGAAAAATTGTATTAGTGTATGAAGTTTGATGAGAATATCTTAGATAGTTTCTTTAAAAATGAAATCTAAAATATTGAATAAAGATGAAAAATTCTCACCAAATTATGTATAAGAGCATAAGCTTACATAAAAATATCTTAAATGGTTAAATGCTTTTTTTAAAACTAAGCAAAATGCAAATTTATGAAGAGTGAGGGCAAGGTCACAGGAATTTTCATGGTCAAAAGTTTTTGATGCAGTTGAAAAGCTCTCCCTTATACGTATCAGCATATTAAGTTCCATAAAAATTCAAAATTCAGTGACAATTTTTCGATAGTCAGCGAGAATGTCAGACACCTCGGCCCAACGACACCTCAGCCCATTGACATCTCTGCCCAATAACACCTCGGTCTTGACTGGTCGGCCCAAGATTTAAGACAGGTTGGCCCATACATAAACAAGTCTGCCCAAGCAAACTTTTATTAGGAAGTACGTAATATACTTCCAATCTACAACTTCAATATAAAATTTTGACTGGAAAAAGTAAACGATCATATTATTTTTAGTAATAAAAAGACCTTTCACATGCTGACTGACGGTAATCAAGGAATGAAAGGACAATTAATTATAATTTTAAAAGTGCTAATTGATAAACAAACAAGATAATGCGGTGCATCCATTGGAGTCTCCAGTGCGTGTCATATTGGTGACAATGAGGGAATAATTACGAGCAGGGTTAATTGTGAGACAGTCATTCAGAACATTTACGTCCATTTATTTCTAAAGAATTCCACTTACATTTCACGTCGCTAAACTAGTTTATTTATTTTTCTTTTTTCAGCTATCTGTATCAATCAATGAACATGATGAAAAAAACAATAAAGCTCAGATCAATAATGCGTACTTAAAGTATTATTTTATATGTTTAATTATACTGACATAAGCATAAACAATAAAATGTCCTTCCTTTTTTGTTAATGCAAGATTTCTTCATTTATCCAATTTATGCAATTTTCCTGCAATATAGCTGCAATTGTTAAATTCTCGCATTTACAAAAAAGTAACTAATCAAATGAAGTCCATATGTATCTTTTCACGAATTATCAACCCATCTTAGATGTTTCAGATCATAAGAGAAACAATGCAAATGCTACGATAAAATTCGGGCAATTCTTATAGAAATTCAAGATCATAAAAATGTTGATATATATAGTTTCACTTAAGTGTATATATTGGGCATTTTCCATAAGAGATAGATGTTAGTTAAAGATGTGCTGATCTGATTTGCTTAGGGAAGTGAACCAATTTTCTATTATCAGATTATAGACCCCCCCCCCCCCCTTTGACTTTTATTTTAAAAAATCGTTTAACTGTCAGCAGGGTTCGACACTAACGTTAGTCCGTTAGTCTCAGACTAATACATTTTCATTCGGACTAATAAAATCTGTGGCTAATTAGTCCGAGCGGACCAATAAAAATTTCTGGAAAACAATATGAATAAATTACCGATGTCCGATTCTCGACAACTTTGCTGGAAAACCCCCTGTGTATTTTTAGATTTCTAGCTTTTGGCGGGTAGTTAACGCAATTCTGAGTCAATTCTGCGCTTAATTTTTCGACTGAGTGATCGATATGAAGTAAAAAGTTTTTAGCGATCATGATTTAGTATGAGACTTTATAGAAAGATGTTGGACGTTTTGGATATGTAATGTAAAGAAAAAAAAAAGAGAAAAAGAACGAGATCGGGAATATGGTCGTACTTGCTGATTGCGAGATCAAATATATGCTTAGTTTGTTTATTTCAATAAAAAAAGTATAAAACGTATATTAATTGTCAAGTTAAATTAATGTTAAAAAACATAGATGTTTCTTTTTCTTTCTTTTTTTTTGATGGACTTGTAAAATCGCGTGCGGACTAGTAAACGTACAGAAGCACTTGTCCGGCCGGACTAAAGCCTTAAAAAGTTAGTGTCGAACCCTGGTCAGAAAGAATAATTACATTGATAATAATATCAATTCAGATACTGGATAATTTTTTTTCTATGACAAAATTTCGCTTGGGCCGAGGTGCCTTTTATATCGGCCGACATGTCAATAATCTTGGGCCAACCAGTCAGGGCCAAGGTTTCAGACGTCAAGGGCCGAGGTGTCATTGGGCTGAGATGTCTGTCTACCATCAGTGACTATCATAACAACACTAAAAGAGAGGTATGTGATACTTCTTAGTTCTACAAATTGAAAAATTAATGATTTCACTGAATTAGAATATAAATTTTCATGATGTTTAAAAGCACAAACAGAAAGAAAATGGGTTCTTTATGGGGTTTCATCTACCTTCTTTAGTACTATCTTGTGATTATCACAGCTCCATAATGTATATCTTCAATTTTTGCCATTTATTGCAACTTTAACCATATTCATCAACCATTTTTTTCAGATTCAGAAGTTCGTGATGAAGAAAAAATAAATTAAAAAAGAAGGACAAAAATTTCTTGATTTCTTGGCAAAATGTCTTTAATGCTATCTAGTTTAACTTATCTCAAAAGGAAAGGGGAGGGGGGGGGGGTCAATGCTGTTGAGTTATGAGTTGAATACTTGAAGTCAGTTACTCGCAGATATTGACTTACCAATATTTGCAGCTACAGCAGATGGACTAAAGGTCTGTATTGGCGGTGCTGTGGTCGGTGGCACAGTGGTGGTCGTTGTTTGGACTTGTGTAGTTGTAGCTTCTGTTGTTGTTGTTTCTGCAGTTGTTGCTTCACTTGTGGATACTGTTGTGTTATTGACCGTTGTGGTTTCAACTGTTGTTGATGCATCAACAGAAGTCAAAAACATTGATAAAAATAATAAACACAAAATTCGTGTTCCTACAAGAACCATGTTTCCTTTTGCCGCCATGATGTAAACAATACAGGTGCATCATGGGTCATTATCTTTCTATAAATTAAAAATAACAAAAAAGGCATTGAAACAACATAAAAGAACGAAGAGTCAGGTAATCATGCAAAACAGCAATTTAAAAAAAAATCATTTTTATTTCTTTACATCTTATACCAAAATCATATACTCGGATAAAAATGGATGATTCGATAGATTCTGAAAACTTTAAAAACAGTTTAATTGTATTATGCTAGTATATATATATATATATATATATATATATATATATATATATATATATATATATATATATATATATATATATATATAGAAAGCACAAAGAAATTCACTTTTATAAGGATACCCACTTCCGCCCCAGCCCGGGGTTGAACTCTCGACCTGCGGAATCTGTCTCCTAGCAGTACAGGAACAGCGCGCTAGACCGCTCGGCTATATATATATATATATATCCCGGGCAATAGTAAGTTTAAATGAAATAACAAAACCTTTGGATCATAAATACAGCAAACAAAATATCGCAAAGCTAAATCCGTTTTGATCCGGAAGATTTTTTTGTCATCGGTGCTTCCGGCGGGAAAGCGGCAGTCGAAAAAAGAAAGAAAAGCAGGTGCTCTTACGGCCCCCATCAGGTGAGCTAAAAGAACCTGATCCTCGGTGACGTAATGTTTACTTAAATTTGAATAAAAGCGGGTGACTTTTGGAATTATTGTTGGGGAAATTGATAAGCCAAGCTTTCCTGACTAATATTTTACTCGTGCTGGTAAATAGCTCTTCAGTTTCTGCCTAACTTGGAACTTTTGGTTCTGATTATTACAGGTATAGAAGTAATTCAGTAAAGTTTACTGTCAATCTGTAAACAATCTTAAAAATTATGTATTTTCATGGAATCTGAACTTAAGATGATATGGTTCGTAACTTTGTGTATATATTCCGAAAAAATACGAAATGATGTGTTTTGTCCATTTTAATTTATAGCCAAAGTAATAAAGATGATATAAAATCACCTTGAATGATGATCTCAGGTAAAACAGAAAATAAACTTATTAATTAATACTTTAAAAACACAGGTATTTTTTTTTTTGTTTAGTTTTGTTTTTGTTTTTTTTTTTACATATTTAGAATAGTAGGTACAGTGTACATATTTATAAACCAAGACCCAAGTTCCTGTGATTCAAAATGCAATTTGGCAACGACACTAACTATGTTTACAAAAGGGAATACCAGAGTTTCCAAAAAAAAAAAAAACCCATCGGTCCTACTAGCAAAACCAATAGAAAATTTTTTTCACCAGTCCGCATGACCGATCAATTTCTGCGTTAATCCATTGTTGTTGTTTTTTTTACTTTTTGTTGTACCCGTAAAGTTTTATCTTTTTATCGTAATCTCAAACAGCCTTTAGGCGTAGCAAGTTACTTTCTGGCAATGCAGCAATATAAACTTTAACAGGGGCTGATAATTCTAATCTACACTACTACAAATAATCTAGTTTATTCTGATTGTCAGCATGGATGTATACATGTATTCGAAGCGAGAAAAACATTGAGAAAATGAGCTGAATTTTTGTCTTTATATGGGTTATTTTTTAGGATAAAAGACATATACAAGCTCAGAAAGGTTTGTTAGTATTAATTAAGTAGTTATTTCCAGTGCAACTCCTGTTGTATTCTTCAAACTCCTTTCGGAGTGGGTCTGCTGTATTTGCTACATTGCATCTATTGATATATGGGACATATTCTAACTGTGCTTGTTTTGAGTCACAGTTAGATTATTTACTCTAATTAATTGTTATCTGATCTATTGCAATGTCTCACAATTGGTGTTGTTACAATCCGCAGAATCATTTACACTTTCAAGGTCCAGTTAGGTTGGCATATACTATACTTTCATGTGAAATGGACCTGTTCCAACCAATTTTGAATTACATCTTGAATTATACTAGAATTTATTCGGACTGGTAGAATTTGTTTTGGACTGGTTGAACACATTAAGTCATCAGTCAAAATGACCGTTAGAAATATTTGGTTTTTGGAAACTCTGGAATGCCATGGACAAAATTAAAATCAACAATGAATAGGTTTTCAAAGAGGTTTCATTTTACAAAAGCCTTAAAGGTCACTGTTATTCAGCAAGTTTTTTTTTTGTTGGGTACTATATTAGCTGCAGATCTGTAACTTGCTGATCTGAAAAAAGATTTTGGAAGATCGACCAGAGAGCTATTATAATAGTACCACCCATTGAAAAAAATATATATTGCACAGAAAAAGCTGCTGTTTTTTCAATTTATTTCCTTGTATATATCTCAGAAATATTGTTGACCATGTGTTCCTATCAACTCCACAAAACTGTATGTACAAGTCACGCATGAAGCACCTTGGACCGTCTTGTCACCCAAAATGGCACTATAAATTATAGACAAAATTTTCAGCAGTCTCAATTGCTATATACATATGTGGTCTCTTAAGGTCTTTCTATAATAATTATTCAGGAATTTATCTTTGCTTAATCAGCTTGTTGAAATAATGAAAATCATAATTTTGACATACATGAAAATAGTTTTAACAAGAATCAAAGTGTCAAAAATATACAAAGTTATGGACCCTGCACTGTTGAAAAAAATTGCTTGTATTTTATTTATGCTTTTATTTTTTGTTTAGAAAAATGCCAGCATCTGACTTTTCTTGGTCACCACAAAGGCAACCCCTGTGTCATGGAATTAAAAGAAAGCATTCTGCTTTTTCACAGAGTGCCGAGTGTGAAATGGATAAAGAGGTAAAAATGTTAAAGTTGTATGGGGCAGATTGTTAAAGGAAAAAAGTAGATAGGTATTATAATAGAAAAAAAAATGTCGTTATAATGTTACCATGTCCATCTGTCTGTTCATATAAATATGGTCTGGCCGTTCTTTTAATTTAAACATTAGAGCTATGATGTGTTTTTTATATGTATGCATAAGGAGTACTTATTTCAGCCTACCTCATGTACATGTGTGCATGTTGAGTTTGTTGAATAAAAATTCCTTTGGATGCTTTAAAGTACATTAAAATTTGCCTGCATTGTTTAATACCAGTGAAACCTAATTTAAATATGAAAAACAGAAGAAAAATACATTTGCACGTGAACTAGATGCTTATTTATATCTGGTAATTTTGACAATTACTTGCTTTTAGGCAGACTTTTTCCCAAAAATAAATTGGAAATTGTTGAAAAGTTGAAAGGGGAGGAGAGAAGCAAAAATAATTGTAGCATCCATATCTTTAGTCTAATCCAAATAGCTATTGCAATTACTGTTGCATAAGAATTTTTTTGTATTTGAGACACTTTAAGCATATGGGTTGGGGACAATGACACAATGATAGGTACATTCCAGGGCAAGATCATAAAACAGTGAATTTTGTTGGTAAAAAGAAGCTTGATTTAAGGAATTGTTAACTTAAAAAAAAGACACTGATCAATTTGATAAAAAATAAAGACAAGTTGTTAGTTTATATGAGGTAGCATCATTTGTTAACTCTTGAAATTGTACCCAAAATCTTGTGAGGTTTAGACTACATCAAACTTCCATAAAAAAAAAGAGCACACCTATGTGAAGTTAACTGAAGTTATAATCATAATAAAACCTATTAAAGATTGATCCCAATTAAAAATTTGACGGATTCTTCTTCATTTTAAAACACTTTTTTCTTAAAGTTCCATAAAATATGCTCACAAATTTTAGTCACATGAACTAACAAACAAACAGAGAGATAAAAAAAAAAAAACACAAGGATTACCTAACCTACTTCCAGCTTCCTTTTAGAGGTAATATTTCCTGCTTCAACATGTAACTAGCAGGGGCATCAATGTATACTAAAGGTTTATAAATTTTGAGTACAAATCAAAAAGAGTTGGAGTATTTTTATCTTAATTTTCAATTTTTAGCTCACCTGAGCCGAAGGCTCAAGTGAGCTTTTCTGATCACATTTCAGGGCTCGACATTAACTTTTTTCCCTACTTGTCCATTCGGACAAGTGACCAAGATATTTACTTGTCCGAACTTCAACTTCACTTGTCCGAAAAAAATTTCAATAAAGATCTAATACTGTTAACTTGAAAACTAAAATGAATTCCATTACATGTGCTTGATTGATTCATGATGTTATTGATAAATACAACAAACACATAACACAAAATTTTATCTAGACTTTCTGTCCTAACAACAATATAAATGGGACTGTCAACATCAAACAGAGTCCAAACTTCATAATTCCATGCCTTTGCAGTAGTATGCAATTAGTAAACTTCGATCCCAATCAAGTGTGAACTCAACTACATAGTGATCCATATTTGAATCTAACTTCGGTATTAGGAACATACTACTTCCGTCTTTGAACTTCAGTACCGGTAAACGTTTGACAGTCTTTATATTTTTATTATTTTGAGACTTCTTTACATTTAAAAGCACTTGTCCAATCGGACAAGCGCCCAGCAATATTCACTTGTCCGTAATTTTTTTTCACTGGTACCGAACAAGCGGACAAGTGTTAATGTCGAGCCCTGCATTTTGTCTGTCGTCCGTCTGTCTGTCTGTCCGTCCGTCTGTAAACTTTTCACATTTTCGACTTCTTCTCCAGAACCACTGGGCCAATTTCAACCAAACTTGCCACAAAGCATCCTTGGCTAAAGGGAATTCAAGTTTGTTCAAATGAAGGGCCACCCCCTCTTTCAAGGGGAGATAATTAAGAATTTGTGAAAATTTGGTGGTATCTTTTAAAAATCTTCTTCTCAAGAACCAATGGGCTGTAAAAGTTGAAACTTATGTGAGACCTTCATTACATAGTGTAGATTCAAGTTTGTTCAAATCATGACCCCCTGGGGTAGGGTGGGGCCACAATGGGGGGTCAAAGTTTTACATAGGAATATAAAGGAATAAATCTTTAAAAATCTTCTTCTCAAGAACAACTAAGCCACGATTAGTCATATTGATTTGGAATCATCCTCAGGTAGTGTAGATTCAAGTTTGTTCAAATCATGACCCCCAGGGGTAGGGTGGGGCCACAATGGGGGATCAAAGTTTTACATAGGAATATATAGAAAAAAATCTTGAAAAATCTTCTTCTCAAGAACAACAAAGCCACAATTAGTCATATTGATATGGAATCATCCTCAGGTAGTGCAGATTCAAGTTTGTTCAAATCATGACCCCCAGGGGTAGGGTGGGGCCACAATGGGGAATCAAAGTTTTACATAGGAATATATAGAAAAAAATCTTGAAAAATCTTCTTCTCAAGAACAACAAAGCCACAATTAGTCATATTGATGTGGAATCATCCTCAGGTAGTGCAGATTCAAATTTGTTCAAATCATGACCCCCGGGGGTAGGGTGGGGCCACAATGGGGAATCAAAGTTTTACATAGGAATATATAGAAAAAAATCTTGAAAAATCTTCTTCTCAAGAACAACAAAGCCACAATTAGTCATATTGATGTGGAATCATCCTCAGGTAGTGCAGATTCAAATTTGTTCAAATCATGACCCCCGGGGGTAGGGTGGGGCCACAATGGGGAATCAAAGTTTTACATAGGAATATATAGAAAAAATCTTGAAAAGTCTTCTTCTCAAGAACAACAAAGCCACAATTAGTCATATTGATGTGGATTCATCCTCAGGTAGTGCAGATTCAAATTTGTTCAAATCATGACCCCCAGGGGTAGGGTGGGGCCACAATGGGGAATCAAAGTTTTACATAGGAATATATAGAAAAAAATCTTGAAAAATCTTCTTCTCAAGAACAGCAAAGCTTTGTTAAGTCATATTGATATGGAAGCATTCTCAGATAGTGTAGATTTAACTTTGTTTGAATCATGACTCCCAGGGTTAGGGTGGGGCTACAATGGGGGGTCAACGTTTTACATAGGAATATATAGGAAAAAATCTTTTCAACAACAGGAAAATCTCCTTCTCAAGAACAGCAAAGCCTTGTTAAGTCATATTGATATGGAAGCATTCTCAGATAGTGTAGATTTAACTTGTTCGAATCATGACCCCCAGGGTTAGGGTGGGGCCACAATGGGGAATCAATGTTTTAACAAGGGAATATATAGGAAAAAAATCTTGAGAAATCCTCTTCTCAAGAACAACAAAGCCACAATTAGTCATACTGATGTAGATTCATCCTCAGGTAGTGCAGATTCAAGTTTGTATCAAATCATGACCCCTGGGGATAGGGTGGGGCCACAATGGGCAATCAAAGTTTTACATAGGAATATACAGAAGAAAAAAAAAACTTGAAAAATCTTCTTCTCAAGAACAGCAAAGCTTTCTTAAGTCATATTGATATGGAAGCATTCTCAGATAGTGTAGATTTAACTTTGTTTGAATCATGACCCCCAGGGTTAGGGTGGGGCCACAATGGGGGCTCAGTGTTTTACATAGGAATATATAGAAAAAATCTTTAAAAATCTTCTTCTCAAGAACAGCAAAGCCTTGTTAAGTCATATTGATATGGAAGCATTCTCAGATAGTGTAGATTTAACTTTGTTCGAAACATGACCCCCAGGGTTAGGGTGGGGCCAAAATGGGGGATCAACGTTTTAACAAGGGAATATATTGGAAAAAAATCTTTAAAAATCTTCTGCTCAAGAACAGCAAAGCCATTTGTTATATTGATATGGAAGCATCCTCAGGTAGTTCAAAATCCAAGCCCCCCCCCCCCCCCCCTTAAACTTTTCAATACTGAAGTGATTTGTACTTTTTCCTAGCCAATGTGCTCAGGTGAGCGATGTGGCCCATGGGCCTCTTGTTTGTATACAGGATGGGGAACAACTTGCTTCTGTGAAAAGAAAGTGTATCACACACACAACTGATATAAGCCTCGACATGAACAATATGTTTGAAATCAACCATAATGATGAACAATCTTATGATCTCAACAACTTCACGGACAATAACAACTCAAACACTCCTAATCTTAATACAGTTCATTGTGATCAAGAGGTAAAATTAATTTAGCATTCTGAATCTGCAATGTGTTGTATTAAAATGTGTTTTGCAAAGGTTTAATTTTTTTTTTTCTTTTTTTTTCTTTTTTTTTTTTTTTTTTTGCTCATTGATAAGTTCCTGAATGTGCTTAAATCACTTATAAAGTTGTAAAGAGACTGTTGTAGATCACCAAATTTTTGCACTATATTTTTTGCGAGATAATTATTTGGTATATATAAGCCAGAAAAAAATTGTGGATTTTGGTTATTGTTGTATACATGTATTAATCTTTAATAAAACAAATAAACATGAGAATGAAATTTTGATGATCAAACGACCTGCATAATTATGCGAAATTAGGCAAGTAAAAAAAGGTGATTTACAGTATTTGTTAGCAGCTTAATTTTCTTTTTAGCTCACCTCGACGAAGTCGAGATGAGCTTATGCTATACCCCTGGCATCGGTGTCGGCATAAGCGTCAGCGTCCCGGTTAAAGTTTTAGGAGCAAGTCCCATTCCCAAGTAACTATAAGCCCTACCTGGACCAAACTTGCATGGATGATGCGTCTAGGGATGGACCCTACCACTCATGCTTCGGATGCTGGATTTGACCCAGATTTTCCAGATGAATGACCAGGTTAATGTTTTTGGAGCAGGTCCATTCCCAAGTAACTATAAGTCCTACCTGGACCAAACTTGCATGCATGATGCGTCTAGGGATGGACACTACCACGCTTGCTTCGGATGCTGGATCTGACCTAGATTTTCCAGATGAGTGACCAGGTTAAAATTTTTGGAGCAGGGCCATTCCCAAGTAATGATTAGCCCTACCTGGACCAAACTTGCATGCATGATGCATCTAGGGATGGACACTACCACACTTGCTTCGGATGCTGGATTTGACCTAGATTTTCTAGATGATTGACTAGGTTAAAGTTTTTTAGAGCAGGTCCATTCCCAAGTAACATTAGGCCAAAAAAAATAATAGTCTCGTTTCCTGCTACCAGCCTGAAAAAAATAGGGTAGGTAGGTAGGAAAATTATTTTATTTTATATTTTTATTTTATTTTTTTCCGACGGCATTTTTTAGGATATGAACTAATAAAAGATCAAATTAAACATGTCACAGGTCAATATTGTCTTTTAAAATAAAACTTTCATGTCTTTTTATGCACAACTCAAGTGGTATTTTATGAAATTCCATATTTAAAACAAGAATTTCATGAAATGCTTGTTTTGTGTTAACACAGAAACCGATTACAGTGACAGATCCATGAAATTCCAGAAATTCCCGATTTTATTTTCTTCCAAAACTTAAAAAAAAACTTAAGGGTCAGGTGCAAAAAAATAGGGTAGGTCGGGTAGCAGGAAACAAGACTATTATTTTTTTTGTCCTTAAGCACTACCTTGACCAAACTTGCATGGATGATGCATCCAGGGATGGACATTACCACACTTGCTTTGGATGCTGGATCTGAGCTAGATTTTCCACATGTAAGACCAGGTTTAGATTTTGGAGCAGTCCTGTTCCCAAGTAACTATAAACCCTACCTGGACCAAACTTTCATAGATGATGCATCTAGGGATGGACACTAACCAACCTGCTTCGGATGCTGGATCTGACCTAGATTTTCCACTTGAGCGAATTTTTGCTATATTTTAACCAAATTAGCATGGATGATGTATCTAGGGATGGACACTTCCAGACTTGCTTTGGATTCTGAATCTGACCTACATTTTCCAGATGAGTGACCAGGGTATTTTTTAGAGAAGCTTTATAATACGAGGGGCATTTCAAAAGTTCTGGCAACTGGTGTGCTGTAAATTAATGAGCGTCATTATCATAAATTAAATTATATCAATCCCTCAAAATAGTCTCCGTTGACCTGGACACTCTTTTTCAGTCTTGAAATCCACGTGGAAAATGCTGCCCTATAGTCCTCTTTCGGTATACGCTTCATACACTGGAATACGGCACTTCCGACTGCATGATGACTTTCAAATTGCCGTCCTCGGAGGGCTTCTTTGATAACGGCATTCAACCAAAAATCGCATGGAGCTAGGTCAGGACTGTAGGGTGGATGTGGTAAAACGGCAATACCATTTTCCTTTAAATATTTGGTTACTACCTCTGATCTATGGGCTGGTGCGTTGTCATGGAGGAGCTTTATTCCTCTAGTGCTGGTTGTTGGTCGGGTCGTTTTATAGTGCTCTACAGCCTGAGACAAGACATTCTCTGCATAAAATTGACCAGTAACACTGCTGTGTTCTGGAACCGGAACTTGAGCAACAGGGCCTTTAGAATCAAAAAATAAGGCGTACATTACTCTCCGGACAGACCGGTTTCTGCAATATGAGGCCTTGTATCATTTTCACCGATCCAAACTTTATTATTGAGCTTAGTTTCCGGTTCAAAAAAATATATCCATGTTTCATCACCAGTTACAATCTCATTTATTCGCCTTTGGTCACAATCTTCATAAATTGTTAGTAACTGTGAAGCCATTTCTACCCGGATGCACTTTTGCTCTTCCGAGAGAAGATGCGGCACCCATCTAGCACAGACTTTCCTAAGCTTTAAGTTTTCCTTTAGAATACGAAAAACTGCTGACGAATTAATGTTAGTTAAGTCTGCTATTTCCTCAACTGTATATCTAGCATCATCAGCTATCGTATTTTGAACAGCGACGATTTCTTTTTCGCCATATGCACAAACTGGACGCCCCGAACAGGGGTCATCTTCAATTGATTTTCTACCCTCTTTAATTGAACTACCAATCTTGCTATTGCTCGATATGAAAGAGCATGCTCTCTATATACTACATCTAAATCGGCTTTTATTTCTGTTGCCGTAAAGCCAAGCAATGAGCGAATTTTGAAATATGCTCTTTGCTCAACAAAAAAATTGTTCTCCTTATCAGTCATTTTTACGCCCAGTATACAGAGTATACCTAATTATGACGTCATTTTAGCAGACCTATACGTCATTTTGAATGTAAAATGACATCACTACTAATGCATATTTGCCTATGCTTTACAGTGGTATCAGAGTCAATTTAATCCGTAACGTAGTTAAAATTTTATACACCAGTTGCCAGAACTTTTGAAATGCCCCTCGTATTATGGCCTTTTATGATTTAACTTGCATAGATGGTGCATCTAAGGATGAAAACTTCCAGACTTGCTTTGGATGTTGGAACTCACCACAATTTTCTTGATTACTTAACAGCTTAAAAGTTCTTTGAGCAGGTCTATTTCCAAGTAACTATAAGTCCTACTTAAACCAAACTTGCATGGATATTGATCTTGGGATGTACCCTAACTAGAAAAAAAAATTATGTGAAATTTGCCTTACTTATAGATAACATTCGTCGAGGTGAGCTTCGTAATCTTTGATTACCTATGTTTTAGATGAGACAGAGCTTTATCCCTATGGGGGCTCCTCCCCAGGGGTATGGTGCTAATCAGCTGGCCACAGTATTTGTCCAGCAGTCCAAACTTACCTGTACTGTAATATCACATAACCAGAGTCACACTCAACCTCAGGTAAAACATTTTTCAGACAATAATATTACCATTACTGCAGGTATTACTTTCTTTAAGATATGTAAACTTTTGATAAATTTATGGAACTAAGACACTCCAATATTCTTCACTTTGTAGTTAGATGTCCAAGTACTAGTGTATTTAATTAAGAAAAATAAGAATTGCAAACTTTATACACTTAACTCTGGCAGTATTAAGTAGCCCAGTTGCATACATATGAAGTTTTATGATTCATATGGAGAACGTAAAATATTAATATTTATTCACATTGCAATTTAAATCAGCAGATTGTTCATCCTTTTGACATGGTAAGTGTTAGAAAAGAGCGGTGTGTTATTAAATTTTGCAGAACTTTTCACTTATGTTTTCACCGATTTCAACATATTGCACAAAATAATCAATCTAGAGCAACAAGGAACTTATTTCTGTGTAGTTCAGTTGCAGGAAAGTAATAAAAAAAAATTGATGTGAATTTGTTTTTTGCTTATTGCTGTGTCGGACTCTGTAAATGATATTAGTGGTGTTCCTGCTTTCTTGTGTGTATGATCTTTCTAAAATGCACATTATCATTTTTCCTGTTCTCTTTTTCTCTCTAATTACATGGGTGTTGCAGCAAGAAAAAGTGATTACAATATGCAAAGTTTTGGGAATTATAATTGTATCAATAAATTTTTTAAAAAGTAGAAGAAATACCAGAGAGAAAAAGAGAGATAAAGACAATAATAATTAATAGATAAAAAGACAAGAACATGTCTCAACTATGTAATTGATATACACATGTGCATATGTGCCAGGTTGTGCCCACAAATTATGAACAAGATCTGTGGTATACCATCATTTTCCCCTCTTCACTATGGTATTTACTTCCTTTTAAATCAAGATCTTTGTAGATTTGGAAAAAAAATGAAATTAAATGATGCCTTGTGATTGTTTTATAGGGAGAAATGATAATGGATTTGAATGATGAGACCTACTCTACCACCCAGATAGACATCTGTAGGAGTGAGGAATTGTCGTACACAGCTATGGACTCCGATTATGTGCCTAACCCAGAGCAATACCAGCTTAACAGGGGAAACAATTCATTTGGGTGAGAAATTGATACAAAGTATTGATTGATTTTTTTTAAGTAAATTACTTCATATGTGTTGTATTTTATTTTGGGTAAATACCCTTAAGTTGAATATGCTGTGTGTACTCTGATCATCAAAGCCCTCCCCCCTCCATGCAATGTATTGTAAGGAGGGGGGATATGAACTGGAATCTCTCCATCTGTCCATCATTCTCTTCCTAAATGTAAACATAGGGTTAAGCTTTATAGTGTTTAAGTTACTCTCTGACTTTCCTCAAGGAGTATCAAAAGCTAGCTTGCAGATCTATACAATGCATCTATAAACACTTTGTATAGCCTTATAGGCTACATTGTGCAAAGAGGACTAGACAGATTGGAAACTCAGTATGGCCTTATGGACTACATAGTGCAAAGAGGACTAGACAGATACAGATACTCAGTATGGCCTTATGGGCTACATTGTGCAAAGAGGACTAGATAGATACAGATAAAACAGTATGGCCTTATGGGCTACATAGTGCAAAGAGGACTAGACAGATACAGACACTCAGTATGGCCTTATGGGCTACATAATGCAAAGAGGACTAGATAGATATGCATACTCATTATGGCCTTATTGGCTACATAATGCAAAGAGGACTAGATAGATATGCATACTCATTATGGCCTTATTGGCTTGATAGTGCAAACGGAACTAGACAGATATGGATACTCAGTCTGATGCATGCTAAATATTCTGCAACTGACTAACATTATATGTTCCAGTGACACTGATTAGGTTCAGTATTTAGGCCTGTTCAAGGTTTAACACAAGTGACATCCAAACCAAGCTTAAAATACAGTGCATCTGTTGATGCTTGGTCTGATGAAAGCATGGAATAATTTGTCAGACCTATATTTTATAGCTGGGTGACTAGTTAAGTACCACATTTTGGCCTGTACATGTATAAGCTACAGTATGTACAGTGTGAAATTTCTGTTTAACGCAGGATTTAGATCCTGTATCTGACATTGTATGCTTTAAGAACAGTGATTAAGCTTATTTTTATCTTACTATAATACATGTGATATTCAAACCAAACCTGCATTTTTGAAATCTTTGTCATACATGAACATGATGTTGCATCTGACCAAAATTCTACACTACAAAAGATTAATTAGTTCATCCCCCCGCTGATCACAGTGCCAGCTTTGATTTGGTGATTTTATGAAAGCTTTTATCTATGGTGTATTTGAAATGTACCAGGGTTTGACATTAACTTTTATGAGTACTAGACCAGTCGGGCTACTTCCAATAATTTTTACTAGCCCTGACCATAAAATCACTAGCCCTGACCAAACTTGAAAATTCACTTTTTATAAGCTGCTAATTATAATGGAAAAAAGTTTCAAACCATACTTCAATAAAGATACCGTCTCTCGCACCTGTTAAGATATATTTTGACAGACTCTTCCATAGGTCGCTAGCCATTGTCGAGGTTCAGCGTGACACACAAATATTATAAGCCTTAATTAAGGAACAATCAATGAACTTAGTATAAAATTAATTACCCTAAATATAAATACATCGGGAATTAAAGAATATATTATTCAATAACTTCATACTAATTTTAAGTAATGAACGAAGCTAGTTCCCATCACAACCTGTCTATTACACCAGGCTAAAAATAGCGATTTTGTCATGAGGGGAAGCTTTCTATTACAAAGCGATGGGTAATATTTACTATCAGACAAATAAGAATTTAAAAAAAAAAAAAAAAAACTTTTGAATATTTATTTGAAAGACTGAAATGAGGTTTATCATTTATTTCATACACACGACCAGTCGGTCTAGTTCACGAACATTTTACACGACCGGACCACTCATTTACTAGACTGGGTCGGTCGGACGTGCCTTAGTGTCAAACCCTGTGTACCATGGGGTTATTGGTCCTAATAGGACAACTATAGTTTGAAGTTAAATTGCTTACAGGAAATAAATTACAACTTTCAATTATTATGCATAATAGATGATATTTTTAAAATCACAAGTAATGTGAATGTAAAAGTAAAATTTTGAATATGTAGATACACATGTTCTAATTAATTCTTACTAAGATGATGAAATATATGTGTATTTTATGGATCTTAAGAAGTAGCTGTGGCATGAACTGAAACTTTTCTCCATTGCTGTTACAGATGTTAACCTGTACAGCAGCCATATATAGGCAAGTTATTGTACAACTCAGTAATGCTAATCAATCCTGTAGGTTTTGGTGTATCTTACTTAATCTCACTGTAACATCAGTTATACTATAGACCACTCATGAACTTTTCAAATTCATCTTGTTCATGTTATGCTAAGTTAGTCAAAGCTAATAAGGCACTTACCAGTCAGGTTGTCTGTTTTGTTTTTCTGCACCCAACTAAGTTCTATTTGAACTACATAATAAATATCTGCTTCCTTTGATTAAATCTGTATTCTAAAAGTAATTTATAAATCAAGATCATTACAAATACATGTTATGTAAGCATGTAAGAAAAATACACATCTTGTTTTCTGTTTTCAATGCTTGTATTTAGATTTTCCTCATTTTACCATTTCATATTTAACCAGATTTGCTGCATCAAGATGAGTTTACACTAATTATTTGAAAGCCAGCACTTGGTATTTCTGATCATATAAAGCCACAATTCATTACAACTGAGATTATATCATACATGTATACAGATATTGACATTGCATTATCTTTGTGCAAAAAGATGCATTTTACATGTATTTGTTTCACAGTATGGACTGATAATGTCCTTGTTTGCACAGATTTTAACAATTAACAGTTTAATTAAATGTAACATTTTAAATTTGTGATAAATTATTAGCTCTACTGATCAGGGACCAAAAAGAGCTTTATGGATGGTAGAATGTAAGTGGTTTATCTGTTTGTAAAAGAATTTGTAAAAACCCTTCTCATCATCAAGTTTGTTCAGATTTCAATAAAACTTGGTACATGTACTGCTATTCCCAAGATAGTGATAATTCTTTTTATCTGCTTTTGATTTTGACAATGATGTTGCCATGGTTACTCAACAGAAATTTCTTTCTTAAAAATTTATCCAGACTTTTGTCATTGATAACATTGACTTTTGGCATTGTTAAGATAATACATGTACTACATTGCATTGTCCACAAGAATAGTGATGTTTCTAGGACTTGCTTATAAGTCAGGCATATAGATTTACACCAAAATTTTATTTGTGAGTACATGTAACTATATACCTTAAATCAAGTCTACAATATTTCAGAGTGACAACAAGATCATATAAGTTGTACATTTATACCCTGATCCAGGTGCTGACATTGAAATTTTCTTGTAATTATGACATTTTTCCAACAGAAGATGAAAATAATAAAATTCAAGCAAATTCAGTGCAACATAAATGGAAAAAAAATTAGGACAAATCATTGCTGAAGATAAATATGTGAGAGTACATGTATCACTATTCTATTGTATTTAAATGTATTAAAATAAACAATTTCAAGTCCTAAATGTCACAGAGATATAAACTTATGGATAACATAAGTGATCTCTATTAAATTTAACATAATATTCTGCCTGTTCATTGTGAGTGTGTGATTGAGGTGAACTGCATGATGCTATTTGAATAGAAAGTTCTTCATTAAGAAGGAAATTTTTTATTTTATATATATATATATATATATAAATATATATATATATATATATAAATATATATATATATATATATATATATATATATATATATATATATATATATATATATATATATATATATATATATATATCAGATTATTAAACAGAATGCTGCAAGTACTAATAAACTGTTAACATTTAGTTCTGTGTAAGGTACAATTTTAATTTTAAAGTTTTTAAAACTTTTTCAGTGCACCTATTGAACACAACTCGCACACTGTGAAGAGTTACTGCCGACCTCACTGGGACAATCAAGATCTCCGCCCATATATCTCTGACTATTATTAGAATCTCCATACAGAATCTCCCACCCAAGTCCAAAATATTTCAATTCAAATAGATCTGTTGTTTTCATATACTTTTCAGCTTATTACAATTTTAGATTTTGTAAATAATTTTGTGGAGTTTTATAGTTTTATATTAAACAGTTTTATGACTGGCTTGCACCTGTTTATAATACATGTATGTTTTTTTCCTGGATGTAAAAATTATTTTTTTATTGCTACATTTAGCAATTTTTTGTTGTTCATATTTATGAATCATATGTCTTTTGTTTTTTTTTTTGGTTATTGGGTATGCATTGTCTGTGTATTTGTAATTGAATGGGTAATTTTCCAGTACATACATGGTTTATGCTTTTCTTGCATGTTCCAAAGACTTGATTTGTTCGAGGAGAATGATGCATTTGATTAAGTTGGTCCTTATGTTGAATGAGTTCCAGTACAGAAAATCAAATCAAAGGTGTTACAGATGTTTTTGGGATGACCATGTCATTTGTAAAAGTTGCAATTGGATCGAAGCACAATATATTAAATCATGCAATTTTAAATACAAAGGGGGATAATTAGCATGTATGATGCAGAAGTAAATACATGTATATGCAATGTACCTTATAGAATCTACAATGTATATGACATACATGCATTTCACTTTTTAAATGTTGTTTTTTTAAGTGCATATCACATTTTGAGATGCTCAAGAATGTTAATGTATCCAATACTACATGTACTATGAAAACAAAGAAAAAATTACCAATGATGGTATATTTCAACATACTTGCTATTTTCAATATTTTAATAATTTTTTCATGTATGCAAAAACAGGCATCATTTAAAAATGTAAATTTGTTGAATTTTTTTTTAAAAGAATGAGTCAATAAAAGCAGATTAATTTTGCAGTTTGTATTATTTTGTTACTGTTACTGGTTATAATCTAAATGATTAAAAAGAGAAGTAAATTACAAAAGCTATTTTTCTAGAGCTATGTCTACTGGAAATGACCGTAACACAACAGGTCAGAGTACTACCCTCACTCAGTCACTGGTAAAACATACATTGTTAAATGTATCGTGGTATTCTACTTACGACTTTCCATTTCAAGGCCAAACTCGTATTTTACATATCTCACCTGTAGTGAAAGTGAAACGAGTTATAAGTAGACTTGCCATGTGAACTTTTATACAAACAGGTAGATGTCTTGGTAACGAGCAGTCTTTGTGTCAAGTAAAGACCATCTGATGCCCCTCAAATATAAAATACTGTTCTTTTATAGAAGTTAACATCTCAAAACTATCTACATGTAAATTACCTGAGCTTTGATATACAGTGTGAATTTAGATCTTTTAATTCTACTGGTCAGAAGAGCTTATGCACTGAAAGACAACTTTCACATTTACAATAGTTATTTTCCTTTTCGGGGTCAACCAGCATAACCCATCATTTTCTCTTTATAATAAAACAAACTTTGGGGTAGTGCAAATTAAATCTGTATATATGGTCATTATGTTTTTGATGCCCATACTATGGCAATACAGCAACAGTACAAAATTGTCTAAAAATGTATGAAGGATTAAAATATTTACAGGTAACTTGCAAAGGATGTATAGTGAGAAAAATGATAGGTATGCCAACAAAGGGAGATAACTCATAAGAATGTGAAAGTCGTCTATAGATAAGGTGTCCATCTGTCTAAAGAAGATGGGCGAACAAGGTGAGCGCAATGCCTGTAGTGCAACAAACATGAAGGTGAAAAATTAAATCTCAACTGTAACAAAATTTTCTTTGATATTTCATCTAAAATTAAAGTATACGCTATGTAAAATCTCCACAATTTGCAAAAATCTTGCTAAGATTGAAATTATTTGCCTATGAAATGGCATACACACACTAGAGAGGGCAAAAAGGATCATTTTCTCATACTTAAAGACAATTTTTCAATATGAGTGGGTCTTTGCTCCATATTTTTTTTAAGTTTATCCTCAAAGTTTGCAAAAAAATACACATTTTTTGGCCAACAAAAACATGGAGCAAAGACCCATTATACCTTAAAAAAACATTTTATGACACAACATTTGCATCTTTTCGAGAAATACTTGGAAGTCCATTAAGTCAAGGATCATAACACAAACATGATTTAAATGCCACAATTCATCAAGAGTGTGGTTAGTGGTTAGCGCATTAATAGTCTCAAAGGAAAATGATACTTAGGATTTTTACTGCTAGGGTTCGAGCCCCACAAATACCACTGTGACATTTTTTTAATAACAGAACAATTTGCTGAGAAAATTTTTCTCAGAAAAGTTCTGTTTATCATAATTTCATAAATTTCAATAATGAGAGCTTTACTCTAAATACTAAATTCACAAATTGATTATGATTTATATATAAATATCTGAAGCTATAGGCATTCTGCATGCCTTGTTCACCCATCTCCTTTTTCAGAATGCTACTCTTCAAAGTTTGGTCTGATTTCAATAAGACTTGGTACACAAGTAGACTATACTAAGATACATGTAATTCTATTTGTTGGTTTTTAACTTCTTCTAACAATGTTGCTATGGTTACTAAAAACAGACATTTCTTGAAATTCTTTCAAAATACTACTCCTTCTACAGTTTTGGAAATTTTAAAAGGCTATTCCTCCTACCGTTTTAATCTTATTTCATTAAGACATGGCACATGAAGACTTCACCAAGATAATATATATCAGTTTCTGATTTTAAGAAAAAGGTGTTGCTGTCAGGTTATAAAATTTGAAAATTCATTCAAAACATTTCTTCTCCAACAGTTTTAGTCCAGTTTCATTGAAACTTGGTACACAGTATGACAGTTTTGGTCTGATTTCAAGAGAACTTTCTACACAAGTAGACTACACTACAATACATACAGTTGAAAACTTCAGTATCTCGAACACTGATACCTCAAACACCATGGATATATATGTCAAAGTGATTTGAAGGTCCCAACTACATATTCTTTTTATTTTACCCTCAATATCTCAAATCTTCAGAAATCTCCAAGTTTTTCTTGGTCCCATCGAGTTTGAGATCACAAGGTTTGATTTCTGTTTATTGGGTTTTGTATATGGGTTTCCTGTCAAATCTAGCCTCTAAGTATTAACATCATGACTTTGGGTAAACATCCAAATCAGATAGACCAGGCTCAAAATCACTTGGTCAAAGTGAAAATAAAAGATATATGAAATAAATAACATCTTGTTATGCATAGAACATACTGTAAAAGTTTACAGAAACATTAACACTCTTAAGTTAGTCATAGCTTTAATAACATTATCACAGTCTCCAATAGCAAAGTCACTGACATGACGATATTAATAAATAAAAATTTGTATTAATACTTCTTCATACAAGCCTGAAGACAAACATTTTTGTTTCACTCTTCTCATGTTTAAAATTTGTTATTATCTACTGATAATGTTTTAAGCTCCTCATAAATGTACAGTACTTATTTAAGAAATATCAAGAAGGAAATTGCAAGCACAGAGTATGAACTGCACATTCTCTTACTTTAACTAATGACCCAAACCTAGTAAATAACAGGTCTTTTCCATTGATGAAAGCAGTTAAATGGAACTGATATTGCACAAAACATTGCAGAAAGAAATAAATAGGTCAAAACACTTAATATGGAATGTTCAAGAAAAACATATATAAATAGATATTCTTTAACATATGATAACATTATTATAATGAAATGATAATGTTAAACATGATCTGAAATTAAAAAACAAACTATACTGACATCTTTGGCAGTAATTTCTCTTTTATCATATAAAGTTACCCAAATATATCTGATATATCATTACTGGTGATATTTGAACTTTGTGAGTTACTAGATCCTTGATTCTGGGGTATATTCATACTGTTCATTGGCATGTTAAACTGTCCCTGCATCATTGGAGGAGGTTTTCTCATCATATTTTGTTGTCCCATAAATCCTTGATTTCCCATCATTCCTTGACTTCCCATTATTCCCTGATTTCCCATCATGCCCTGCTGTCCCATGAATCCCGAATTACCCATCATCCCCGGCTGCCCTGGCATCATATTGATCTGTGGTCTCATTGGCTGATTCATCATTGAACTGAATGAAGAACTGCTCATAGGAAGAGAAGACCCTTGTGACTGAATGCCAGACATTTGATTCAGAGTTGCCTTTGGTTGTGTGGTACTAGGAAGAATTGAGTCGAATGCTGACAAGTCAAATGACTGTTTACTGTTTGTTGTTGATGTTGATCGAATTCCTGAAGAACTCTGAGACTGCCCCATAGATCCTACCCCTGAATAATTTGGGAAGCCACCAGTACTAGACACAGCTTGTGAAAACTGCATAACATTTGAATTCATACTCTGTTGTCCCATCAGTCCTTGATTTCCAATCATCCTTGGTTGCCCCATTGTGTTTGAGTTCATTAATGAAGCCGTTAAATCTTTGGGTTGTGACTTTGATACTGAGGGTGCAGCTTTACTGGCAGACATCGTCAGGGGCTTCTGCTCCTTAAACCTTCTCTGTTGTTCCTGTTGCTGAGCTAATCTCTGTTTTTCCTCTAAAGAGAGTGTCTGAAAGGTATTTTCAATGAAACAGTTAATACATACATACATTAATCATTTGTTGTTAGATATGCCTAAGTATTTCAAGTTTTCAATGAAATCAAACCAAGTTTACCTTTGGGACAGATTTAGATTCGCTGTCCTTGGCACTGGCTGGGGTTGGAGTTCTAGATGGCTCTGGAGTATGTTTACTATTTGTGACAGTTTGTTCAACACCAAACCCACTCAAAAACTGGTCCATCTATGTAACAAATTAACCAGAAAACAAATTTTTTAACAAATCTGTGAATTCCATATTTCTACTTCATGAATTTTTTTTAAATATTTACTGATGTATTTTCATAGTATTTAAATATAAGTCAGACAGATGCCAGGTAAAGTAATCGCTCTGCTCTGCAGGTGACACAAAAAGTTAGTCTTAAAAGACAGCTAAACTCTGCACACTAAGAGTTCTATTGCTGTAAAATTTTTATGCATGCAGGTAGAGTAATCTGCCCTTAGATCTAAAATAAAATAAATTGAAATTTGGCCAAGAATGAATGATACCTTATGTTGAAATGTAAAATGATAAACTCGATATTTACACCTTTGTATGATCAAATTTCTTGATGTCCAAAAATTTTTTTTTATTTAGTGTATAGAGGGTCCTTAAAAGATTGAAATTTTGTGATTTCTTTAATGTTAAGCTTTAATATCTACTTAAATAAGGCATTCTTCTCTGTCACAAAGTGAACTAATATATAATAGAGATCATTGAGTACATATATACTGTACCATAGTTTTAGGTTCCCCAGTTTTAGTAGCTTTTTCATCTTGTCCTGTTATTTTTGTAATTTCTATAGTTCTGAAAGAAAACATGGTTGATTGTCCATCAGACATTGTCAGGGTAGCTGACTAAGTAACACAACACAATCAGTTAATAGACCACCAGACAATGTGGACCTGATTTAACCTGATTTAGAATATGGAATTTATTGCATTACTTGAAAAACTACCAGTAGAGTCTATTAGACAAAATTAAAATAATTTTTCGTAAAACAGTTTTGTTTTAAACCACATTTAAAGTTCATCCTTACTTTTGTTCTTGTCTCATTTTGTCGATCTGTTCGAGTTTACTGGAATGCTCTGCCTCCAGCTTGTTAATCATATCCTTGATTGTTGTTATATAGGCACTGAACTGTTAAAAGTACACAGTTCACAGTGTATTTAAAGCAATATGAGCTGCAACTTGATGTCGGAAATTCTTGTTGCAAAATCGTAATTATCTATTTCAGTGAGAGGGAAAAGGAACATTTATAAACTTCTGTTGTTCATATTTGTGATGGAGGTACTATTTATACGCTTTGATCTAAGCAGAATTACATTATTGTCGTCCTGTACAAAATTGATTTCTTATATAATTATATATATTTGATTGTACAGAAGTCTGTCTTCTGAGACAATTTTATACTTTCTTTTAGTCTAATTGATCATAAAGGTTTAAATCACATACACATTTATCATAATAACACATTTTAACAGCAAAATAAAATTTTCAAAAATGCAGCTCATATTGCTTTAAAGTGATCATACTTGCACAAGCATTTAAACAATGATTTGATAGCTACTGAAAAAAATCTAATATGATTTTTTTTTAAATGTGAACATTATACATATGAAGATGGTTGTTCTCTAACCTGTGATAGATTGAGATTACTGTCAATACTGACTGGTATCAGAAATGGTAGAACTTTGGTAGCCAGAATGTCCTTAGTAATCCCAAGTTTAGCATGGGACATGGTCACCTGATAAATTCCTACAAAAAGAGAAATAGTTAGAAAAGTTTTAGAAACAGTCTAAATTAAGTGTCTGTAATGTCAGTGAAAAGTATTAGTTGTCTACTGTCAAAGGTAACCACATAAGTATTGGTTGTCTACTGTCAAAGGTAACCACAATAGTATTGGCTATCTACTGTCAAAGATAACCACAACAGTATACACTTATCCACTGGTGGTGAGTGGGATAGCTCTTTTATCAAACCCGCAACAGGAACTATTCCCCGAGGGCTTGCCCGAGGGGAATAGTTCCTGTCAAGGGTTTGATGAAAGAGCTATCCCACTCACCACCAGTGGATAAGCGTTTTATTATACTGATGTATATCATAATTTCTGAGGGTTGAATTACTTGATACTACAGTTTCTTAGGCAAAGCATGAAAACTTCAACAGAATATTTGTAAAAATTGTGAGCAAGTATTTGGAGTAAGATTATAACACTGCAAGAATGAGCTGAAAATCTGATGACGTCACAATGCTACTGAAGTCGTGATTACATCATCAGTCTATAGACTGATAACAGGAAATCAAAATTGGCGGCAAAAATTGCATGAACATTTTCCGAGGGGTGGATAGCATAAACTATACCCCGGGGTATAGCTTTGCTTTGCATGGAAATTTTCTGACTATAAAAGATAGTTATTTTACCTTGTTTACTTTATATAGGAAACATTTTAACAGAAGTATAATAATATTGGTTGTCTACTGTCAAAGGTAACCACAATAGTAAATTTGATGTCTATCATGACTTTCAACCTTGCGTCTTAAAAACCAGTGGAAATATCTTTACCAGTTTACCAAGTTTTATGTCCGTCATACAAAAGGTTCAAAAGATACTGAGTGGAAAAAAAGTCCAGAGTAGTTGAAATGTAACCTTTCACCTTGTAATCTCAAAATCAATAAGGATGATTTTATTTTAGGGGGTATCAGTGTACCAAGATTGATATCTGTCAAGCAAAGGGTTCTCCAGATATAAAGTGAACAACACTCTATGACCGACCTACCAAAAGGTGCAAACCAATATGCCCCCCTTTCTTCAAAAGGGAGAAGGGGGATAGAAGGTTGCTTGTATAAATATCAAATAATGCACAATGAGTTAATGCTAACACAGACATCCACAGATTTTCTTTATTACAAATGAGTTACATTTCACTGTTTAAATGTCACCTCTTGATAATAATTGACTTTAATCAGAGTCATTATCAGAGGTTATGTCCCCTTACCCAGAATGCTCATTAGGACAGCGGGCTCCCGGGAGGGTATCTGAGGGAGGAGAGGCAGGACATCATCCAGAACGGTCCACTTATCCATGTACTCCAACAATTTACCAATACACAGCAGACAGTTAATCCTCACCTACAAAAGTTAGAAATATAATTATTTCTGAAAAATATATACAGTAAAACTTGTCTAATCTGGACACCATTGATCCATTGAAATTGGATGTATTAGACAACATTTCAAAGAATTGTATTTACTAGAAGGGACTTAAAGTTGACATTGTTCTAGGCAAGATTTCATAATACACAACAGCTGGATTAGGCAAGTTTCACTGTATATCAATAATCAACCATTTTAAACTTTCAGAAAAATAATAGGTTTCTAATTATATACAGTCAAACATCATTGTCTCAAAATTGATGAGAACAAGAAAAAACTTTGAGATACACCAGTATACAAGATATCAAGGGTAAATACTTAAAGAATAAGTGGTTGGGACTTCCAATTCACTTCGACATACCCATGGTATTCAAGATACCGAAATTCAGCTGTATGATATAGTGGCAGTTAATTAATCAATACACTGTACTTGGTTGAATAATTTTTTAATTTATTAATAAGATAATTTCTAAATAATACCTTCAACTAGAAAGTCCATAAAGAAATGAATGCCCCACAAAAGGAACACTTGTATTTCAACATGAAAAGAAATGTACCTTCCTTATTTGTTTAGACATATCTGACATAATAATAAAATATGATGAAGTAGAATAACTCACATACTTTTTTCATATACAGATTGATCCCTAGGTACAATTGTCGTTTTTTACAGCATAATATGTAGTGTTGATTCATCTTATCTATCATCTAACAGCTAATTGAAGTCTCATTATTTCAAGTTTATTCTCCAATACTTAGTAATTTTTAAATAAACAATCTCTTAAATATATATTAAGTATGTGTGGTTAAAGATTTATTGGTGTATGGAGTTTTATGAAGTAATCTTTTATGAAATCATATAAGATGAACTAAGAGTAAAATGAGGCCAAATGTGAAATTCAAGGTCATAGGGAAGGTCAAGGTGAAAAAAAACTGTATCAATGTACAGAGTTTGATGAAAAAATCTAAGTGCAAAATAAAGGAATAGTGAGATCTGTGTTATTGGAAAGGTCAAGGTGAGAAAAAAAAAGTTTTATTGCTCTCTCCAATATGTCAAGGTCAAGGGAAGGTCAAAGTCATAAGGAAGGTCAAGGTCAGAAAATTATGACAGAGTTAAATTGCTCTTTCCAATACAAAATAAGTTACTTTGTATAAAGTTTTATTAAAATATTGAAGTTAAGGTCATATGAAAGGTCAAGGTTAGTAAATTATGATAGAGTTGAATAGCTCTCACCAATTTGTATTAGAGTATGAAGTTTGATAAAAATTATGATCAGTGTCCTCTACATTACGCTACCTGCAAAACAATTAAAAGTGAAGTCAAGGTTATGCAGAAAGTCAAGGTCAGAAAGTTAAGATACAGTGAGTTGAATAACTTCTTTGTAGGATGTGACATAAAATATCTTGCAAAATGAGGATATCTGGGTCAAGTTTATAGGGAAGGTCAAGGTCAGAAAATTATAATACAGTTGAATAGCTCCTATCAATTTTCATCTTTGTATGAGGTCCTTGATATTAAGATAAATGCAAAATAAGGAATAGTGAGGTCAAGGTCATAGGGAAGGTCAAGTCAAGAAAATTATGGCACAGTAGAATTGTTCCAACTTATATGTATCAGTGTATGAGTTGTGATGAAAATATTATGAACAGTTTCTTCTTATATGTGCTAAATGCAAAATTATAAATAGCTAGGTCAAGAACATAGGGCAGGTCAAGGTCAGAACATTTTGACACATTGGAATAGCTCTCATCAATTTGTATCTTTGTATGAAATTTGATGAAATATCATGATCAATTTCTTTGAAACTAACTTAAATGCAAAATAGGCTATGTAAATGTTTAAAAACTGGGATACAGTTGAAAAGCTCCCTTCATTATGTATCAGTGAATGAGTTTTGATAAGAAAAAAAAATCTTCATTAGTTACTTTGAAACTAAGCTTAACACAAAATAGGAAATAGTGAGGTCAATGTCACATGGAAGGTAAAGGTCAGAAAATAATGACATAGTTGAAAAATCTCCACCAATATGTATCAGTGCAGAGTTTTGATAAAAATATCTTGAATAGTTACTTTGAAACTTACCTAAAAACAAAATAGGGAATAGTGAGGTCAAGGTCACTGGGAAGGTCAAGGTCACAGGGAAGGTCAAGGTTAGAAAATTTTGCCACAGTTGAATAGCTCTCATCAATATGTATCAGTGTATGAATTTTTGTTAATATATATTATCTTGAATAGTTTCTTTGAAACTGCATAAAACACAGTTTGATGGACAGGCAGATGGAAGGACATAAGACAGACATGACAAACATTATATTCAGTCTTTATGGTGGGGCATAAAAAAAACCACTGCAAAAATAGCAGTATACATTTATGTTTAGACCCCCTCCTAAAAAATAAACAAACAAACTTCTGTATATATGGATTACGTGTACATTTTGTATGCAATTACAGATTAAAATTTACATTCAATATACTTCTGGTACTACTCTAAAATAACACTGACAGTCTGGCAGCTCGACTTACTGAGAGGGTTCCTGTTGAAAGACAGATCTTCTTTATCCGAGGCAGAATGGATTTTTTCAAAGCAGAAAATTCTATCAGTCCAGCAAATGTTGGCACAATATCCAAACACATATCCTAGGAAAACAAATCCTTCAATTTTTAAATGTTTAAGGATGTACCTGTACCATGTTCTTTTATATTTATCATAATTAACTCCAATATAAACAAGTGCTAATGTAGCAAATTATTTTGCTACTAAAAATACTTAATGTTCACTGTTTTATCAATGTTCAGGAATGTGTTCAATTCTAAGCGGCAAATATTCCCAACATTAAAGGTATATTGTACTGAACATAGGATTCTGAAAATTAGAGCCCTTATATTTTGACTCGGCTCAATATTTTGCAGGGAATTTGCATGGTGCAAGATACATCTATCATATGTCATTAATGTTAGCTTGATTTTTTTTTTTTTACTTTAACTTTTAGACCACTCATTCTATAACTTCAAGAAAACTTGTATCTAGAATTTTTACATGAATATTATGGAGGAATTTCGGGGTAAAATACAATGTTCTGTGTCAATCTGCCTCAAGCAACTAATAAATCAAACTTAAAATGTGATCATTTACTGTAGGTGAGAGTTACCTGCTTCCAATAAATGATGAATCATGGGTAAAATGTACTGTAATTGTTTCCTGCAGTTGAGAGTTATGTACCTCAAATGACAGATGAATCATGGGTAAAATGTGCTGTAATTGTTTCCTGCAGTTGAGAGTTATCTACCTCAAATGACTGATGAATAATGGGTAAAATGTACTGTAATTGTTTACCTGTAGTTGAGAGTTATCTGCCTTGAGTGACTGAGGAATCATGGGTAAAATGAACTGTAATTGTTCACCTGCAGTTCAGAGTAATCTGCCTCAAGTGACTGATGAATCGTGGGTAAAATGTACTGTAATTGTTTACCTGTAGTTGAGAGTTATCTGCCTCCAGTGACTGATGAATCATGGGTAAAATGTACTGTAATTGTTTACCTGTAGTTGAGAGTTATCTGCCTCAAGTGACTGAGGAATCATGGGTAAAATGAACTGTAATTGTTTACCTGTAGTTGAGAGTTATCTGCCTCGAGTGACTGATGAATCATGGGTAAAATGAACTGTAATTGTTCACCTGCAGTTGAGAGTAATCTGCCTCAAGTGACTGATGAATCATGGGTAAAATGTAATTGTTTACCTGTAGTTGAGAGTTATCTGCCTCAAGTGACTGATGAATCATGGGTAAAATGTACTGTAATTGTTCACCTGCAGTTGAGAGTTATCTGCCTCGAGTGACTGATGAATCATGGGTAAAATGTGATTGGTAATCTCATTCTTAGGAGTCTTCTTCAGCAGTAATTTCATGTTTTGCATAAAGATCAGTGATACCTATAAAATGATTTAAACATCATTGAAATTTTAACAATTCAAAGTATTTAACCTCACCCATTAGAATTAGTAAATTCAATCAACATGGATATTTGAATTAATTTTCCATTAGAGAAGAATAACACTGGATTGATAATCTTTCTACTTTTTAACAAATAATTCCCTAAGTTTATACATGTAAATATTTAAATTTTACTTTACATTAAAACTTTACTATTACTCACTAAAGGAATAAGGGCCTGTTATTTGATGGCTTCATACAGTGTACCTGTATGGGTTCTTTATACAGTGTACCTGTATGGGTTCTTTATACAGTGTACCTGTATGGGTTCTTTATACAGTGTACCTGTATGGGTTCTTTATACAGTGTACCTGTATGGGTTCTTTATACAGTGTACCTGTATGGGTTCTTTATAAAGTGTACCTGTATGGGTTCTTTATACAGTGTACCTGTATGGGTTCTTTATACAGTGTACCTGTATGGGTTTATACAGTGTACCTGTATTGGTTCTTTATACAGTGTACCTGTATGGGTTCTTTATACAGTGTACCTGTATGGGTTCTTTATACAGTGTACCTGTATGGGTTTATACAGTGTACCTGTATTGGTTCTTTATACAGTGTACCTGTATGGGTTCTTTATACAGTGTACCTGTATGGGTTCTTTATACAGTGTACCTGTATGGGTTCTTGTGTACCTGTATGGGTTCTTTATACAGTGTTCCTGTATGGGTTCTTTATACAGTGTTCCTGTATGGGTTCTTTATACAGTGTACCTGTATGGGTTCTTTATACAGTGTACCTGTATGGGTTCTTTATACAGTGTTCCTGTATGGGTTCTTTATACAGTGTACCTGTATGGGTTCTTTATACAGTGTACCTGTATGGGTTCTTCATACAATGTACCTGTATGGGTTCTTTATACAGTGTACCTGTATGGGTTCTTTATACAGTGTACCTGTATGGGTTCTTTAATCTTCAGTAGAGGAATAAGAGCAGGGAATATAATAGTTCTGTACTCTGTTTCCGTCGCCTGGTCAGCCATCAGAAGGAGGCTGGGGAGGGTAAAAGGGACCATGTCAGCATTCACACTCTCCTTCACGAGGGGAGGCAAGATTCGCTGTAGGTTCACTCTCTACAAATCAAAACTAGTCTTTGTTAATTCTTCAGTGAACATTGTAATTTACATTACATTACATTCAAAAGATGTTAATATTATTCAGTGAATGTTTCAATTTACAGTAACTTTCAAATAAACTGCAAAATCAACAATTCAGCTAGAAAGAAATTTCATACAGATCTTTAATTAGATACATGTATATATTAAATGTAGTCAAGACATACTAGGGATGGCTATCAACAAAAATTTCATATCGTGATATATTAAGATTTTTTCCCAAAATATCACGATAAAATCGGGATATTTTTACATGGAATTTTTACTTCATTTTCAAATGAATTCCCATAATTTTTCTTACAAATACACTGCAAAAATATAACTTTACTTTTTTCCATGTTTATTTATATAATACAAAGCATTTCTGGATGCCATAGTTTAACTTTATTCAACATTTTTTTATATTTTCTGTAATTTCTATTTCATAGTTTGAACAAATAAGCATAATAAATAAATAATTTCTGGAATTAATAATTATGTACCAAATACAGGTATTTTAGTCTCTGTATCACGATACGTATCATGCAATAAAAAATCACGATATATCGGTATACCGATAAAATCGCGCATCCCTAAGACATACTGTACCTTGGGAAGATTTTTCATGATTTTAGGAAGGCCTCTAAAGAACTCAGATTTCTGCAAGTTGTCTCGTTGAAATAAAGTATCCATAAATTGCAGAGTTACAGTTCCAACATCATCAAAGAAATCCACCTATGAAATGTCAAATCTAGGTTGATTAAAATTGACAAAAAATATATACAGTTCTACACCCAGAATTATACTGTTTGAGATTCTATCCTTCATCAGCTGACTAGGATCTGGTCTGACTGTAGGTTCTATGTTAAGGAGGAGTTTCTTACCTTCATCAACTGACTAGGATCTGGTCTGACTGTAGGTTCTATGTTAAGGAGGAGTTTCTTACCTTCATCAACTGACTAGGATCTGGTCTGACTGTAGGTTCTATGTTAAGGAGGAGTTTCTTACCTTCATCAGCTGACTAGGATCTGGTCTGACTGTAGGTTCTATGTTAAGGAGGAGTTTCTTACCTTCATCAACTGACTAGGATCTGGTCTGACTGTAGGTTCTATGTTAAGGAGGAGTTTCTTACCTTCATCAACTGACTAGGATCTGGTCTGACTGTAGGTTCTATGTTAAGGAGGAGTTTCTTACCTTCATCAACTGACTAGGATCTGGTCTGACTGTAGGTTCTATGTTAAGGAGGAGTTTCTTACCTTCATCAACTGACTAGGATCTGGTCTGACTGTAGGTTCTGTGTTAAGGAGGAGTTTCTTACCTTCATCAACTGACTAGGATCTGGTCTGACTGTAGGTTCTATGTTAAGGAGGAGTTTCTTACCTTCATCAGCTGACTAGGATCTGGTCTGACTGTAGGTTCTGTGTTAAGGAGGAGTTTCTTACCTTCATCAACTGACTAGGATCTGGTCTGACTGTAGGTTCTGTGTTAAGGAGGAGTTTCTTACCTTCATCAGCTGACTAGGATCTGGTCTGACTGTAGGTTCTGTGTTAAGGAGGAGTTTCTTACCTTCATCAACTGACTAGGATCTGGTCTGAATATAGGTTCTATGTTAAGGAGGAGTTTCTTACCTTCATCAGCTGACTAGGATCTGGTCTGACTGTAGGTTCTGTGTTAAGGAGGAGTTTCACATACTGTTGCAGACTGTCAGGAACACTTCCCAGAAGAGATGACCTGAATTTCCTCAGCTAAAAGGATTTTTCATTCTTTAATTACAATCCTGGAAAGCTGTTTATTAGTTTTAGAAAACGTATCTTTGTTTTCTCTTTTTTCCAAAATACAGATACATATTCTTATTCTGATTCATTTCTCCAAACATACACGTATACATATATGATGTTAATTTCATTTTGTGTCTTACACATTAAATACCTTTAACAAATAAAAATCAATCACAGCAATCTAATTTTTTTCATGATAAAATTCTCATGTGACATATTAAATAACTACCTCCTCTACAAATTTTTTGAACTGAGACAGCTGACCATGACACTCATACAGAGCTTTGCCATGGTTGTAGATACAGTAGATTAAGACCCCCAGAGAGAACATGTCACTGGCCTCACTACAGCTGTGGGTCAGGTAGTACTCTGGAGCCATGTAGTCAAGGTCAGGCTGGGTCACCGGTGGCTGATCAGGATTCCACTCATTACATGGAAATAAATTCTGAAAGACAAAATAATCCATAGAATTAATCCTTTTGTGTTAAGCAATAAAATATGTTCAAATCAAATCTGTTGTCTTACACTTTGGTCCTGTTGGTTGGCATTGGGAACACAGAAGTCAAAACCAGCCAGTTTCCATGAACCATACTTGTTTATAATAATGCTGGATGGGCACACATTGTTGTGCATTATTTTGGCATCTTTGTGAAGAAATCCCAGTCCCTCTGTCAACTGTAATGATGAGTTTAAAATAATGCCATTTTTACTATGTTAACATATAGTTCAATCCAGTCTATCTAATTTTCTGTTCTACATACCTGTAGGACACCATGCTTGATTTCTACCTCGAACAGTTTAAACTCGGCCAGTTCAGGGGGAACTGGGGTGGGTACATTTGTGTGATCTCCTAAAACATTGACTAAACTGGCAAACACTGGTTCCGTAGCAAATGCAAGGGCCTCTCTGAAAATGCATGTATACATGACTGTGTGTAAAATACCAACACTGCTTTTACAATGAATGAAGTGTTAATCAATGGCATATGTATAGTTCAAGTGAAGTTTATTAAAGTTTATTCACAATATTTTACAATATTTCTTTAATATCTCCCTCTTCTTATATAAATGAATCTCTGATATGAAAATATCTAGAGCTAATGCACTGGGAGTCATCGTCAAGTTTATCCCTCAATTCTATATGTCAATATTACCATTACTCTACCTTGATTCCTCCAATGGGTGAAGGACAGACAAAATCTTTGGATGCCTTAATCTTGTCAGCTGTGAAACACCTTTTTTTAACGACTCGATAACCAATTCCCTGTCTCTTTTGGAGTATTTTTCCAACTGCTTCTTCTCAAACACAAAGACTGCTGCTTCCTTTATTATAATTCAATGAAGAATAAAATTTAATATGTTTAATAACTATTACTGATATTTTAATTTGCATTTGCATTAATTCACCTTTCGCACAAAGCTCATCATTATGTTTAAAATAATACGCTATTGACTGTTAATTGATTTTTTTAAATCAGGAATTACAGAATTTGTAAGCTGCTCTTCAACTATGATACATTGAGAGATTACATATACCCACCTAGCAGACTATATTACCTTTTAGCAGATTACATTACCTGTTTGGTGGTCCTCTTAATAGCATTGTAAATCTTCCATGACAGTTCTGGCCCACCAGAGGCAATGTGGTTAGAGACATCAAAGTCTTTAGAGAGGGGATTTCCAGGAAGAGCGCTGCTGACTGCACTGCGGAGTTTGTTAAAAACATCCATTTCTCAGCTGTACCCTAAATCATATTGAAGTGTACTAAATCACAGATTTTAATGCACTGTCTGAGAAAGTTTAAAAAAGTACTCCTTTATTCCAGCATCAAAGTGGCATGGAACAACATTTCAGCCGCATTTAGGAACTTGCCATCTTTACACATGCAATATACACAATCAGCATGTCTAAGATCCTACACCATTAAACTGTCTACTTTTAACTTTTTACCCTTTTAAAGATGTTAATTGTTTGCCGTGGAATTACTGGAATATTTACATATTTATATTAATAGTGAATTTACGTATTTACGGTTAATACTACCTGTCAGTCACTGAGTCAGTCACTCAGTGAGCCTGTTGTGTTAATGTAATTGAGAATAACGAACCCGATAATAATAATAATACATCTCATCCTAATTTAATTCTCTTTTTAGGTGACCTGAGTCACTTAGGTGAGCTGTTGCTGTTTTCTGTTTCATCGTCCGTTGTGTTCACATTCGAACATGAACATTTCATCCAGGCGCGCGGATCCAGGAATTTTTTTCGGGGGTGGGTGGGTGGGGAGAGGGGATCCACATCAATTCTAACAGATGTTAGAATAAGAAATTTTGCGACCAAAATATAAAAAAAAAATATTCAACTCCCTCCGGCCTGAAAAACCTATTTCGTGGGGGGGGGGGGGGAGGGGGGGTCTTTCAAGAGAACTGTTTTAGAAATTCTGACCCTGTGACCATGCATTTCACAATTTTGGTCAAGGACTCATTGTTCATTATCTCATTGTTATAATTATATCAAAAAGTTTGACTGCTTAATTGATGTGCAGGCTCAAAGAAGATCTTTGAAAAATCGCATTAATTATTATGGTTTTGGTCCCACCCTTCGTATCTCAGGGAGCAGGGATCATAAAATTCACAATTTTAGTCCCCCTTTGCTCACAGTTCTATACCAAAATTGAAATTGGTTCAGCGGTTTATTAGAAAATAAAAATGATCAAAAGTTTACGCACGACGGACGACGACGAACGAAAACAGATAGCAGTAGGTCACCTGAGTTACTCGGTGACCTAAAAATGCGGATGGTTTAATTGTAATCAATTTTTCCTTCATATAAGCAATGGAGTAAACCACCGGTATTTATCCCTGCCATTCTTCCAAACTTTTGCGTCGTTTATAGCACAAAGATGATTCCTGGTATCAAACAAGTCACAGAAAATTTTACTAATTTAAGATTTCGAGGTTTTTTTTTTTTTTCTTTAAACCCTTCAACATGAGAAATTATTTTCTTGTTATATGATGCAAGATTTTTTTTTTCTTTTTTAAAAAACAGAACTTAAGACAATAACACACATTTTATACATGTAGTGCGAATTAAGTTCCGCGAGATTTTGAATTGGAAACTATCATTAATGGGAACAAAATTGACAGTTAACTATAGCTTACGACTGAAATCTATAGTTAACGCAGTTTATCTGATTATTTATGGTTTCAAGATTTGTGAAACGATGATTAACAACTCTCAACTATGGTTAACGAATGTAAAATCTATTGCTAGTTAACATTTACTTACAGACAGATAAAGGAGATGGGCGAACATAGCGTGCAGAAAGCCTATAGCTTCAAATATATAAAAATCATGTTCAGTTTGTGAATTCAGTATTTAGAGTAAAGTTCTCATTATTGAAATGTATGAAATTATGATAAACAAAACTTTACTGAGGAAAATTTTCCCGGAAAATTTATTCTTTTATTTAAAAAAAATAATGTGATATTCATGGGGGTTCGAACCCTAACAATAAAAATCCTGAGTATCATTTTCTTCAAGACTAGCACGCTAACCACTAGACTACGCAAGATCTGATGAATAGTGGCATTTAAATCATGTTTGTGATATGACCCTTGACTTAATGGACTTCAAGTATTTCTCGGAAAGATGCGAATTTTGTGTCAAAAAAGTGTATTTTAAAGGTATAGTGGGTCTTTGCTCCATATTTTAGTAAACCAAAAAATGTATATTTTTATGCAAACTTCGAGGATTAACTTTCAAAAAAATGGAGCGAAGACCCACTCATATCGAAAAATAGTGTTATAGTATGAGAAAATGACTCTTTTTTGCCCTCTTTAGTGTGTGTACAATATTTCATAAGCAAATAATTTCAATCTTTGTGAGATTTTTGCGAATTGTAGAGATTTTACATAAAGTATATTTTAATGTTAGATGACATATCATGGAAAATTTTGATATAATTGAGATTTAATTTTTCACCTTCATGTTTGTCACACTATAGGCTTTTCGCTCGTCATGTTCACCCATCTTCTTAGATTAGCATTCGTAACATATAGTTTAAAACCTTAAGTATATTTTTACCGGAGAAAACTATAGTTAACGGATCGTTTACTACCGTTTACGGTTCATAAACTATAGCTTACATCGATAAACCTAACTGCTAATTTTTGAATTGATATTGAATTCTTTAAGAAGCTTCTTCTCTACCCCTGTATATTTAGCAGACAAACTAAGTGCATGGTTATTTACTTGTTATGAACAAGGGTGCCTCTTACAACATTGTGAAATTTACGGCACCTGGGTCAGGGGTCTGGTATGCAGACCATATAGTGAATATGCATTAAATCTTTGAAAATCTTCTCCTCCACTCCTGCGTACTAAACAGATAAACTAAGTGCATGGTTATAATAAGCAAGTGTACCTCTTTAGTAATTGTGAAATGTATGGCCCTAGGGTCAGAGGATCTGGTGTTAGGGTGGATCTCTGTTGACCTGAGTTAAATGCATTTGATATTCTTTAAAGATATTCTCTTTCCCTGGGTATTTAGTAAACAAAGTGCATGGTTATGACGAGCAATTATGCCTCATCCAAAATTGAGGATTTCGTAGTCCTTTGGTCAGGGTTTTGGTGTTAAGGAGGGGCTCTATTGATTATGTGATAAAAATACATTTATTCTGTGACACTCTTCTTCTCTTCTATCCTGGGCATCTATAGCTAGGAGGCGAAAAGAGTACAAAGTTGTTATAAGCAAGAGTGTTTTTTATCAGATTTGTGAAATTCTGGACCATGGGTCAAGTGTTCTTGTGCTGGGCAGGGCTGTATTAATTTTGTAGGGAGATTTGTACTATATTGAGAGACTTTATTTCCTTTTGCTATTTACCTTTATATTATATATATTATGTATCATATATATACCTATACATATTATATATTTATGACACTCAATTAAATCCGAATAATGTTCAAACTTGTTAAATAAGAAGCGTAATGATAAAATATTTTATAATAAGTAATAATATCATATACTTAATACAAACTTTTCCCAAGTATGCATGAAAAGGGGAATAATAACTTTCTTCCTTAGCTTGAACAAGAGGCCCATGGGCCACCTTGCTCACCTGAGCAAATTGTCTAAGAAAAATGCAGAAATCAGTTCAGTATTGAAAAGTTTACAGGATGGGAGAGGGGAGGAGCAAATTTACAGGATGGGAGGGGGATGGGGATGGGGCAAACTTAAATTTACACTACCTATCAATTTTACTAATCATAACTTTGCTGTTCTTGAGCAGAAGAATTTTAAAGATTTTTTTCTTCTATGTATTCCCATGTAAAACTGATCGCTCATTGTGGCCCCACCCTACCCACTATCAATTCGAACAAATTTGAATCTACACTACCTGTGGATGCTTTTATAATAATATGACTAATCATGGTTTTGCTGTCCTTGAGCAGATTTTTCCAAGATATTCCTATATATTCTTATGTAAAAGGTTGACCCTCTGTTGTGCTCCCAACCCCTGGGATTCATAATAAATAAACTTGATTCTACAATACCTAAGGTATCTTATGTTGTAAATGAAATAGTCAATGTCCTATAAAACATATTTCAGTAGTGTAAAGAGGGTCCCTAAACCTTCCACTCGGTTCACTCACTTTGCTTGGGTACCAAATCTAATGTTACTTGTAAAAGGTTTACCTATACTTGTCATTCCATAACAGGGAATTCAGGGAGCTAAGGTTTCTTTTTCAGTCCTGCAGGACACTCATTAAATATGGGGCATCACACAGAGTGTAATAGAAAGACAAAGAATCATTTTGTCTTTTAAACTACAAAATTTATTGACACTATCACATCTTGTCTGGTTATACCACTGTTTATTAAGAATACAACAGTACGAATGTAAGTAAAAATGGTCCAAGCAACCAATTTAAAATATAGGTCCCATTGAAAAATCACAATGTATATAAAAACATTCAGTAAGATCACATTAAAAAGATTAAAAACTGACATATTATTACACGAAGAAAAAGGGGAAAATGGTTTCACACCAAAGTAAAACATAAAAGTTATGTCTACGATTGCATTTCTCACTGAACTTCAAAATAAATGGATAAATTAAACAGAACAATCTGATGTTTAAAGTACAGAAAAACAATTTACAACCAGAATCTACACAATCCAGCACCTCAAATGTCATCGTTTTTATCTAAAAGTTTAAGTACTTGATGAACATATTAATATAGACGGCATATTTACCATGAATATAAATATTTGATTTAGCTCAGAGACAACAGAATATTTAAGATTGTATGAATGAGAATATACTGTCAAATATGAATGTCAAGCTTCCCATTCTCTATCTCAATTATAGCTCAGTAATTGATTCTCCTATGCAGTTCTCTTAAACATACAATTTTTTAAAAATACCTTGTGGGGTGAAAGGTATGGGGTTGTCTTTATATAAAAGTTAATGTAAGTTTAGGAAAGGGAAGTGCTTGACCTAATACAACACAAAAATCACAATACAGTTATATCACAAAAACCATTAAGTAAACAAACTTGGTTTCAAAAGATGACTATCAGTGTCCATGTATTATGTTGTAAACAAGACACAAATATGACATATAATTCTAGATGAACAACACAGACAAATCTTATATAAATGAGTAAGTACATGTCCTTTAAATGCACTGGTTAATATGGCATGAATTCTGAAGTGTAAAATATTGGCATGTTTTATGGAAAACTTCTTGATTTTCCCAAAATAAGACATGAATCTGAGCTAACATGTAAGATAACATTGCCTTCTTCTGTAACACTGCCAACAGTCAGAACAAGTTTGTAAGTGAAGTTAACAAACACAGAAGTTGTAAAATTATTTGTTTATCCTCCAAGGCATTTGTTGGTTTTGGCACTATGGCCTACACCTATGCTAGATGTATATGTATGTGTATTTAAAGACTAGAGAAATTTATAAATACATGTATGTACATCTAAAGAGATCATGGTTAAGATCATCAAGGCAATGGATTTCCAAATAAATATTAGAACTTAAATGGCACCTCTTCCTCTCCCATACAACATAATGGTGTTGAACAACTTACAATTTTTGTAGAAAATTTCTGTATAATCATTCAACAAAAAAAAGAACAAAACAAAAACAAAATACTGCATACTGTAACACTAACTCTGGATAAATAAATATTCTGTCAATAGAGTAGAAAGTCAGATCTTACTCATGCAAAATCATTATGCTTGAGCCACTCTTATACACAGCACAAAATGTGGACAAGTTCAAAGACTAATTCTGTGCCTAATACTTTTATTCAACATATAAATGTACTGTTTAGAAATTGAAATGAATGTCAACTCAAACCAGTCCCAAGTTTGAGCAATATTCATTATACTTCAGCACTACAGGGTGAAAATTATTAATTTTCTAAACATAAATGTCTTAAAGTTGAATTTTTTGAAAACCTGTTGTTTGAATATGTAGATGTTTGTGCATGTTAAACACACTTAAAGGTAAGCAAACAACATAAACCATAATAATAAACATAAAGGGCTCAGCCAGCAGAACAATGATTGGAAATAACATTCACTATCATGCAGACTAACATAATAAATTCAGGAACAGGTATGGAGATGGGCCAAACAATTGACATCAATCAACCATTATAATATAAAAAGACCGAGAGTAACCTTAATTTATCTGTAAAAGCTACAACGTAAAATAAAATACTGATTCTTGAAATTTAAATCAGAAAAAAAAAATGAAAGCACTAAAACATGAGACACATCTCCATTTAATACAGATCTATATCTTAGAAAGATTAAATAAAAAACATAACTGTGAAACTTAACATATCAGCACCAAAGTCTATTTCTAAATTGTTTCTAACTCATGATCATTGTAGATTTGTAAAAAGTACCCTTTGTAGAAACCGGGACTAAAAAAAATAATAAAAGTATATTAAAATAACACGTCAAAGACAAAAAAAATGTAATTATAAAAGTCTGGTATGACCAGTGTGCTACAACTTTTTCATTGTCATTCAATAATTATTAAAAGTGAAATCTTCTAGAGATCATACTCATATCATTTTCATGACTTCAAATATATAATATGTAAAATCATTACTGTAAACCAAAAATAATTGACAATATCTGTCACAGGTAGTTTACAAAACAAAAAGTATCTCTCCACTCTGAAATTAAACTTGATCCAGTAAATATACATGTAATATGTAATACTGACTACAACGGATGACTTGAATTCTTAAAGTCATTGCAACATCACAAAAACACTGAAACCATTCTCACAAAATGAAAACAAATCAAAACATAATAAAGTGTAATTACATGAATGTGTATACAAATATTGGTATCAATTCAGTAACATTTACAAAGAAGAAATAAAAATGACAACAAATACTAACTCCTACATACATGTACATATAATAAAAATAGATGTACAATAAAATTCCCACTATTTCCACCTCTCACAGCCCTCATTCTTTGGTTATAAATCATTACACTACTGAGTTTTCTCTCTGATGATGTTGTTTGAAGCATGGCTTTAGTGGAAGTGGTCTTTTCTACAAGTCTTTGAAGGGAGCAGAACTTGTAATGGATCAGCGGAAATTTCTGAAACCCCATCATGATCCTGAACTTGTTTTTTGAGTTGGCGAGTTGTACAAAATATCCATTGTGTGTTTCTTGCGAACAATTTTTACACCCCCTGGAACACTCTCTGTAAGTCCATTTTTAAATGACAATTGCACTTCTGATTTTCCAAACCGGGCTTTCAACCTGAAGCAAAGCAGAGAAAATTTCACCTCTCTGAAAAGTGGAGTACTTCAAAAGGGTGCAATTGATTTTATACACCAGTTACAATTCACTTCATTGTTAGGACTCATCATTACTTTGACTTAATTTCAATTTTGAGCTTGACAAAGTGTCTTTTACTTACAAGGGAGCTATATGAAGCTCGGGTAATTTCTCTGTCAGATTTTTGATGAGCAGGCAGACTTTGGACACAAGTTCAATAGTATGCTCACATAAAAATACAAAGTCACCTTTCTTGGACAATCCGTCTCCATTTTCATGCTGAAACAGATACGAAAATTTATAATAAACAAACACTATATCGAAAAAAAAAAACCTGAATGATTTTGTGAAAAAATATGTCTAACTTCTACTCTGACCATTGAGAATCTTTCTTTAAGTAGTAACACTACTATAAATACCAAACTAATTCTATTCATGAACCTAGTACATGAACATCTGTACATTGGTAAATTAACTTGTGGAGTTTTAATATTCACTATATTCACGGAAATAAAAATTCCACAAATTCAACATACAGTAAGCAATTCTTTGAAAACTGATAAGGATAAATTGAAAATATTACTGCTTTTACCAGATATATAGACTGTCTTTCTAATTATGCTGGTGTATGGATCAAATACTAACACATAGCTGTTGGTGTTTTAAAAGCTTAATTAATTGATAAACTTCTATAATTTAATTCTGCCACCCAGTAGAGGTGCAAAGTAATTAGCTATAAAACATGCACTGTTAAATTTCATCTGTGTGTATCACTCTGTCTTATTACATGTACCTTTAATCTTTGAATGATTTATATAAATGGTCAAAATATCACAGCTTTACAGTCATTTTTGTAAAATAAACATCATAAGAGTACACTGTGATCTTGTGTTCGTTGGACAGGCATCTCTATAAATCTCTATAAATCAGACTGTGAGTCCCAGTTTATAATAACTACCTACCCTCTGTATATGGAACACAATGGTATTGTCAGGGTGCGGACTGACGGACATGGCGGAGATGTCGGTGATTGGGATCCGATACTTCATCATCATACTATGGTGCTCAATCAAAATCAAGTTCTGAGAACTTATCACTAACAGCCGTTCCACTGACTGAAATCAAAAATATTGATATATGTACAGTATTTTATGTTATATCTAATAAGAGAAGAAAATACTCAAGAAGTTCTTTTTCCATAACAATGTTATACATGAAAAATAACAGATGTCAACTTTTATTTTGTGAAATTAATCATCCACAATGAAGTTTGTGACAAAACGTTCAGGACAGAAGAATCAATTTCTTTGAACTTATAACCTTTAGCCTCCAAACCAAAATTCCATTCCTTTAATACAAGGGTTGATCCAAAAGTTCGTGGAATTTCTTAATATTTTATTTATTTATTGGTGGAAGTGATTGAAAATTACAGATGGAGATATATACACTTGTTGAATTTTTATAATAAAAAAATATTTTAAATATTCATGATAGTATTACTTTGGCAGTTGCCATAGAAACAGATGTTTGAAAATGCGGGGGAGACATTTATTCGTTCAATATCATTTCAATACTTAATACTCACTGTGAGGAAAAAAACATGTTAAGTAGCACATGAAACGAAAATAATGTCATTATTACGATTGCTTGACCTCTTATAAACCTTTGTGAGAAAGTTTTATCCATTTTAATGGATATTTAGTTTTTCTATTGATGACATGTTGTTCATCATGACATTGTTAGACAATGTCAAAATTCGGTCAAGTAATAAGTTTTGTGAAAATCTCGGGAACACTCCAACTTAAATGCATATACTACTGATACAGGCAGGACAAAAGTGCAGTAAGCCACTGGCTTTCCAGTGGCCTGAGAAATTTATGGAAAATAGAATTGTAAGGGTGAGATGCTCCTACAACGTGACGCGACATACTTAATGTCGTTACGTCGAAGTCTCCCTGGATTTTACATCTGTCCATGTTAAGAAGGCTCCTGTGACTTTAATGGTAATTGGAACTTGATGAAATTTTCCAGTATTGTTGCATAATGGCTCTATTTTATAAATATGTCTATTGTTTGTTTTAATCACATCAGGATAAAATTTTGAAAAGAAATTCCACGAACTTTTGGATCAACCCTCGTATTAGTTGAAATGAGAAAACTCAGTAGTACATGTATTTTTCATATGCATGTATGTGAAAGATAATATATGTCAATTATCCAAATACCACTTTATGTTCAGTGATTGTCGATCAAAAAAAGTCAGACATAAAAATTGTGGATGTCGGATCTCCAGACAAATTCATAAACTCCAAGCCAGCCCTGCTGGCTATATATAATTCGTAATTACAAGTGACAATGTTTGCATGTCAACCCAACCCCCCCAACCGCCCTGTGCACTTACTTTTCCATTAGCTCGATGAACTTTTTGCACTACATCTGCAAACACAATATGATTGTCTTCAGGGTTTTGTCGTTGTAACTTCTTCCATTTTTCATTTGCCAGGATATTCTGATAATCTCCCTTGAAAGGTTTGGGCACACTGAAATAGAGAAATACTGTGAATTTACCCTTCTTGATTTCTCTGGCAATTTCAAGCAAAGGAATTATTTTTATATAATTACATTTACTATGAATCCAGAAGTATTTAGCTTCAATGATACAATCATGTAACAAACGCAAAAATATTTGATCACACCTATTTTCTTTGACAACCTTACAAGTTTTTGTTGTTCCAAGAACAAAATGAATACAAACTAGTAATATTTTTCTCACATGCAATAATATGTGCATTTCCAAGATCTCTTAACCTCTTTGAAAAGAAATTTTCAGTATACTGTATAGTACATATAGTAATTTAGTCTTCTTCAATATATACGACCAGTAATTATATAGTCTTCTTTAATATATACGACCAATAATTATTTATTCTTCTTCAATATACCAACCAGTAGTTATTTAGTCTTCTTCAATATACATGTATATGACCAGTAGTTATTTAGTTTTCTTTAATATATATACGACCAAAAGTTATTAAGTCTTCTTCAAAATATATGACCAGCAGTTATTTAGTCTTCTTTAATATATATACAACCAATAGTTATTTAGTCTTCTTTAATATATACAAGCAATAGTTATTTAGTCTTCTTCAATATATACGACCAGTAGTTATTTAGTCTTCTTCAATATACATGTATATGACCAGTAGTTATTTAGTCTTCTTCAATACATACAATCAGTAGTTATTTAGTCTTCTTCAATATATTTGACCAGTAGTTATTTAGTCTTCTTCAATAAATATACGACCAGTAGTTAATTAGTCATCTTCAATATATACAACCAGTAGCTATTTAGTCTTCTTCAATACATACAACCAGTAGTTATTTAGTCTTCTTCAATATATTTGACCAGTAGTTATTTAGTCTTTTTCAAGACACATGTATACATGTACGACCAGTAATTTTTTAGTCCTCTTACGTTTTTGAATAACCCTCCTTTTTGTCCTTGAAAAGTTCGCTGGCCATCAATTTCTCCTTCATTTTATATTTCTCTGCCTCATTGAATTTTCTTCTGTACTTTCGACACTGAAAACAAATTGAAAATGTACATTGTATAATCATTTGCAATTTATAATTATGAAAATTAATATTAAGTTCATATATTTTATTATGTATAGTTATATTTATTTAAATGTATACTTTTTGATAACAAGTAATTTTAGCAATTTTTTGGCAAAAACAAAATAATCCAGCTCCCTAAATGTAGTGAAATGAAAATATTCAATGCCATCTTTGTAGAATCAAGTTGCAAAACATAAAACTCCAGAGAAAGGTAAAAATGGCTTACTCTCCAGGCATGGTACATTTCTCTAAGCTGATCTGATGCTGCCTTAAATCTTTTTGGACAGTCTGGCCACTCTTTGTCAATAGGAGATAAACTTGGCAGCTTGCCTTTCAAATCAAGAAGGAATTTCTTTTGCTAAAGAGAGATTTAATATACACTACAACTAAGAAATGAGTTTAAGCATTAATAAAAGAATATATGTACATACCCTAAACATTCCAATTAATAAAAGAATACATGTACACATATATTTACTGTAAACATTCAAACTTAAGACACATACCAGGGCTATAACAAAGAATCTGGCAATCTTTGGACCAGCAATCCGACGGAACCTTGGCTGGTATTCCTTTCTTACTCTATATCCCATGTAGTATTTCCTGATCACAATAGCTGATTCAATCTCAAGCTTCTCCCGTTTCAACTTCCTGAGCAAAGCTCTTGCCTGAAGAAATGAAATTTCTGTGAATTTTTAAATTTTAAAAGCCAATAGCTATTTATCAGAGAGAGAGAGAGAGAGAGAGAGAGAGAGAGAGAGAGAGATCTATTATGTAGAACTCTTCAGTTTAGAAGTTAGTTATGTTTAAGAATAAATGGTGGCACCATTTGATTATGAACTTGAATTTTTAGTAACTTAAACACATGGAAGCAGAACAAAAAAATCTCGGAGACATTTAAACAGTGTGCAAATACATATGCTACAATCTGTGAGTGAAAGCATTAGGAGTGTCAATTATCAGTAATCGTAATTCAAAGTAAAAGAAAGACAACTGAGTGTAGATCCATTGCTGGCTGCTGTCTTGTGATTTTATGATGAAGGACAGTATTAAATAGGTTCAGGAGGAAACAAATCTGCTGTAACATTTGTATATAAATAATATACTGATATTGCTGTACATTTAATTAAATAACATGCTTGCTGTTTAAAGTGCGAGTCACTGTGGGTTTAAAAATGAAGAATAATTAGCATGCTAACATGTTATGAATATTACGAAATTTTCTGCCTATTCATTTACTGGTAATAATGCAAACATGCTTTTTAAAAAAAATGGAATACACATTTTTAACATAGCAACTGGTGATTGCTGTAATGTTTAAGCATGATTAAATCTCACTTCCTCTTAGATATAAGCAAATTGTTGCCTGTAAGATCTTTCAACAATCCCTGCAAAAATTTTATTGAATTTACAAAGTAAAAGAAAATTTCCATGGTTGCAGACACTCGCTGCACTTGTGAAAATCCCATCAAGACCTGCTGTTTCAATACTAGCATAAGATTTTAATGAAAATGTAGCAATAGATTTGAATATGTGGAGTGGTACACCTGTAGATGAATTTTGGCAGTAATAGATGAGGTCATGTGATACAATCAATTAAATCTGCCAGTGGATTGATAAACATAAAACCTATTGTAACCTTTCACAAACTTAAGACAAATTTGGCAACAAGAAAAATGCTAGTTGAAAGAGATAGAAAGCAACAGAGTATGGGATTTGGATTGCTTACTTGGAAGGAATCTCATACACCTTGGCAGCAAGTTAAAATGGGTTGACATACACATATCTACTATTACTTGGTGGCAGTTAGTCTATAAGAGGGTTGATAACTGTTAGAGGAAATAATCAGTCAACTGTTACCAGTAACTCACAGACACTTGACATTTGGAATATTTTTCTATTGATGAAAATTTTCCATATGGAAAATCAATAAAGAAAAATGTTTCAATTGTCAAGTGCCTATGCAGTAAGTCATCAAAAGTGTTTTACTCTCTTAAAGAACCTATTGATAGAAGACTTCTCAGGATTGAAGCTATAAATGAAACTAAACACAATGACAAGATGATGGAAGTTAAAGGGTGTTTGTAAGGAACCAACTGTCTAACTGTAGAACAAAAACAGGTGCATCTAGTCTGTAAAGCAGAATTGTTGGAAATAATACAACATGGATAATTACATAAACTCTGAATGTTTTTTTTAAACCATGAATCACTGAAGTTTTTCTGTTAATATATTTTTAGGGGATAAAACTCTTTTAAATCTTAATCAATTATAAACAAATAAATGTAGTTACTTAATTTTCTTCAGGTATAAATGCAATAAAACTTAAACTTTTGATATAAAACAGAAATATAAATAGAAAAAAGAATTGCATAAAGAGTGTCAATCTAATTGGTTCTAAGTATGATAATTCTTATACATGTATTATTTTGTAGAACTCTTCAGTCTGGGAGTTAGTTTTTGTTAGAATTAGTGGTGACAACATGTGCATATATATTTGGTGTTCAAGACTATATATAAGAATCTGGATATATTTGGCCCAGCAATCCCACGGGCTAGTATTCCTTCCTTACTTTGTAACCCAAGTAGAATTTCCTGATCACATTAGCCGATTCTATCTCAAGCTTCTCTCGTTTCAATTTCCTGAGTAAAGCTCTTGCCTGAAGAAATAATGATACTCCATAAATTCTATTCCTATGTATTCCATAATTACTTCAGTGAAGTTTAAAAGGTATGTGTTACGTCCTTCCTATGTATAAAGGTTCATGATGAGTTATCCGGTAACTATTCTGTTAAGGTTCTATTAACATACCTTCCAACCTCTGGCAAAACATTGCAACACAAGGGTAGCTTGTTTCGTTCTTTTGTACATTTTCTGTCCCTAAAATGATTGAGAAGAGGTTTTGTTATTGTGTATTTTTAGAAAAAAGTACATTTCAATTTTAAATGATAGGGAAAAAATGATCAAGTTTTTCAGGTTTTTTTATATTGTAAAAACAGCTACAAGCATGTATTGATATATGGAATAAATGCACAAGTAATGAAAAAGTTAAGCAAATCTTAATGACAAGTATAATTAAAGATATTCCATGGTTCAATTATTATAACTATTGTTAAAAAACTTGTTCAAGGAAAAAGACCACTTATTTTTCACAACAGACTGTTCAAGAAATAATTTACAAATGGGTATTCTTTGGAACAATAGCAATCATGTTTGGGGAACATTTCCCTGCATTCTTTGCAACTTTACTCCTTGCTGATATTACCCAGCATTCTTTGTTTACATACCCAGTATCCTCTAAAATAAGTGCTGAGATTACCAAGCATTCTTTGTTTTCTTACCCAGTATCCTCTAAAGCAAGGACTGATATTACCCAGCATTCTTTGTTTCCTTACCCAGTATCCTCTAAAGCAAGGACTGATATTACCCAGCATTCTTTGTTTCCTTACCCAGTATCCTCTAAAGCAAGGACTGATATTACCCAGAATTCTTTGTTTCCTTACCCAGTATCCTCTAAAGCGAGGACTGATAATACCAAGCATTCTTTGTTTACTTACCCAGTGTTCTCTAAAGTGAGGTCTGATATTACCCAGCATTCCTTGTTTACTTATCAAGTCTCCTCTGAAGTGAGTGCTGATATTACCCAGCATTCTTGTTTTCTTACCCAGTAGCCTCTGAATCGAGGGCTGATATAACCCAACATCCCTTGTTTACTTTAAGGACATTGGCAAGGTTCCTGGTTATTGTATAGAATTTTTCAAGAACTTTTGAGTAGGTTTAAATGTACAAAACAGGCTATATTCTGGATTGTTTTACCTACCAATCCAACATTCTTTTTTAGATTTTGTCAAATTAGTGTTTTTACAATTCTTAATACATTTCCTATGTAAAATGTTGATAAAAGGGACCTACATAATTTTTTACCGTAATATTTCTTCAAAACCCATTTATTTCGTACAGTTTTTGTATTATATACATTATTGTATCTTCATTTCCTATGACTTCTAGATATTTTGACTGAAAATGTATATATAGAAACAAGACATTGATATACCGGCATCGATCATCATTTTTGAGTTGCGTCCCTTAACAGCTAAAATTGGCCTCGAGACTGGTTGATTGTTTTTATCATGTAATTGACTGAAATGATTGAAACACATTGTCATAAAAATATTGGCATGGATTTATTTTTTACTTTTATTCGTAGTTACTAAATGCTGATTCCTTCACACGACCTAAGAACTGTTCTCAGTCAGCATGGTCGACCTACCTTTCAGCATATGTCACATCTTTTACCTTCCCAGCATACTGAGCATAACTATGGTAAATGACGACCTGTTGGCTCTTTGTCCCTGAATACAATGTACAACAAAGCCATTTCTACTTTTCTTTCTTGCTGTATACAGGTATAGATGATTCTACCCGTTGAAGGAAGTACACGTGCTTTTGTTTACCTCTGTAACATATGTTTCATTGGTTTTCACTGCTTAGAGAATTCTACACGGGAGATCACTCTCAATCACTATTTTATAAGTGAAGAAACCCATGTATTAAACCTTTTTTCTCCGGAAAACCCTGACTTGCCAATGTCCTTAACAGTATCTTCTGAAATAGCGCTGATATTACCAAGCTTTCCTTGTTTACTTACCCAGTCTCCTCTGAAGTAGGACTGATATTACCCAGCATTCTTTGTTTACTTACCCAGTATCCTCTGAAGCGAGCACTGATGATGACCTGGCTTCTCTTCATCAGTAGATACAGAGTTCTCTGTTTCCAGCCCTTGAAGACACACTGAATCTTTGTCGCCAAAACATGCATGTGCTGCCTGCGTTTCTCCTCCATGTCAAACAACTAAAATTACAGTCAATCGTACAGGTTGTTTGTCTACATGAATATTCTCAAACTAACTTGCCAGCTGCCAAGAAAAAACATTTTACTGTGATTTCAATATGTCTGTCAAATCTAGACACAAAAAACTAACATAAGGTTTTTTCCTTTTTTTCTGGATGTTAAACTTACTGTTTTGGGATTCCTAATAAATAATTTTGTTTTGCCAAATGCATATTCATCCTCTGGAACCCCCTGAGCTTCTAGAAGAATTCTGACCCCTTCCTGGGGTTTCCCAGCCCACCTTGGCCAGGTAGGACCTGCCAACATTTTGTAACGATACAAAAACTGAAGATAGATCTGTCTGAAGGCATAGCCAGCTCGCTTCACTCGAACATTCTCCATCAGACTGTAATGAAAACATTGTAATCACAGATTACCTAGCTCAATTTGACAAATGTTACCTGCAAGGCAGACAGTCACAACAAATGAATGTTTGACAAGAAATATTAGTTCATTTTTAATTACAGTGTTTAAGAGACACAACTTATGATCTAGAAAATGTAGGTCAGATACAGCATCAAAATAAGAAGGCAGAATAAATGCAGTACCATGTAAGTTTAGTTTACATATACTTATATTATTGCAGAATGTCAATAATATAAAATGATGATTTCATTGATATGGTCAATAAGATACAACTGTTTGATGTTGCGTAATGACCTTACCCCAAATATCTCACTTGATGTCTAACCAAACCCTCATCAAAGTTGTTGGCTGCTTTTGAATTGTTCGGCTGAAAATTAGATACAATTGAATTTGATGAAATGAGATACAAAGTATATGGCACTTGATAAAATATATGTTAGTGTATTTAACACTTAATAAAATAAATGTTACAGTGGATTGTAGTGTTTTATGTTTTAATTCAATAATTTCAAAAAGTTCTAAATTTTGGTGGGGTCTAATTTCCATGGTTTTCAGGGAAAAATTGCTTGTTCATGGGGATTTGATTTTGTGTTTGAAGAAGTAATGAGCTGTGATACATTGGAAATCAACATTTAGTGGAGGACATTAATCTGTGTTTTCATACCACAAAAAACGATGAAAGTTAACCCATCCGGGAGTGACCCCCACTGATCCCCCAAGAAATTAGTGATTTCACAGTAGTGCTATAATCTAAATCACTTATTCCGTTGTTACTTTCACTTTTAATTACCGGTAATTATTGTACTGAATAACAAAATAATGACATACTTTAATGCACCTAATGTAGTTCGGATTCTTTGATGACAAATTCTTCATGAGTTCTGTCACAGATATCTGTAAGTACAAACCAAAACAAAAGACATGACAAAACTATCTAATTCTCATCACCTCTCCATTAACCTGTGTCCTGTCAGCCACGAGTGTCATACATGATACATCCTTAATTCTATTTCACTCAATCACTAGGTTCGACTGTAAACTTGATAAAGCCTTAATTCAATTTCACTCGATCACTAAGTTTGACTGTAAATGCAAACAACAAGGTAAAATAAAGAACGTGTCATGGTTTTCCATTTATACAACTGTTACCTTAAATTGTGAACCCACTTGAGCTATTTTTACGTACATGATCAGATAAATTGTTATCTTAAACTGTGGACCCACTTTAGCTAGTTATTTTTTTTTTTATATGTACTTGATCAGATAAATTGCTACAGTAAATTGTGAGCCTGCTTTATTTTTTTTTCATATGTACATGATCAGATAAATTGTTATTGACCTTATAAATTGTGAGCCCGCTGTAGCATTTTTTTTTAAATATGTACATGATCAGATAAATTGTTACAGTAAATTGTGAGCCCGCTGTAGCTATTTTTTTTATATGTACATGATCAGATAAATTGTGACCTTAAATTGTGAGCCTGCTGTTGCTATTTTTTACATGTATGTACATGATCAGATAAATTTTTACAATAAATTGTGAGCCCACTTTAGCTATTATAAATTGTCACGTTAAATTGTGAGCCTGTTAAAGCTATTTTTTATATGTACATGATCAATTGTCACCTTAAATTGTGAGCCCGCTGTTGCTGGCCTTTTCAAGGACTTCTGAGATGGATTTCCTGTAAAAATAAACACTTGATTCTTAAACAATGATGAATTCTCAAGTTGACCATACAAAGAGATAAATTATAAAACTTTATATTCTGCTTACTTCTACACTGTGATTATCTGGATATTGTACATCATGTTTTTGAGAAGAAAATGATACTTTTCTTCATGTAAAACATTGGTCCCTTATTGTGGTCTCATCAAGGCTCTGAGAATATGTTCTATATTACTTGATAATTATATATTAACAGTAACTTAGAGTCATATCACATCTCATTGATGGGCCAAAAAGTATCATTCAGGAAAAAAAGTGTTAAATTGAAAGATTTTTTCCAATACATGTATATTCTTTACACATCTTTAACGTCAAATCGCGAGTGGATGGTTGATCAAGGGATTTTGCATGGATTTTAGCAACATAAAAATAAAAGCGAGTAATTTTATTTCGCGAGTGGTGTTTCTCATGAAATTCCGTGATAATTAATTCCTCCCGTATATTTAGGAATCTACAGTACTCCTTCACAATGAACTTTCTTCCCTTCCTCACCCTCAAAAATTAAGGGGATAGTTACCATTTTTTAACTGTGAAAGGATATGAAACATTTTTAGCTTACCCTCTGGAAAAAGACCTTTCATGAGGCAGTGTTTACACTGGTACATAGCCTGAGACAGATGTCGGAATAGTAGGTCATTATTCTTATCCAGAAAGCCATCCACTTTGTATGTCACCTACACAAATAACGGAAAATATTGAAAGATATTACGAGCAGCTCTGCTCAGACTCCATCTTTTGCTATGTGTAAAACAACAAGAGGCCAATGGGCCACATCGCTCACCTGAGTAGCTTTGGCCATGCTGTTCTTTACCAGATTTCCCCCCTTTTAATATACCTATTGTGGCCCCACCCTACCCCCCGGGGTCATGATTTGAACAATTTAGAATCTACACTACCTCAGGATGCTTCCAAATAAGTTTCAGCTTTATTGGTCCAGTGGTTCTTGGAAAGAAGATTTTTAAAGATTTTTCTTATATATTTCAATGTAAAACTTGGATTCCCTATTGAGTCCCGCCCTACCCACGGGGGTCATGTTTTGAACAATGGATGCTTCCACTTAAGTTTCAGCTTTTCTGGCCCAGTGGTTCTTGAGAAGAAGATTTTTAAGATTTTTCTTATATATTTCAATGTAAAACTTGGATTCCCTATTATGTCCCCGCCCTACCCCCGGGGGTCATGATTTGAACAATTTGTAACCTACACTATCCCAGGATGCTTCCATATAAGTTTCAGCTTTTCTGGCCCAGTGGTTCTTGAGAAGAAGATTTGTAAAGATTTTTCTTATATATTTCAATGTAAAACTTGGATTCCCTTCTGTGGCCCCGCCCTACCCCCGGGGGTCATAATTTGAACAATTTAGATTCTACACTATCCCAGGATGCTTCCATGTAAGTTTCAGTATTTCTGGCCCAGTGGTTCTTGAGAAGAAGATTTTTGAAGATTTTTCTTATATATTTCAATGCGAAATCCCACTGTGGGACATGGAGACCGGTCCTTCGGATGAGACCATATAAACCGAGGTCCCGTCTCGCAGTAGGTGCTGTCACGAAAAATATCCCTTACTGCTCAATGGCCGTAAGTGCCGAGTATAGGACAAAATTTGCAGCTCTCCACCGGCAAGTGGTGGCGTCTCCATATGAGTGAAAAATTCTCGAGAGGGACGTTAAACAACATACAAACAAACAAACAATATATATTTCAATGTAAAACTTGGATTCCCTATTGTGGCCCCGCCCTACCCCCAGGGGTCATGATTTGAACAATTTAGATTCTACACTACCCCAGGATGCTTCCATATAGGTTTCAGCTTTTCTGGCCCAGTGGTTCTTGAATGACCCCACCCTATTTTTGTCTTTTCTTGATTATCTCCCCTTGTAAGGGGACTTGGCCCTTTATTTTAACGATTTACACTCCCCTTCACCCAAGGATACTTTGTACCAAGTTTGGTTAAAATTGGCCAATTGGTTCTTGAGAAGAAGTTGAAAATGTGAAAAGTTTACAGACGGATGGACAGACGGACGGACGACGGACAACGGGTGATCAGAAAAGCTCACTTGAGCTTTCAGCTCAGGTGAGCTAATAATATAAATGAATTACATGAAAATAGTTCCTGAGCAAGTTTGCGCTCTATAGAAAATAAAGTAAAAATTGAACAAAATTTATGCATTTTCTAACTAAAAAAAAAAAAAACATGAAATCTCAATAATTCGTGACACCACAGCAACAAACATGCCAATATTTTTTCACTATATAATCAATGAATCTTACATTTTGTTAATTCTGATTTACTTTATACAATATATACATGTGCAAGAGATTTGCAAATTTTACTTTTATGGGGGCAGGGATATGCCTTTAGCATATATAGTTCTTTGTCATAAATTATTACTTTTACTCATTTACAGAGGAAAACTTGAATTTGAGATGTTGACATTGTACTCCTGTTGTTGTCGCAGTAAATACCTACATTGCCTGCATAATGTTTGAGTCGGAATGTGCCATGGGTCAGTGTTTTGTCGTTCTGACACTTCTTCAGTGCTTTACTTTCGTAGTGAGGGTGATTATTACAGGCTTGGTTTAACTTCTCTAGGAATGTAAAGTCGGTGGGGTTTCCCGGTCGCATACACTCCTCATCCAGAAGGGCCAGGATCCCAACATTAGACTGTAATAACAACACAAGCAATTTTCTTATTTAAAGATTTAAAATGAATCTGAACTTAAAATACAACAAAACTTTTAAAGGTATGAAAAAAAACTCCAAGGATCAGAAATTGCTTTAAGAGAACAGATACTTAACTCATCATAAGGATTTCATTTTTACAGTATCCATGTTTACTTTAAAATATTTCACTGTACACATAATATAATGACAGGTACTTGATGTAGCTATAACCACCATGATCCAGGGTTATTTCCCCTATTCACAAACTACCTATCCTTCACTAATCAGTTATAGCTACCAAGCATTACATGTCAATATATAACATAACTATTGCAAAGCAAGGTGCATCAGTTTTCAAATATAGATAAAAAATTTCGACCTTGATTTGCAATACACATGTATTATAAAACTATTTTCTAGGTTCATTCCTATACCTTGTAGAAACTGGTATTAAGTCAAACTTCATATAAAACTTTCAAAATGTTAAAATATCTTGTTCTGTGCAAATTAGAATGATTCTAACCTATATTATTGTTATGGCTGTGCAAAATAATGAAAAAGTATAAATTGTTTCCATGTCATCAATATTATATTTATGTACATTTCTTGGTTGATACTGCACACAAGACATCCCTTGAATTAATACTATTTACAGTATTCCCATTCATTTTAACAATATAAATGTAAAAATGCCACAAGAAATAGACAGTACAAAAAAAGCAAAATTCTCCCATAATTTTCCATTCATGGCAAATTCAAATTTTATTAACACTAAAAGCAAACCCACCACAAGGTATAAGACTGCAAATGGGTTACTGTTAGAAACTGTTTACATAAGTAAATTAATTAATCCTTTTTATAGACAATTCTTTATAAAAGTTCAGTTTAACTTATATTAGACTTTTGATCTACTTGCATACATCACTACACAATGGAGGTAACCATATCCCTTTGGGTTCATCTCAGATTGACCTTTCACCTGACCAATCAGCATGTCACATTCCAAGCTGTTGGTAAGACTAAGGGAACTCATTCAGAACAACTGACCTAACTGACAAAACCCATTAATTGTAAGTAATGCCAATCAATTCCCCGACTTCAAGACTTTGCACACAATCAAATGGTCATCAAAAGAATCCTCAGCATGCTGAATGGCTGCTTCAAAATGAAAACAGCTTGTGTAAGACCGATACTCATTTGCAAATTTATCTTGTCACTGAAATTTTCATTGGCATCTATATCTAGGTAAAAAATCAATCTGAGTTGAACCCATGGGATGTTGTTGAATTCTTTGTGTAGCAACCTAATATGAATGCATCAAAGAATCTAATTATAATTGTGTTATATCTGTATGTATAGATTGTACACACAAGTATTAACTACTAATAAGAAACATATTAATTCTGTTAAGTCTCATAAAGCTATGATCTAGTTGGACACATACATTAAACAAAAGGTGCAAACTACTGACTTACACTATTTTTTTCAGGGGGCTGAAAATAAATCATGCAAGGTTACAGCATCAAGCAATTACCTATACAATATACAGACATTAATTACAATTCAATAACAACTCAAATGTAAAGAAACTGATGTATGAGAATATGACTTTCTCATGCAATAAAAAGTTTCACACACACATATAGGATATCATTTACTGGTAATAACAATTTTAAGTACAACAGACATTCAGTTACAATGCAATTTTATCTACTGTTACTGTCATGCCAAATTAATCCATGCATGATTTGAGGTTTATTTATTGCTGACTAAAATTAGATATACATTTACATGTCTATGTATGTGTGGTAAGAGAACACCTCACCTTCTCAACCAAGTCACAGATGACTGCATTGTTGAAGTACTCTATATGAATCCATTCAATTCCCTAAAACAGAGAAAAAATACAGAGTCATAATAAAGCACCTGCTCTGCCAACTCAAATAGCAAAGTATAATAAAGCACCTGCTCTGCCAACTCAAATAGCAAAGTATTAATGTCTCCTTTATACACCAGCAAAGAAAATAAATCTTCAGATTAATGATTTTCTGTGAACTCAACGATTCTCAAATCTCCTTATTTTTCCTCCTAGCAAAGTTAAATAATAACACACTAGTGTACCTCCTTTTAGCTAGGTAAATTGAATAACATACTAGCATATCTCCTTTAAGTATTCTTAAAGCTAATGTTGACTGAATAATCTACTAAATCTACTAGGGTACTACCTCCTTTATATATTCCTCCTGTTCTTCTTTCAGGGTCAGCTCTATAAATATCTGTTGGAGCTTCTCATTGCAATAATTGATGATAAACTGTTCAAAGCTGTTTTCCTACAATGGAGTGCATTTATAAAAATTTTATTTAACTATCCTTCTCTGAATAATTTACTACTGTGAATTAGTACATGTACTAGAATAAGCTACATGTAGTATTTACATAATGTACATACACATAACTTTATATCAAAATAGTCAGGTGTTAAAATATATTGAGGGTTTGCAAAAGTAGTTTGGACAACTCACTTCAAACACTTCAAATCCATAAATGTCAAGGACACCCATGACCTCTGTCCTAATTCCAGAGGTCACCTTGATGCTATCATTGATACGAGCTACCAGCCAGGAAAACATGCGGCTGTAGATAGCTTTACACAGAGCATCTCTCGCATACATTCCCTGTAAACAAATAAAGTCTTTAAACACTTTTATCATGTTTATCAGCTCCTAATTTATCAACAGAGAAATGTGACAAGGAGTACATGTTATATAATTATGCCATATTTGCTGAGTGACACATAACATACACAAAATCACTTACATCATTTGCACTCAGATCTCTTTTCACCTTTTCACCCCTGACCTCTACTTTCCTCTGGGTCAAGGCCACACTTAGATCAGCTGATGGACAGCCCAGTAAGGCTGCTGCATCATCCAGTGCTACAAAGAATAAACTGCACAAATCAGAGATACATATATCCTCAACAATATCTAATTATCTCACATTTTAGTGACATACATGTACCATATCATGGGTCATTTTTACTGCTGCAGATTTTACAAAAATGCTCCCAAGAGGTAATGGTTTTAATGATTAAGGAGCTGACAAACATGATAATGAATTTATGAAAAATAAATTCTTTATGAAGTCCTTCCACTGCTGTAGACTGTAATGCATGACATCTGTACATAGTTCATCAATGCTGTTCATTTTTACACGCATATTTTTACAGTCCTATTAAACATAAAAACTTAGCTAAAATTGGCAGCAAAAAAAAAAAAAGACCTATTTTACAATGTGATTTCACCATACTTTCATTTGTTTGATTTACAGTGGAAGTGATGGACATGAGACACTAACCTGCCATGTTACTTAGATCACATCCGTCTGTACCATCCTCATTACTTCTGTGAGAGAACTCCACGTTTCCTAACTTAAGGATGCTGGCAATCAGTTGGAACAATGATGTCACTTCCTCAGATGAAAACCCTATCACTTCCATACCATGCTGAATTTAGAATTTAAAACTCATAGAATATAATCATTGTATAATATCTTTATAGTGTGTCTTGTGCATCTTAGTTGTTAAATTCACCCCATTACTGAGGTATGTAATGACCTGTAGCAGAACATTACAACAAAGCCTTACCATTACAGTGTCAAAATTCTTCTGATCATTCATAGTAGCAACATCAGCATCAACAGTCCCTTTCAATATATTGTAATCATCTATCTCCCGTGTTAATTTTAGAGACTCTAAAAAGAAATATCAAAACTGCATATTTTTATCAGTAAATATATCAACTTGAAGGTCATTTAATTAGAGATTTATAAATGATGTCTACCAAGTGTGTTTAGTTTTGCTCCCTGTAGCAGCTGATAAAATATGTGGAAGTTCCTTTCTCCAGGCATCTGAACTGCTACTCGGGACTGAAATACATATAACATCCTGTTATAGTATAGGCTCTCAAGAAAAAGTTCTTCATCCTGGATGTCTCACTAAAATGTTTTTTTTTTTTTTTTTTTTTTTTTTTTTTTTTTTTTTTTTTTTGCCATTTCCTGTCAACTTCTAGAATTTTTTTCCACTTGAATTTTTTTAATGCTTCAATAAATTATTTTCTTCTATTTCTTTTTATGCTTTTTCCAAGATCAATAAATTCTGACTCATTCAAATCAAAGATTTTAGATCACAGAACTAGTATCAGAAGAAATCTGGTTAAAAAAATGATTTTACTTCTTCCATTTTAACTGACAAAAAGATGTAAACATAATTTTGTTTAAGCTTCTTGTTTTAGTTATGAAATCCTATCCTCCTTTCAGTTTTAGAGAAGAAGAATTATTGACATACCTTCTCTAATAAATCTGAAAAAAAATAAATTAACTTGTAGTTCTCGGGATATTCAATTGTCATCTTTAAATTTCAAGTTTTTTTTCTCCATCAAAAAAGGATATGCTATAGGAAATACAAATAGGAAGATTTTATTAAGTGCTTACAGTTTGTTATAACTCCTCCAATAGGATCCCCCTTGTAATCAAACTCTATATCCATGTATTTTCCCTGAAATCAAAAAGAAAAAAGCCAGGACTGTGAACACAACATATCTACAAAAGCAGTGCCATTGATAAGAAACAAAATCTTACACTGGTAGACATAAGGCCTAAAAAAATTAACTTGGTTTTAAGGCCTGCCCACATCTCATTTAACAATGCACATTACCCATTTTTATTCTCAAATGAATAAAATCAAATTTCTCTCATGCGCTCGTAAGTTGCCTAAAAAAATCCGGAATCCCCAACCGCATTTTGACCACAGTTAAGATACTCCTTTCAGTAAAACATTTGACAAACATAAAGATGATCCAGACTTTTGGCCTAGTTTAAAATCGCAAATATGGCTGTCGAGTTAACAGATTAAGGTGTCAAGGTTAAATCTGGTCATGACGGCATTGATTTCAGAGCAAATTCATAAGGGAATGACTGTAATACTTCCATGGCACATAGTAGGGGTTTCTGAAGGTTGTTCCATCCTAGAACTCCATAACGCTATCAAAGAGGACTCCTCCCTCAACCTCGTAACTTGGATGTTTCCAGAAAAGCTTCAGCAAAATTTGCTGATTTCATTTAGTGTGGGTAAACCAAAGACTGATAAATTTGACAGTGCTTAATAAAATCATAAGCATTTTTTATAGTGCTGAAACACTATTAGATTAGTTGTGATACATAAGCAGTTGACCAGTTGCATCACTAAAAGTATTGGGTTCTGTAATTTTAACACGTCTGGTTGTTAGGATGCTGTCGTTTCATTACATGAATCATCGGAATGTAGAAAATGCAAGAGAAAAGAGAAAGAAGCAGGAAATAAATTATCCTTAAAAAAAAAAATCCCGCATCTGTTTTTATGAGATAAAAAGAAAAAAAAAGCCTCCCTCTCGCATTTATTTTTGAGAAAACTGACCTGAGAACCAAGTTATTAATTTTATTAGGCCTAAAATAACTACCCTGTGTACTGTAATCAAAGAATAAAATCATATTGATTTAATTGCTTAGAAAAACAAACAAATGTATCTTTGAACAGATTTGTAAATATTACTTTATTTTCATGGTCTCTGGACAGATAAAATATGATGGCCATTGGTTAACATGAAGGTACTTACAAATCTGGAAGAGTTGTCATTCTTGTTAGTCTTTGCATTCCCAAATGCTGCAATAAATTAGGAGTGTGTTAATAGATTCATTTTCCCTGTCTCATTATTGAAAAGAATAGTTAAGAGTGCGTTAATAGATCCATTTTCCTGGTCTCATTATTGAAATGGATAGTTAAGAGAGTGTTAATAGTTCATTATTGAAATGGATAGCTTATACATGTAGTGTGTAAATAGATTCATTTTCTCAGTCTCATTATTGAAATGGATAGTTTAAAAGTGAATTAACAGATTCATAATTGAAATAGATAGCTTAGTCATGACCTCAATAAAGACACCTATAGTCTTCAAGGTCCACAGTGTACAAACTGTACATATTTTTAATTTTGATATCCACTCTCCCTTGAGTGCTCACATTTCTGTCACTGATACTAGGGAGCTAAGTGACCTTTAACCCTACACCTATCAGATTACCTTCGAGTACGGGGTTGGATTGCAGCAGTTGTTCTTTGACTGTGTCAATATTTTCTCCTTTCCCTGATACTTCAGCTACATACTGCATTATTACTTTACTGGCCTCTGAAAATTAACAATAAATCTTTATATATTTAAGCTCAGAGTATACTCACAATTCAACCTCAGTATCTTTCTTCAATATTACTGTAAAAATCAAAAATCTGGAGAATAATTACAGACAGATGACTCGATCTCAATCATTTTTGCTATGATATGTTTGGGAAACATTTTGGTAAAATGATTTAATTTTGATATTTGACCTTAACATGGTTTCAAACTATTTTCAAAAGTAAAATTTTTTGTACAAGTGTCCCCTGTATTTCATTATATTAACTTTGACTGCAGACATGACCATACTCACCTGTCTTGCCAGCGCCACTTTCCCCGGAGATGATAATACACTGATCTAAATGTCGGTCTCGCATGGATCTATACGCCTCATCTGTGATGGCATATCTGAATACAAAGACATACCAATATATTATTTATAGAAAGAATTTTAATCCTGATCTGAATTCTAGACTTATGAATTAAAAAGAGTATTTTATATACATGTGGGGTGGGAGTTCATAGATGTTCCTGGAGCGATATTCCTCAATGATGCTTGGTGTATACAGAGGGATTGTCTTGTAAGGGTTGACAGAAACCACCACTGTTCCTATGTAAGTCTGAAAAATAGTTTCATAATACATAATTAACAATTAGGAAAAACCAGAAGTCTCTGATGAGACTACAGCTCTCTTCGGTTGGACTTTATAATGAACTAGACATGGAGATGCAATAGGAATTCTCTTGAGTCTCACATTTTTCAACAGTTTTGTTTTGAACATATTTTATTGACAATCGGATCAGAAACAATTTCTATTAACTTACTAGTTCTTCTCCTTAATAAAATACATAATAATTGTCATGCATTTCAACAGTGATAACACCTCCTGTTTTAAATCATTCATAAAGATGCTGCATTTTGTAATGATTTCTAAGTATTAAATTTCAGAGTTTTTTTTTTCCCCCTTAGTCTTAACAGTAATAGAATAAATATATGGTTCCTTCGTAGCAAAGCTTGAATAACAGAATAATTTAACAATAACCTCTTCTACACAATCATATGGCAGATATTAGACAGGGAGGTACTGTAGAGGATACATATTATTGAAAAAGTTTTCATATTCTATTTCAACATATGAAAGTAGTGCTTAGATAAATGCATCTCAATGTAAACATTTTTAACCAGGTTTTCTTCAAATGCAATGAAGAATAATTAGTACCATTATGAAAATAATTCAACAGTATACTCAACTTTTAGTAACCATGCATGGCAACACCCTTAAGTGAAATTAGATATTGTTGTGTACAATTAAGTATCTTGATACTACCTCAACATTTCATTGAAATTGGACAAAAACTGTAGACAGAATTATGTGTACAAGATTATCATATTTACATAGACCTGGTTTTGGTCATAATCTGGTAATATGCTGGCATCATATTTGAAAAATGCTGGTTTAATACTTACATAGATCTGGTTATGCTGGTTTAGTACTTACATAGATCTGGTAATGTTGGTGTCTACTTACTTAGAACTGCATGGTTATGCTGGTTTTTGTACTTGCATAGATCTGGTTTTGTACTTACATAGATCTGGTTATGTTGGTTTTGTATACTTACATAGATCTGGTTGTGCTGGTATCGAAGCCTGAGGTTTTCAATGAAGGCATCCTCTGTCATGGGGTCCAGCAGCACAGCATCACTGACCCCCACATTGTTTTCCAGAATAGCCAGTGAACCCTGGTGTAGCGCCATGCTGGCTGTCACGGTCACACTTCACTCTGTTAGAATGAAGAAAACTTCAAATTAGTCACAGACTCTGAAGATTTGCATACTTATACATGCAATATTACTTCCTTGTTGAACACTTAGATGCCAAACCATAAAAATTCTTGTATCCCAATTTTCATTCTTTCTTGAAACTTATAGTAATTAAATGGTAATTAATACACTTTTTCCTAGGTTAATAGAATATCCACTACCACTGTCAGACTGTCCAGAATGTATGTCTTATAAGCAATGTTCTAAAGTCTGTCTGTCATGACCTGACAGCCTCCTACATAAGCTCTGTAAACAATTCTTCTTCTGCCTCCCTGACTCACCCACTTCAAATGACACAGTCATCAGATTTAATTAACTCCTTAACTATTGCAGACTTTGTTTTAAAACTCAAGTTACCAGATGTTTAAACCAATCCTTTGCAAACAGCAATTTTCAATGCATATGTTAAATATAACAAAAGAATTAGAGATTAAATTTTAATTTCTACAGATCTGCCACTCTTAAAGATATAAATTGATTTTCCAAGTCATTTACTTCAAAGTACTGCGTTTTTGGGAACTGTTAAAAATGCAAAAGTTTACAGTTTATCTTCTACATACTAAAGCTTGGAAAAAATGGCCTGATTACAACGTCTGAACCACAAGTTATAAGGTGCAGATTTTTGATACATATAGGTCCTTAAATCAAATACTTTCACAGGACACCTGTTGACTAGGAAGCATCCTGATAAACACTCTTTTTTTACTAAAATCAAGTCCAGTTCAAAGGTACATACCTAGGATACCAAGAAGCCAAATAATTCTGTGTATTCTGTGAAAATCAAAGCGACACAGAAAATAAGAATACACTAAGTCATCTAATACACTTAGTTTACTCCAGTATCAGACAACCGTGTCACACATAAATATAGGAAGTAGAGGAATATACTTTATGACTTTCTTCCCATTTCTATTTCCATATTCCTCCAACTTTGTTATCTTTCTGCATCACACCCAACATCACCAGTTTGATGGAGAACCATATTCCATTAAAATAATTCATTCAAAGAATGCGGTCAACATGATAAAGTTTTGCAAGTAAATCCAAAGTAAATTACTGGTAGCTACAGATCGTAAAAGAAATAACTGTCAATGGATACTGCAATGATTACCAAAGGAAACTCAAAATCCATCAAGATTCCAATAAAACATGAGATAATTTTAAGTCAGATGACACTAAATGCCACACCCTATAATTGCAGCATCAGAGAAAATCTCAATTTCCAAAGACAAAGCTCACAGTTCTAATATTCCTAATGATACCCTGTATCAATATTTCCAGTCAAACAACAATAGATAATCTGGACCAAAATCAAATAATCAGAAACTGGACACATTGACACAATTCATTAAGCTGATTATCATTATACACAACCATTATTGTGGTGTCACTAAAATATAAAGTAGTGTCATACAGTTATTATAGACAGCTAGGAGTAAATCAATAACAGCAGGTGAATAAGCACTCTGTAATACAGACCAAAGACAAACTTGAAAGATTTGTGATTTCCTCATTATCTTTTTAATTCTCAAAATACATGAATCCTTTTTATATCAAATTGCAGAACATTTTTATTTTCAGCATCGTCAAGGCAACAGTGCAGCTTCATCAAAGATCAAGTCAGAGCGAGAGAGACATTCCTGCAATATTTTAGCAATGTAAAGCATACTACTGTGGAATCATTCTCGATTAAATTTGTGGAGGGCTACTTTCATGGACGACCAAAATTTTGCTGGTTCTTGGGGTTGTGAAATTGTGGATGACAGAGATATTGTTCGTGTGAATGTTAATTTGTGGGTAAATGTGAAACATGAAATCCATGAACATTAGCCCCCCCCCCCCCCCCAAATCATGAACATGATTTTAGAATGAGGACTAATATCCATTGTTCACAGTCTGTTTGACTGTAAGTAAACTCATTGTGATCTTTATTATCCAATGGGATGCATTTATATATGGCAGCATAAGGCAACCTTGGAATACTATATAAATAAATTAACAGGCATACATAATTTATTCGTATCTTAATTGAATGCTAATTGTCTGATTCAATTTGGGTCATGTCATCAGCACATATTTACCAAAAATTTGACCTTGAAAGAGGACACTGTGCAATCATGTGTTATATAGATCTTTTATGAAATACATGAATACTAATACATTGTATATCTACTAAATTGAATACTTAAATATACTTTCATATATTCACAATAAACAACAAAATCTCTTACTGCTGAAACAAAATGATAAATGTCAAATATGTTACTATAAAATCCAAGTCATATCCTAAGCAATGTGACACCCATTTTACATGTAAAGTCCTTCCCTACAATACCACTAGAACTATAGTCCTTTCCTACAATACCACTGGACCTACAGTCTTTCAAGACAGTACTACTAAAACTCTTGTCCTATCCTACAGTAATACTAAAACTATAATCCTTCAAGACAGTAATACTAGAACTATTGAATCCACAGCTTAGAATGAGATTAATTCCCCTTGAATGGTGTGTGCAAAAGATATGATCACATACAGTCTCTCTTTTGCAAGAATTTAAGATCAATTCCATGACTTTCATTTGTTAACACATATAAGCCTAATCTTCTGACAGACTTGGACATACTTACTTGATTTCTCCAGCTTCATACAAAATTAAGTTTTATCTGTGAAAATTCCTGAGTGTTCCTGATGAAATAGAAAACAGGGAGATACACAAGATAGTATTTTTGTCTGGCAGAAAAGGCTAGCTTTCCACTGTATCACAAAAAGAGATAAAGTGTTTTCCACTTCAGGCCATTAACTTCACTTAAAACCATCACACTGTTATTTATACATTACAGCATGATATAAACATGACATCTTGAGAAAACAATATGAAAACAGATCTATTTCTCATTCCAGCATTTAATTTTCATCTGTAGCCATAAGTGGTAACGATGTAAACCAGTCAGATAGTCTCCTAAATCCAAAAATAAACCAGACTTAAAACCGAAAATAAACCATGGTAGGCCGTATAACTCCTCATAAAAAAACAACATTTCTAAAAACATTTTTGTGAAATAAAGAATTCATTTTACAAAGAAAACTGTCTTTGACAGCGATTTTTTATAGGATTATATAATTGAGATCAAAAATAATGATTTGAACAACATTTACATTGCATATATCTCCAAATACATAAAAAGCTTATATTCAAATTAAAAGCAGGTATTAACTTGTAGACAACATTTGTAGTATTAAATAGACAAGTTACTTTAACAAAAGGGTATTATAATTAATGTTTCAATATTATAAATATCCAATTGCATAAGAAACTTGTAATGAAATTTAGTCCAAATTGTAAAATGATATTTAAAGTATAAGTGTAGTCTGTAATATCCATATCATAATACAGGGTATGCATGAATGAAATACCCCCAAACGATCAATACACACCTGATCAAATCTAGAAAACTTTCACAAAGGTGAAAGGTAAAGAAAATTAATGAATTCATTATTAGAATAAAGCTTTTTACAAATGGGTTAAAACTCTTCCATTAAATAACTAAAGACGGAACTTCAAAAGCCAGTCTTACCTTTCTTCTTTAAAGTTAAGTTTAGCTCTCCCTTACATCAAGTCATGAATGGCTAATCTCTCCAAGCAAACAGACATTTTCTGGGGATCCACAAGAAAACTTCTGAGGTTTACCTATACCCTGTCACTGTGTGCTATATGTTAGTCTAGTACAGTTTGTTAAAATGATAAAAGCATTTAACAGGTAGAGGGATAGAGAGCCCCAGAAATATCAACACTTTATCAACACCATGCAATACCACTTCAAAATCCATGTATATAAAAAAGAGTTGTAAATTAGGTTTCCTCAATAGTCTGCAGATTATAAATCCATTTTTACATGACATGCATTAAAAGGTGTGTTTTTTTCTGAAGGGGGAAAAAAGTAGCTTCCGACTTCGTCAACCCTGTAATCTGATTTGCAGCTCTGAAGAGCAATGCACCATATCTGCAGCATTAAAGGAATTCAAGGTCAGGAAGCTTCTGGCTGTAACAAGGAAAATCATTGTTTACTGAAACTGATCTTTATGGTAAAAGTTTGCAGAGCTGTATCAATGTAGATCGAACTGACAACAGATTTCATGGGTGATTTCAATTTGTACAGATCACAGAAATAAAACAGAGCAAAGAAGAATAGATAATATTTAACAATACAGCAATCATAGCGCTGCCAGATAAACCAACTATTATTCAAGACAATTTTGATTCATGATTCTTCTGTTTGCAATTTTTTGCAATTTAGGAAATGTTCTACATAAATAACAATTACATGAATAGTCTGCGCAATAAATATTCAAGAAGGGAGCAAAACTCATGGTTTTTTTATTTCATGTGAATAAAAGTTGGTATACAGTATGTATTACATGAAGAAATTGATCATTTTAGGGTTCTAATTAGCAAGTTACATCTACAGACAAAAATACAGAAATAATATTGAAACAACTATCTGAGGAACCTAGCTTAGCCCTTTTATATCTTCAACCTAAGAAAAATCCAATCATCATATACTGAAAAAATGTAATAAGAATTTCTACAAATCATCAGAGATAACAATTTTTGCCAAGTATAATTACATGGTACCCACTGTTTCTGGGAAAAACTTTATTTATAATAGCTCAGCCAATTAGAAATCATGACAGGATTGACAGCCATCTTGGAAATCTAAATACCGGGTATAACAAGAGCATCATCACCAAGTGGAGCATTCCTTCACAAAACAAATATTTCCTTATGAGAAAGTCATACTTTTTAACTTGTTCATTTATTATTCTGTTTTGTAAACTTGCACACAGAATTTGAGTTGTAATTTTACAATATCCAGAGAAATAATTGGCTAACTTTAAAAATTAATAGAGTACCTTAGACCTATTACAATGCAAAAGAATTGTGCAAAGTTTGGTGATCTTAAGTACAGGGTTCTCTTTCAATCTAGCCCATAAGCTTATACACAAACACACCACACACACCCACATACATTTGCAATAAGCTGTATCCCCTCTGCGACTTGTTGGTCAAGGGGATAACAAAAGAAAAATCCCTTATGAATTCTGAAGAGTACTGCCATTATACCATTATTTACCAAATAATTTATTTAGGTTAAAGGCTGTTACTTTGTAAAAATTGGGTCAAATTAAAAAAAAAAAAATTCAAAAAATTCAAACATCTCCTAAAACTTTTAAAAAACTACTAAAAATAATCCGAGTGATCCCAATCTCAAAGCACAACCAAAAAAGTCCAGAAAACTAACAAACAAACGAACAAAATTTCTAACCTGACACATATTGACCTTGACTTTTACAAAACATGAAGGTCGTACATCATGTTATTATATTTTTAGTTAAATTCAAGACTAAAGATCTCTCAAAAAACAACTGGCTCTAAGGATCCAAAAATAAAAAATGAACAAAAACCCCACCCACTTACTCTTCTAAAACAAATCTTACAAGCAATCTTTGAAGACTATTAATTTAATATCAATCAAGAATTCAGATAGAGTCCTGAGTAATCTACATCATCCACCTCTAGAAACCAAAAGTGATAGGATTTCTATGGGCATTAACTTGTTTACACTTGATTTTTCTGACAAAACCTTGATAAAGAAATCATAAATGAGTAATAATTAATGCTTTATCCATTTTGCAAACATCAAACACGGAAAATACACCTGCGGCAGACAAGACAGGCCTTATCTTAATGTAGTGTATACATAGCAGGCTATTTTGAGGGGCTCTAAATTCAGGCTAATCACAGGAAACACTGCCTCAGCTTCTAAACAAAGATGTCATTCAATACCTACCTGTAGGAAAGGATATCCCCGTAATGTCAACACAGGTAAACCTGTGCCAAAATCTGGGAAATACTTCAACTTTACCTCTTATACAAATCAATAATTACTCTGTATATTAAGTCTATACTTTAAAATCAAAGGCTTTTAACAAATGGAGAAAAAGAATTGACTAATGCACAGCAGTCTTTGAAAGTACATATAATGATTCATTGTTTAAGAATGATAAATCTAAAGGAGACATCTGCAAATCCATTAATGTCAATGACGACCAAGAAGGGGTCAAAATTAAAAAGAAATACTCGCTAAATGTGAGTGAATCAAAACTGTGAGCTGAGCTAAAAGATTTGCTGCAAAATTTAGCAAGTAAAACAAACAACGATCTTTTTCAGAATTTGCTGGGGGTTTTTTTCTCTTTGGTTTTATATTTTATACAAACTTTGTCTTGTGCACTTAAATGCTTTACAGAATGACCTAAATTCATTGGCGTAGTTGACTCTGAATATAGCAGTCTCGTTCAACCAGATGCTCGGCTGTCTCCGTAAACTCCGACCAGCAGAGAGTCTGGTAAAGAAGCACGCTAGTGTTTGTAACCGTTAGAGGGTGCTAATTAATTACCAAACGAGTACAGTGCGGACTCGTTATTACGATGTTCATTTTGTCACGGTAAAATATCGTAATACCGAGGGCAACGTAATAAAAGTTCCCAATAAAATCCATAAAACATCGTTTTGAAAGCTTGTTGTTGTATTAGGAGGTGTATTCTTCTCCTTTTGTTTCCTTCTTCTGTTCAAATTCTTCATTAAAACGCTATATACATATGATTTATTAATAACTTATCTTGAATAGATATCTTCATGATGCTAATTCTTCTATTTCCTTCATTTTAAAAGAAATGTGCACATTTTTTATAACAAGAGGCCCATGCGCCACAACGCTCACCTGAGTAACTTTGGCCCTGCTGTTCTTCACCTGATTTCCTACGTTGTTATACCTTTTGTGGCCCTACCCCCGTGGTCATGATATGAACAATTTAGAATCTACACTACCCCAGGATGATTCCACGTAAGTTTCAGCTTTTCTGGCCCAGTGGTTCTTGAGAAGAAGATTTTTTTAATGACCCCACCCAATTTTTGTCTTTTCTTGATTATCTCCCCTTTGAAGGGAGCTTGGCCCTTCATTTTTTCAATTTAAACTCCCCTTCACCCAAGGATGTTTTGTACCAAGTTTGGTTAAAATTGGCCCAGTGGTTCTTGAGAAGAAGTTGAAAATGTGAAAAGTTTACATACGGACGGACGGACAGACAGACGGACGGACGGATGGACGACGGACAACGGGTGATCAGAAAAGCTCACTTGAGCTTTCAGCTCAGATGAGCTAAAAACTTTGGCAATCTTCATTTATCTGCCGCCATTTCCTTTTCCTTTTACTTTTGTTTCTGTCTAGATAATGCGTTCGTAAAATTTTCAATGTCTTCGTATCGTTACTACATAAATAACAACAATTAATACATCACTGGGCGGTTTTGGGTGTTCAATGAGCTTAGAGCTGCAGTGAACAACTGATGAAAGTGGGCAGTGTGATAGGCATATTCCTGGACAGGATTTGAGAACACACAAGCTAAATGTCAAAATAAATTTGAATTTCAAAATTACTGAACAGAGTTCAATTAGCAGTTCAGCAATTATCAATTTGTATTTCTGCTGACACCTGTGAGGTAGTCCAAGCCACTATCCAAGCTGTTAAAACGTTAGTGGAGTTCAAATTTTGCCAAAATTATGTTTGATACCCAAGCTGACAATTCCCGCTGTTTAACTGCAAACGAAATTACACATTGGTATTTAACATACATGCATACAATTAAATGTAACCCTTTATTTAAAAAATAAATTTTACTTACTATCCATAGTAAAAAAAAAATGAAATAACTTTGCAGAGATAGATAAACTAGAGACTACATTTATAAATAAACAGTTTAATTGTTTATCAATGGCTTTGGCACGCCCAATTCTGCTGACATCGCTAGAACAGTCAAGGTGTGTGCAGTCAAGCGTCACTAATCACCTAACGGCCCTGCAAGTTAACACTCTGTCAGAGGACAGGTGTATCAATGTTTATTTAGCGTCTCCTTAAGTGTCTACAGTCGATCAACACTGAATAAACACAGGGTGAAAAAAAATTTTGGACAGAATTTTTACATCGTAATACGGAGTCTCTGCATTTTAGGACATCGTAATAAACAGTTCTATTTTGTATAGATTGGTTAAGAAATGGTTTTGTGCTTTGAATTTACAACGTAATAAGCGTTCTATCTTATAAAACCGTCACCGTAATAACGAGTCCGCACTGTAATAACAATTATATCAATCGCAGAAATGAGTATTACACAGGTAGACTTCACTACTTTCGCTTTTGCTTCCGAAAATAATTTTAGCTAGACATTGTAAAACACACTTATAACTAGTGGGCAATTCCATAAACAATTTCTCTCTTACTGCTATAACTTTTAGATATTTTTAGTTTTAAATCTTTAAGTTGTTCTTCTGTCGATTTATCATGTATTTGTTTCATATTGTGGAGGTTCTTTACCAGACTCTCTGCTCGTCAGAGTTTACGGAGAGAGCTGAGTCTGGTTGAACGAGACTATGAATATAGATGTGTACCTCCTAGCAGCAGCAGCTAGAATCAAGGGCAGGGAACCAGTGCTAACTCAGAATGAAAACAATGTGAACCATCTATGAAATACATGCCATTTTTGCTAAGAGAATTAATGTTTGTAATTTTCATGTGTTGGTCGTCATAATTAACATGGAAAATAAAAATAATAAACAAGTCAAATTAATTTCAGTCTCTGTCTTGTAAGGGAAAAAAGGAAGAAAAACAAGAGGCCCATGGGCCACATCGCTCACCTGAGCACATTGGCAAGGCAAAAGCACAAATCAGTTCAGTATTGAAAAGATTACAGGGGGAGGGGGGGGGGGGGGGGCTTGAATTTTAAACTACCCGATGATGCTTCCATGTCAATATAACAAATGGCTTTGTTGTACTTGAAAGGATTTTTTAAAAAAATTTCCCATATATTCCTTTGTAAAAATTTGATCACCCATTGTGGCTCCTCCCTATCCCAGGGGTCATCATTTGAACAAACTTGAATCTACACTACCTAAGGATGCTTGCATAACAATATGACTAAACATAGCTTTTCTGTTCTTGAGAAGAAATTTTTTCTATATGTTCTTATGTAAAACTTTCGATCCCCCTATTGGGCCCCACCCTACCCTTGGGGGTCATCATTTGAACAAAATTGAATTTCCACTATCTGAGGATGCTTCCATATCAAAATGACTAAACATGATTTTCATTTCTTGAGAAGAAGATATTTTCCTATATGTTCCTATGTAAAATTTTCGAACCCCCATTATGGCCCATCCCTATCCCCTGGGGTCATCATTTAACAAACTTGAATCTACACTACCTGAGGGTGCTACCATATCAAAATGACTAATCATGGCTTTGCAGTTCTTCATCAGAAGATATCTTCCATATATTTCTATTTCAGACTTTTATCCTCCATTGTGGCCCAACCCTACCCCAGGGGGTCATGATTTGAACAAAGTTGAATCTACACTACCTGAGGATACTTCCACATAAATATGATCAATAAGGGCTTTGCTGTTGTTGAGAAGAAGATTTTTAAAGATTTTTCCTATATATTTCTATGTAAAACTTTGATCCTCCATTGTGGCCCCGCAATACCCCCAGGGGTCATGATTTGAACAAACTTGAATCTACACTACCTGAGGATGTTTCCATATAAATATGACCAATTAGGGCTTTGCTGTTATTGAGAAGAAGATTTTTAAAGATTTTTTCTATATATTTCTATGTAAAACTTTGATCCTCCATTGTGGCCCCGCCCTACCCCCGGGGGTCATGATTTGAACAAACTTGAATCTACACTACCTGAGGATGCTTCCATATAAATATGACTTATCATGGCTTTGTTGTTATTGAGAAGAAGATTTTTAAAGATTTTTTCTATATATTTCTATGTAAAACTTTGATCCTCCATTGTGGCCCCTCCCTACCCCTGGGGGTCATAATTTGAACAAACTTGAATCTACACTACCTGAGGATGCTTCCATATAAATATGACTCATCATGGCTTTGCTGTTCTTGAGAAGAAGATTTTTAAAGATTTTTCCTATATATTTCTATGTAAAACTTTGATCCTCCACTGTGGCCCTGCCCTACCCCCGGGAGTCATGATTTGAACAAACTTGAATCTACACTACCTGAGGATGCTTCCACATGAGTTTCATATTCCCTGGCTTTGTGGTTCTTGAGAAGAAGATTTTTAAAAGATGCTATTAATTTTTCACAAATTCTTTATTATCTCCCCTTGAAAGAGAGCGTGGCCCTTCATTTGAACAAACTTGAATTCCCTCCACCCAAGGATACTTTGTGGCAAGTTTGGTTGAAATTGGCCCAGTGGTTCTTCAGAAGAAGTCGAAAATGTGAAAAGTTTACAGACGGACGGGCGGACAGACAGACAGACAGACAGACTACAGACAAAATGTGATCAGAAAAGCTCACTTGAGCCTTCGGCTCAGGTGAGCTACAAACCCTCGGGAAAGTAAAATATAATAATTGTGTGTTCACACTTACAAAAATGTAGGGGCAAGAAGTTTTCTGCCAAAATATTGATAGCTTTGCAAACACAATCTGCTCATAAATACTTTATGGTATATTGGCAGACCCACTTTATGTCACAACTAAAACTCCTCTAAAAAGCCAATGTTTGATATTGCCACTTCTGAGGAAAAAAATTTTGCCTATCTGTCACAGAATCAGATAAACCCAGAACCTCTACTGTGTTTATCAAATATCAGATTGTGCTTTCTGCATAAACTTATGACAGAGTACAAACAAGTCAAACAGTGTGAATTCTTTTATAAATAAAGCTTTGTTAATCTGGCAGAACTTTCTATTTTATAGTGAGTGAGCTAGCAGCCTTTTGCACCACTCACAAAGCCAGCTCTAATAACTTACATGTAAGAACACAGGAAATTCAAACTTAAATCTGTACATTCTTCAATCAAATTTTTGTGTGAAACCTTACGGTAATTCTTTCACTACCACAATTCCATGCAATAAAGATGAATATAACAGGCCTGCAGTAACAAGGTAACGCAGGAAGATTTAGTTCTTCAGAGAGCTTAAAAAAAAAACGATATACTACAATGCTTTTTGAGGCTTTTATTAAAGAATTAATTGAACTATATATTTAGACTATTTATGCGACTAACATATAATGTCATGTGCGGTCACAACCTAGACTGTGTCTCCTGTGGTTGCAAGTTTAAAAAGGTGGATCACAGTTAAAAGTGTACGTAAGCTATGTATTAAAAGTGTACATAAGCTATGTATTAAAAGTGTACATAAGCTATGTATTAAAAGTGTACATAAGCTATGTATTAAAAGTGTACATAAGCTTATATTAAATGGTTTTTGATGGTATACAAATGCGCTCTCCCTAATTTGGAATAGTCAGACCCTAAAACATATTAGAAGTGAGAGCAGCAAGTTGTATGTGCTTTGCTTGACACTGCAAGCTCTTAAGGGGAGACAGGACACATGTCACATGACTCAATCGACTACGTCATAGTCACCATTAATGTTGGTGTTAAACGTTGTTATAATCACCTGTATTTGTATAATTTTTGTTCAACTTGTTGAGCTTAAACGTTTTATGTAAAATATTTAAGAATTTTATACGATCATGTAAATATTTAAAAATTGTGAAATCGATTGATCCACCCCTCTGTTTCTTTATGCTGCAGTCTAACATATCCGTGATGTAATATATGATCTCTCAGTACAGTGAGATCAAGTACACGTTAATTACCTGGTCAGTTTTAAAACATTAAAAACAGATTACAGTCAATGCATCGTGATAAATTTTTTGAAGCAGGAATTACAATAATAATTTTTACGTGTTTGGTAGCAGAGAATATCTGAATTAATATTCCATTTCGCTTGTGCAAGGTTTCATGTGACGTCACAGTTGTTTTCCCATGCTGGGAATATATAAACATGAAGAGTTTTTGCCACGCTTATGTCTTGTTTAAATATGTCCTGTGTGATAAAGAGTAGGGGTGCAACGATACACGAACCTCACGATACGATACGTATCACGGTATTCAGTTCACGATACGATACGTATCACGATACATGACAAGGTTAAAAAGTCTTTCAAGTTTGTCATATTTTTTAAAACTTGACAGGGTTATATAAAATGTTCATATTTTTAATAATAATTAAAATAACATTTTGTTAACTTGAATTGAATTGTTAGGTAGATCTTTGAGTTTTGACAAAATTCTAAACCAATGATGAACATTTACAGGGAACTACGGGACCTTTCCTAATAATCTTCCTTTTAAATTGTAATGAAAAAGGAAGACACTCATTCTTTTACTTACGTAGAAAAACCAGTTATATTTCTCATGTTAACACGTTTTAGTCAACAAGACAGTGAATTTTCATCGAAATGCACATGAGATGAAATATCGTGTATTACCAAAGAATACGTTTAGATCTAACGAGTTTATCATTTGTCTTAACATCTGTAACTTATAATCACATTAAGTCCTTCTCCGTGTTAAATCTGAGGTCTGTAAGATGCTGGAGATGAGTTTAACTTCCGTTAATGCGTTATCGGTGACCTCACGTTTTGCGCGAAAGCCATTTTGAAATTGCAAAAAAGGAAACAAAACGGACGAATCGGATAATTCTGGACCGATCGAATCGAACCGCGATATCAGTTTAGCGTATCGTGAATTGAACCGTGGAAAAATATACCGCGATATACCGTCAAACGGTTTATCGTTGCACCCTTAATAAAGAGGTAAGCTTCACCTTACAATATTGCTACAATTAATTTCTATGAAGAATGACCTCAGTTCAGTCGTAAATGTTAAAATATTTATTGACAGAATTTTTTCCCAAGTGCGTTTTTTTGTCGTTGAAGCCGTCTCGAAAAGTGCGTAATTTATCCAGTCCATATACATTGTGAAATAAGAAAAAATGCCGTAAGAATTCTAAACACTATTTATATTCTGAATATTTGAAGAGCTGCATGTTCTTATTAATGTTTTTCGTTTGTACTTAAAAATTCCCATTATAGACTCAATATTGGACCCGTAAACACGAAGAACCAAAACTTAATACAGACATTGTACGGAGCGATATTTGTATGGTGATATTTCTTAAACAAGTCAAGAAAAGTGATGACAAAATTGCTTTAAAATATGTAGGACATACTAAATTAAAAATATACAAAATATGAAAAAAATTCATTGACTAGATTTTTTTCAGCTCAAGGTCCAGTTCCTCCTTAAAGTAACACCTGGACAAAGAGAAAATTCAGACTGTGCACATTGATCCAAATGAATTTTTTTTTTTGCAGTAACCTCAAGACCCAATGCAATGTGAATGCATCTAGCTGCTAAATAGGTTCTCAAGGTAAGGCCAAATAAAAAAATATGTGTGGTTCCGGTTACCCGACCTTCCCTATTTTATATCCCCGACCCTAAACTTTTTTTGGGCAATTTTCATATTTTTTCCGGAATTTTCCCCAATTTTCCATTAATGGCTCCAGTTCAAGATTTAGTTTCAGCAATGACAGCCTCCTTGCAAAACAGTGCAAGTGTTTAATAGTGTTAAATCCAAAGCAAGCTAGCATGTAGGTGTCCCCTACCAATATTGACTAGTATATTATCACACCTCATCTAAAGCCATTTGCAAAGCAGTGATAGGTATTATTTAGAAAAAATTAAGAAAATCATTTTGTTAAAAAAAATAATAAATAAATAAATCCCTACCTACCTACCCCAATTTTTTTGGAAGTGTAACCGGAACCACACATATTTTTTTGTTTGGCCTAACCAAATCATAAACTCACCTGTATTTAATTGATATTGCAGATAAATAGTTGATTAAACGATCTATATTAAAAATTGGCAATTTTCAGACTTCGATTTGGGTAATGCAACTAACATAGGATGTCATGTGACGTCACATTTTAGACGTCCCAAGTACCTAATGCAGTTTGAAGAGGAGGATCTAAGTTAAAACTGAATAGGTATATAGTAATACACATCTGCCCTTGTCCTACTCCTAACGGTAGCCCGTCAACATATTAATTATTTTGGTGTTTCATTTGCACTACTTTAAATGGTCCTGTCTGCATAAATTCTTAAAAGTATGTGCAATACATTAAATTTATAAATTAAAGCATTTTCAGAAAAAAAAAAACTATGATAAAGATTTATGTCTGACATACAGCATGAAAGTTATTAGCAGAAAGAAAATAAAGTTTAATCTCAATGAAAAGTGCTATTAGCTCCATTGATACTTGATCAACATGTTCAAATTTTCATGAATGACCCTAACTAACCCTGAATGAAAATCACTTAAATTAGTGTTATTTTAATCTGCATTTTAAAATATTATTATACAATCTAGAGATAACATCTGTCATATCTTTAACAGGTTGGGCACACCCCACCAAATGGTCATTTATCCCCCGTTTGGTGAACAATCTCCCATATCGGAGACGAAATTTACTGACCAAATGGTGGATTTCTTTATTCTATTCCAAATTTTATTAAAATAAAGCAAAAGCGCATTTACTTAGGCATTGTGGAATTTTAGTGAACATATTCGTCGCATAATTAACATAGTTCGGTCGATTTCCCATGTGCAATTTCTCCATAACTTCCTAAAAACGATACCCATAGTTGTCCGTAACAGCCGAACTTCCTGATCACTCGATCAAAAAAAATTTGATTGTGTCTAGTAGGATAAAAATTCTATTTTATCCAGTGGTTGAACTCTTGATAAATTAAGTTTCAATCGCTTTTTGGATCTTCGTCAATATTTATTTCCATAAAATCCCGTTAAACACGAGCCCCCCATTACTTTACTGGTATGGTGGGCACTTATTGCTATAAAGTTAATTTTTTCTATACTTGAACGTAATATCTGTTGTTATTTTTCTTTTAGGATGAAGTTGCATATTCCATACGACCTTTTGTGGTTTAATATGTATATTACTGATGAATTTAATATACTTGGTAAATAATTTTCAATAAAAGATTTACAAAGTGACTTTTGCAATTATTCTTGTATTCGTTCGAAGTACATCGTTTTAAAACAATAATTATATCATAATCTAACTTCATTTACTATTTTTATAGAGAACAAAGCTATTGCGTACAAAATAAAACGAAGTAAAGGCGAAAACTAATTTTTCTTTTGATTTTCTAATTGAAAATTGACACTAATGTGTCTCCGTAGTATTATCCGACTTTTGACCAGGTTTAAAAAAGATCATCGTTTTTATTGGTTTGCATTATTTGATCGGTTGCCCGGATAATCGAAATAGAAAGTAAAGAACATGGTTGACAGGTGCAGCATCATTGAAGAAGGAGGAAATTTTCTTTTTTAAGTAAAAACGGAGAAACGTTGCACTTGTTTACATACGTGACATTTTTTGTCAAATTTTTGAACGACTCTGCGCAAAAAATTACACGTTGAATTTCCGATTTTTTTCACTCAAAACACCGATAAATATCTATATTTTATTCCACATGGTTTAAAATTATGCGCCATTCCACGCCATTCTATGGAATTGAACACAACCATTTTTCTCTCCCAAATGGTCAGTAAAATTCGTCTCCGATATGGGAGATTGTCCACCAAACGGGGGATAAATGACCATTTGGTGGGGTGTGCCCAACCTGTTTAATATGCAACTTAAATCGTTCTGTAAGTAAAAATAAATAATAAATTCCGAAATTTTCAAGACAAGAAATATTTTTATTTTGGGAAAAAAAAAGCTGGATTATGACTCATTCTAAGACTGCTTTTACGCATCAATGATTGCATATTCCTAGATATCGGATTTTAAAGTGCACCGGTTCCAAGACAAGTGCAGCTGCATGGATGAAACATTGTAAACCCTGAATTGCATTTAAAACTGTTTACCTTTTTTCTCAAGAAGAATATTTCTCATACCTCACAAATTTTCAATGTCGTCGTCTTTAAAAAATCAGCTGATATATCGCTTCGGTTCTCGTTGCCACCACTGTCAACATTGTCTCCTATCAACCGGAAATTTGATTTACGCATGTGTGTTATATTTGTTATCTCGATCAAAAAAATCAAGTGTAGCAACTTATCTGATACGTTTTTAAACAATTGCGGATAGTGAAAATGATTTACGACCTGCTAGGTCATATTTCATTTTTAATCATTAGTATTTTATTTAAAGTCTGAAAAAGAAATGCAAATTGAATGAATGACATTTGGTGCGACATGATCAAATTATTAAAAAGTTTCAGGAGAGGGAATGTCAATGTGGAGATCGAAGTTTTAGGGGGAAAACGGATCGAAGGTTTATGCAATATTATTTATTAAGGATATATAACAGAAACTTTTTTTTCTCAGAAATCGGCAATTAATCTAATAGATTTATATTCGTATAGATAATTTGAATAATATTTATCAGAGTATCAAATATTCGAGGTAATTATCATAACTCCAAGCTGAGGGATGGTTTGTATCACAATGTCACTTCGACCCACAAACACATTTTAGGCCCAATAGATGATTTTCACATTTTTAAAAGTTATCTCTCTTTTTCGGCGTAACACTCATTTTTCTTACTATATCCTTCGTAACTTACCTGTAAATATTTTAAAACCTTCAAATGACATCAGACTATTTTGTACCCTTCCTGTATTTCCATAATTTGGGGCGTCATAGAAAACAAAATGAACATTTACACATATAGATTTAATTTGTAAGACACTCCTCATAAAGCTAGACTAAGTAGTAATATAGGGGGAAAGTAGTGTTTACACTGATTGATCTCTGTTAAGCAAAAGTTCATTAGAAAAGATATTGTACATATATGCAATTTATGACTTGAATAAGATATTAATTGAGAAAAAGTAACTGGATGATTTAAAGAGATTCTTTGATGCAAAAAAAGGAAATTAACAAATTTAGAATAGAATTTTTGCATGACCCATTAAATTTTTCAACAGGTTTCGGTGGCCTCTGTTTTTGGAGGATAACCCAAATTCAATATGGCAGCCAGTTTCTTTCCATATATGGAAAATAGCAATGCACTGTGGGATAGCTTATCCTCCAATTTTGGAGGATAATGTAATTTTCAAATGCCTCCTGCCTACCCTTAGTGGAAAAGTGCATGGACCAGAGTACATTTAAATAAAAATTCATTTATTAACCTATCAATCTTATGTGGCGATTTGAGATTCTATGTCTAGATCTTTTACTATTTATTTTCAAAGTTGGCACTTTTACTATCTATTCAAAGCTGGCACTTTTTTCTCAGCAAGACCACTATCTTCCGATTTCAGAGGATAAAAACTATCCTCTGAAAATGGAGGCCACCTAGACCTGTTCAGTCCTTGAGAATATTAGGTTTCAGAAAATTGCAAGTTTCAGAACCTAAAGAAGCTACTTTTATGGAGAAAAAAAATTTGATTTTTTTTTTCTGCCCCAAAACAAAAATATTGCTTAGCTTCTTCCTCCTCATTGTACACTTGTGCAGAAAAGTTGAAGTTACCTCAAGACCCAGGAAATGAGTGTTAGTAGACCAAGGATTTTGATAAAGTTTTCAAAACAGATTATCAGAACAAATTCCTTAGATCATCTTTGCATGCTGTGATTCAATGTTGTGTACAAGTTTTACACTAAAAATAAAAGTCGTGTTACCTTGACATGGATGATAACAATATGGTAGATACGACATTTGTATATCTGGCACTAATATAATTTTAGTCTTTTCTGCTTTACAGTGCAGTTGAGTTTGTCAAAACTTCACTATACTTGTAATTTTCATAAATTTTTTGCTTTATGATACGAATACAGTCAAACCTCATCATCTTGAACTCAATGGGACTAAGGTAAATACTTCAAGATATCGGAGGATTTGAGATATCCAGGGTAACTAAAATACAGTAACTTAAGGAATAAACAGTTGGGACATCCAATCACTCGTCTGGGAATGTCATTATCCATGGTATTCAAGATAACCAGTGTTCAAGATACTGAAGTTCAACTGTATCTTAAAAGAAACACTTGATTTTGACTTATGTAACTTAGATTAAAGACCCTCCAAGAATAAATTGATTATAATTGAGGAAAGAGAAGACAAAGTGCTAATTGATAAACAAACATGATGTAGAAGTGCATCCTTTGGAGTCTCAAGTGCATGACATTGGTGACAATGAGGGTTAATCAGCTATTAATTAAGAGCAGGCTTAATATAACCAAGATTATCTTTTTAAAAAGGTGATGAGCTAGCGCTGTAGCCATCATAAAACACAGAAGTATATATATCTGAACCATTGGTTTAATTTGCTGAATTGATTAATTATTAATAGGAAGGCACAGTGGAGCACTGGGATGGTGTTGGGGGAGGGGGGTGGGTGAGTGGGTCTCAATTCAGAATATTGAATCTAGAGTGAGATTTACATCGGCAATGACATTTCTCATTAACTATGTATTAAGCATTCTGAAGTGTTCCATAATTCTGAGATGAAAAATAAGAGATCAGTAATACCAATGAGCATCTAGTTTAAAATATTCCAGTGTGGTACTGTTTTGTACCAATCACATCTTTTTGGGCTTTTCCAGCAAGCTCGGAAAACACATCTGAAGTTTGAAGATTAAGGAAGGTATAGTTAAAAAAGCTAGGTGTTTATTATAATTTTAGAAATAACTGATCTCTACAGTCTTGGCATTAAAGACCTAAGTTACTGTTACTTTTTGTACATTTATGTAGATATTAGACAACAAAACACAAAACTTCAGATCATATGTATTTTCAGATGGTGATACGAAAATGACATGATACAGTTTATCTACAGTTGTATTCCCAGAATGCCCTACTTTGAAGTCGAGCATGCGTATTCCAGTAAAAAAGACTAACGTAGTTGCTAGCACTCGAGAGCTCTAGCAATGATATTGTGAGACAAGAATTAACAATGACATTTATATACTAACTAGACCAAAAAATGTACTGTACAGTTATAAAAGCAACCCTATCCAAAATGCATTTTTAATTTAAAACAGCCACATTTATTTAAGAAGGCATAAACAATATCAACAGGTCTATATTAAGAAGTAGATATGTCATACCAAGAATAAATCAGTGCAAAGTGGTATAATCCTGTATAAGGAACCATAAAAGTATTTCAGGAAGTGGAGGGTATTTTTTAGTGGATAGAAGGAATTTTTATTTTCTTAGATTTTTACTTTCAGCTCTCTGTAAGAATGAAAGCTTTGAGTCCACTACATGTATTATTGATATAATAATTAGGGAATTCTGGAAACTGGAACACACAAAATTTTTGACCATTGTGCAGGTTTCAGTTTGAATTCCTCAGTGGTGATGTTAGTCTATAATTTTTGATAGTCGGCCTGCATGTTTAAAAGAGGGATAACCCTTTCTATCAGTAGTTATTATTAGTTTCATATACAGTATATTTGAAGCTGCATGGTTCCAGAACACAGTATACTGAGAGCAAATTCTTGCTAATTTGTATGCATTTGCAAATATAAGATATATGGTTATTTGTTAGTGTTACACAGAGACAGTATTTAAGGTACTGGCACTCCTCCATTTCAAACTTCACTGAATACATTTTGTGTAAATGATAGGGCTGTGTATTGAGAAAAAAATTTCGATACGGTACGATATTTTATAAAGCAATATGCGATATATTGGATTCTTTAACAATTAAGTCTATCAAAAAAAAGTCTTGTAAATCATTTAATGCATAAATTTTATAAAAACAGAGTGTTTTATAAGCCATTTCAAAGTTCTTGTCTCACTGTCATAATATAAAGTAACTTCAAATTTAAACTTTTTAACGACTATAAAACCAACATGCTTAGATATTGTTGTCTATGTATTTTGTAATAATTATTTATTATGTGTTTTCTCCGTAATGTTTATAATTATCATTACTGATCAGTTTTAATTCAAAACAGTTAAATATAATCTTTAATATTTTTTCATAGAATTGTAAGAAAAACTGTCTGCTTGATACGTATTAGAAGTTATTTTTTTTTTTATATGATGCATTCTTGAATATCAGTACATAGCGATATATATTGACACAGCCTCAGTAAATGAAAGAGTTATTGCTCTTTGATAAGAAAATGCAAGGCATTGTGTTGTTATGAAATTTTTCTGTAGAATGTCAGAGGTTTGGATCCCTGTTTATTTGTTACACGCATACCAGTAAATAGGTTTTCATGGAGGATGGTCAAAGAATTTATCCCAAGTGAGAAATATATATCAAATTCATTTTTGCTATATACATTCATTGTTATTATTTGTAGACATTCAGGCATTTAGGTATTTTCAAAAATTTAATATTCATGAAGTTGATTCCTTGTACATTATGATTTAATGTACATGTACTTATTTTTTAGCTCACCTGAGCTGAAAGCTCAAGTGAGCTTTTCTGATCACATTTTGTCCGGCGTCCGTCTGTCTGTCTGTCTGTCTGTCCGTCTGTCTGTCCGTCTGTCTGTCTGTCTGTAAACTTTTCACATTTTCGACTTCTTCTCAAGAACCACTGGGCCAATTTCAACCAAACTTGCCACAAAGTATTCTTGGGTGAATGGGATTCAAGATTGTTCAAATAAAGGGCCATGCCCTCTTTCAAGGGGAGATAATTAGGAATTAGTGAAAAAATAATGGCATCATTTAAAAATCTTCTTCTCAAGAACCATAGGGCCAGGAAAGATGAAACTTATGCGGAAGCATCCTCAGTTAGTGTACATTCAAGTTTGTTCAAATCATGACCCCCGGGGGTAGGGCGGGGCCACAATGGAGGATCAAAGTTTTACATAGAAATATATAGGAAAAATCTTTAAAAATCTTCTTCTCAAGAACAGCAAAGCCTTGATGAGTCATATTTATATGGAACCACCCTCAGGTAGTGTAGATTCAAGGTTGTTCAAATCACGACCCCTGGGGGTAGGGCGGGGCCACAATGGAGGATCAAAGTTTTACATAGAAATATATAGGAAAAATCTTTAAAAATCTTCTTCTCAAGAACAGCAAAGCCATGAGGAGTCATATTTATATGGAACCACCCTCAGGTAGTGTAGATTCAAGGTTGTTCAAATCACGACCCCTGGGGGTAGGGCAGGGATACAATGGAGGATCAAAGTTTTACATAGAAATATATAGGAAAAATTTTTAAAAATCTTCTTCTCAAGAACAGCAAAGCCTTGATGAGTCATATTTATATGGAACCATCCTCAGGTAGTGTAGATTCAAGTTTGTTCAAATGTTCAAATCATGACCCCCGGGGGTAGGGCGGGGCCACAATGGAAGATCAAAGTTTTACATAGAAATATATAGGAAAAATCTTTAAAAAATCTTCTCAAGAACAGCAAAGCCATAATGAGTCATACTTATATGGAAGCATCCTCAGGTAGTGTAGATTCAAGATTGTTCAAATCATGACCCCCGGGGGTAGGGCGGGGCCAAAATGGAGGATCAAAGTTTTAAATAGAAATATATAGGAAAAATCTTTAAAAAATCTTCTTCTCAAGAACAGCAAAGCCATGATGAGTCATATTTATATGGAAGCATCCTCAGATAGTGTAGATTCAAGTTTGTTCAAATCATGACCCCCAGGGGTAGGGCGGGGCCGCAATGGAGGATCAAATTTTTACATAGAAATATATAGGAAAAATCTTCTTCTCAGGAACAGCAAAGCCCCGATTGGTCATATTTATACGGAAGCATCCTCAGGTAGTGTAGATTCAAATCTATTCAAATCATGACCCCAGGGGTAGGATGGGGCCATAATGGAAGATCAAAGTTTTACATAGAAATATATAGGAAAAATCTTTAAAAAATCTTCTTCTCAAGAACAGCAAAGCCATAATGAGTCATACTTATATGGAAGCATCCTCAGATAGTGTAGATTCAAGTTTGTTCAGACCATGACCCCTGGGGGTAGGGCGGGGCCACAATGGAGGATCAAAGTTTTACATAGAAATATATAGGAAAAATCTTTAAAAATCTTCTTCTCAAGAACAGCAAAGCCATGAGGAGTCATATTTATATGGAACCACCCTCAGGTAGTGTAGATTCAAGGTTGTTCAAATCACGACCCCTGGGGGTAGGGCAGGGATACAATGGAGGATCAAAATTTTACATAGAAATATATAGGAAAAATCTTTAAAAATCTTCTTCTCAAGAACAGCAAAGACTTGAATAGGAATATATAGGAAAATATCTTCTTCTGGAGAACTGCAAACCATGATTAGTCATTTTGATATGGAGGCATTCTCAGGTAGTGTAGATTCAATTTTGTTCAAATGATGACCCCCAGGGGTAGGGTGGGGCCCGATGGAGGATCGAAAGTTTTACATAAGAACATGTAGACAACATGAACAGAAAAGCTATGTTTAGTCATATTGATATGGAACATCCTCAGGTAGTGTAGATTCAAGTTTGTTCAAATGATGACCCCTGGGATAGGGAGGAGCCACAATAGGGGATCAAATTTTTACAAAGAAATATATGGGAAATTTTTTTTAAAAAAATCTTCTCAAGTACAACAAAGCCATTTGTTATATTGACATGGAAGCATCATCAGGTAGTTTAAAATTCAAGCCTCCCCCCTCCCCCCGGTAATCTTTTCAATACAGAACTGATTTGTGCTTTTGCCTAGCCAATGTGCTCAGGTGAGCGATGTGGCCCATGGGCCTCTTGTTTTAAACTGTTACAAGCATACATGCTCTATGAACAGGTACCTCTGTTAGAGCTGAGTCAGAAAAGTTATATACACAGTGTAAGGTAGCTTGATGATTCAGTGTTGGAATTCTGTAAATTTCTAATACTTAAGTGCATTATAAATTTTTAAACCCAAAATATAATATGATTGATCAGATTGTTAAAAGTAATGTAATCCTGGCGGATGATGAAATGATTTGGAATAGAATTTCTTGAGTATAGAAGTCTTGTAATGCTGTGAAATGGACCACCCCTGCTTTCAAACTAAAATATTTTTTTACAAAGTTCAATTCAGCTCCCCTCATAAAAAGCCCCCCCCCCCCTTCAAATGAAGACTAGCACTACCATAAATACATTCCTGAATATCCATAATTGTTAATATATGAACATTGCTATTGAGTTACAAGCAATACAGAACCACATTTGTTCTGGCAGTTGATGTGTAATGCTTATTTATCTAATCCATATTTCACAGATTTAAAGTTATCCAGGCCACTTACCTGAGTTCTGTGTTCCTTTACCTGGCCTCTGTAGAATACCTGTTTTCACAGTTGACGTAAGGTCAAACAATTTTCTTCCCCAGGAATTTAACAATGAAGACAATTTTGCGGTTTACTGTGTTGTGACTGGATCTAATCAGTTTGCTGAATGAACAGATCGTATCCTGATTGTAAGGTAAAAATAACTCTTTAAGGTTCTAGTATATATACCTATCTGTGATTAAGTTTATATATTGTTTTGATGTTACATGTGTCCACATCTAGAGGACCTGTCTATGTTGGTCATGTAGGCTTTTGTTTAATAGTTATATTTATGCAGTCACATTAATCAGAATTTAATAAATAAGTTGATGAAGTTGACTCGTTCAGATTTGTTTTATGATGTGTAGAATTAACAATAAGTTTTATGAGTTGAGTCGTGTTGATTACTGGAATAACTGGTCCATGAAGTACTACTGTATGTATTTATTATCTGTGAGTGTCTTAACTGTTAAATTTATTGTTTATTATACAGTTAACCTAATAACTTGTATTCTCCAATTTTACTTGTATACTTCAATTTTACTTGACAGCTCATGAGCTGCTGACATTTCTTTAAATCCAGATTTAAAAGTCCTCCCTCTTCTGCTTAACAATAAAGCAAGACTTCAGTTTTTTTAAGTTGTAAAAAACTGAGAAATTTTTAACAATGTTTCTTTAATGTTTTTTGACTGGTAATATGTTCATCTGTTGTAATGTTATCCCATATGATTTGATAACTATGAAGTACATGGTGTGTGACATTACCAAAGTCCAATCTTAACTGTGATTCTAGTGTTTTATTTCTTAGTGATTTTACATGGTGAATGACTGTTAATACTAAGGCCTGGGGTTCTGGTCTCTCACCTGTATCTACATTATGTCACCCCAAACAAAGTCGGATGACATGATACCGATATTGCTAAACCTATAATTTTTTCAGAGAATTTTCTGGAAGATGTTTTGCACAATCTTAATAAACTTTTTCAGAAATGATGATCAGCAACTTCGCTTGTCAAATTGTGCATTAAAGATTTTAATTTTTCAAAATGGCACTGCTGCCATGGATATAAATGATAGGTGACAAATCCGTGAATGTTCTCACAGATGATTTGGAGAATCATAATGAAACTTCACAGAAATGATAATCTAGACATGCAATTACATATGAAATTTTTAAAATGGCCACTGTTTCTGTGGAAACATGATATATGCATTTTTAGGTCACCTGAGTCACTCAGGTGACCTATTGCTATCCGTTCTCGTCCGTCGGCGTGCGTCGTGCGTTATCATTTGAACATTTTTAGCTTCTTCTCTGAAACCACTTAACCAATTTCAACCAAATTTGGCATATAGCATCTATGGGTGAAGGGGAACAAAAATTGTGAATTTCATGGTCCCTGCCCCCCTGGGGCCTGAGGGGTGGGGCTAAAACCACCAAAAATAATGCAATCTTTAAAAATCTTCTTCTTTACTCCTGGACATCAAGCAGTCAAACTGTTGGCATCATTGTAATAAGCATTGAGCCCTCTACCAAAATTGTGAAATTCATGGCCCCAGGGTCAGGGGTTCTGGCCCCAGGGTGGGGCTATATAGATCATAAAGTGAAAGAGCATTATTTCTTTGAAAATCTTCTCTGCTCCTGGGTATTAAATAAGGTAATTAAGTACATAGTTATGAAGAACAAGAGTGCCTCTTCCAAAATTGTGAATTTCATGGGCCCAGGGTCAGGGGTTCTGGTGTTAGGGCGGGGCTCTATAGATTATATAGTGAAAATACATTTATTCTTTGAAAATCTTCTTCTCTGCTCCTGGGTATTAAATAAAGTAACTAAGTACATAGTTATGATGAGGAAGAGTGCCTCTTCCAAAATTGTGAAATTCATGGCCCCAGGGTGGGGCTATATAGATCATATAGTGAAAGTGCATTATTTCTTTGAAAATCTTCTTCTCTGCTCCTGGGTATTAAATTAAGTAACTAAGTACATAGTTATGATGAGCAAGAGAGCCTCTTCCAAAATTGTGAAATTCATGGCCCCAGGGTCAGGGGTTCTGGTGTTAGGGCGGGGCTCTATTGATTATATAGTGAAAATGCATTAATTCTTTGAAAATCTTCTTCTCTGCTCCTGGGTATTAAATAAAGTAACTAAGTACATAGTTATGATGAGCAAGAGTGCCTCTTTCAAAATTGTGAAATTCATGGCCCCAGGGTCAGGGGTTCTGGCCCCAGGGTGGGGCTATATAAATCATATAGTGAAAGTGCATTATTTCTTTGAAAATCTTCTTCTCTGCTCCTGGGTATTAAATAAGGTAACTAAGTACATAGTTATGATGAGGAAGAGTGCCTCTTTCAAAATTGTGAAATTCATGGCCCCAGGGTTAGGGGTTCTGGTGTTAGGGCGGGGCTCTATAGATTATATAGTGAAAATGCATTAATTCTTTGAAAATCTTCTTCTCTGCCCCTGGGTATTAAGTAAAGTAACTAAGTACATAGTTATGATGAGCAAGAGTGCCTCTTCCAAAATTGTGAATGTCATGGCCCCAGGGTCAGGGGTTCTGGTGTTAGGGCGGGGCTCTATCAACTATCTAAAGAAAATGCATTAATTCTTTGAAAATCTTCTTCTCTGCTCCTGGGTATTAAATAAAGTAACTAAGTACATAGTTATGATGAGGAAGAGTGCCTCTTTCAAAATTGTGAAATTCATGGCCCCAGGGTTAGGGGTTCTGGTGTTAGGGCGGGGCTCTATCGATTATATAGTGAAAATGCATTAATTCTTTGAAAATCTTCTTCTCTGCTCCTGGGCATTAAGGTGATAAACTAAGTACATAGTTATGATGAGGAGGTGGGCCCCTTCCAGAATTGTGAAAGCCATGGCCCCTGGGTCAGGGGTTCTGGTGTTAGGGCAGGGCTCTATTGATTATATAGTGAAAATGCATTAATTCTTTGAAAATCTTCTTCTCTGCTCCTGGGTATTATTTAAACAAACTAAGTGCATGGTTATGATGCATAAGGATGCCTTTTTAAAAATTGTGAATTTCATGGCCCCAGGGTCAGGGGTTCCAGTGTTAGGGCGGGGCTCTATTGATTATATAGTGAAAATGCATTGATTCTATGAAAATCTTCTTCTTTGCTACTGGAGATTATTTAAACAAACTAAGTGCATGATTATGATAGGCAAGGATGCCTCTTCCAAAATTTTAAAATATGGGGCCTCAGTTTTTGGGGTTCTTGAGGAGGGGGGGGGGGAGGGGGGCTCTATTGATTATATAGTGAAAATGCATTAATTCTATTAATTAATCATTAACTAATCCTGTATGCTCCCTAGTGTTGAGCTGATAAATAAATTGCTTAGCTATGATGAAGATGGGAGCTTCGAACAGAATTTTTAAATCTTGTGGTCCTAGGGTCAGGGGTTCTGGCATAACGAGGAAGGGGGGGGGGGCTTTTGATAATATAGTGGAAAAGTGTTAATTCTTTGAAGTCCATAGTTATGATGATGAGGGTAACTCTTCCAAATTTGTAAATTTCTTGACCTTTGGTCTTGGGTTCTGGTGTTAGGGTAAGGCTTTGTTGAATCTGTAGTGAAAATGCATTGTACCTGTGAAATTCTTCTCTGCTTCTGGGCATATCGAAAGCAAACTGAGTAAAAGTTTAAATGATATAAGTAAGCGTATTTCTACCAGATTTTTGAACATCTGGACAATTCGTCTAAGCATTCTGGTCCTGGGCAGGGCTCTATTAATTTGTATTCTACTGAGAGAAGTTATTCCCCTTTTTCCATTCATCTTTGATAATTAATCACTGTAAATAATGTTTTTGAAAGGTTAATAGAATAAGATAATTATGCAAGAATGTTTATTGTATAATTCAAAAAGTACTTTCTTAGTTTTAATAATCAGGTAGACCTGTAAGTAATAGATAAATAAAAACGAGACAAAAATAACTTATCTTATTAAAAGTTCTTCAAAGACCATAAGAGAGGTCAATGCTAGAGGTCTTAATATGGGTTTAAAAATAGTACAGAAGCACTAATAGTTTGTTAATAGTCTGCATGGTGATAATATTAAGTGGGGGACAGATTAGAACTTAAGTTATGAGTTGATACTGAATACTAGACTAATTATTTTGTTGATCCTGATCTTCCTACTTCTCTTGCTTTAGGGCAATAAAGCTTCATCTGTCAGTGTATTTAACTTCTAAATTGTTGTATTATACTCAGGTGACCGTTAAGGACCTTGGGCCTCTTGTTTAAAAATAAATTTCCTTTTTCTAAGTAGCTGCTCAGCCAAACTTTGAGAAACTTGAAAAGATTGTTCATTACATTCTGTCAAAGGTTGTCACTTTGTCATTGAAAGAACAAGTTAATTAACTAGGAACAGTTCACTCTCTCTCTTAGGAGATAGAAAAGTTGATGTCACATACCAGTTTTAATAGTGATATTATATCGAAGCTAAAGCAGTTACATGAACATACAGTAAATCTAAAATGAAGCAGTTACATATAGTAAATATACATTAAAGAAATTTTAATGCAAATTTATCAGAATTTTTATGTGTCCTCTAAAAAGAAATCAATATCAAACTTGGAAATCCTTGTTCAAATTTTATTTCTAGTTGTCAAGACTTTCATTGCAAATAAATGATATTATCAAAATCAAGGACAAATTACGTAATGTGCTTGCATTTTTCCAAAGCTTGTGATGTCAAAGAGTTGGAGCACTAGAAAAAGAAAATTGTCAAAAAATGTGGGTTGATAAATGTGATCAAATGAAAACCGTGTTCCTTTTGATGTTGTATAATGTTCCTTGTCACCAAACATTCTTTTTTAATTAAGTGTTAAACATCTTAATGCAGGAAAATAAAATAGCATGCTTAATAAAATTTCATCAGATTTTTTTCCAAATATTTGTGTAAGACTCTTCTTTACTAGTGTAGGACTTCAAAATCATTAAATGTATACTTTTAAGATTGACATTGAAGTCATTTAGTACAATGCCATTTGATGGATTTAAACCATACCAACTAAAGATTGGTAGTTTTGGAAACAGATTTGCAATTTAGTATACAGTGTAAGCCTGACAAAGTAGGAATTTATTTTGTCGATAAGAGAAACAACTATCAGGATTTTAATAGCAATGCAAATAATATATTAATATTGATAAACATCTTGATAAATATTTGACCAGTGAATGGACATTCCCAAAGTAATTATATTGATTGTGTCATTCAATCGGAGAACTACAACCCTATCCAACATTGTTCACCAATACTTGATCTGAAAAAAGACCCCTAAAATGTCCAAATCCTTTTGTGCTGCCTGACACTACATCAACTTTAATTGTGCAGCAATGTGACATAGAGATTGGGAAATGTAATAGATTGATCTCGTAGACATGAGGCACTCTCTGATTCAGGAGATAAAAGTCTACTCCATGTGCTTGACAGGTAATACAAACAACTGAATCAAGGCTCCTCTACATACTAGTCAGCATGTCATCCGAGGAAAAAGAAGTTTATATTGAGGGGCCTATCCAGGTAAGCTCGCTTGTTGCAAATTAATGCAGATATACAATAAAACAAACCGATAGGCAAGTGCCAGGGATGAACAATTTGTATTCATTTTTTATATCCATGAACTTCATAAAATGTTTTAAAACTTTAGGGAATGAAAATCCCTTCTCTGTGAGTCTGCAAGCTTGGATCGGAATCATTATAAAAATGTGACTGAAGAATGATGTTATGTCTATATTGCAGTAGAGATAAAAAATGCAGATTTTGCAGTATGTGCAATATATTTATTATCAAGCACCTATTTAGAGTTTAGGGATTGTTTTGGTATTTATGGTGCTATATATATTATAAGTGCATTCTATTTTCACCATTTGTGTATACCGTAATTTCTTGCTGAGATTCTTATCTCCAATTCTTTGTTTGTTTGGTTTTTTTTTTTTTTTTTTTTTGTTTACACATAATATATTAAACAGAAAATGCAACTGTTGAAGTTTGACAGAGATCTATTAATTATTGAGCTAGAATAATGGAGAATCCTCTCTATAAGGCTGTATCATCCCTGCTACAGTGATTGAGTGAATCCTAATTAACTTTCCCCCTCTCTGATTCACTCTTTATTAAATGACAAATTATAGGTCATTACAATTTACTTACATCGCCATGCTCTTCCCAATTCAAAGCCCAGAAATTGCAATATCTTTAGAGGGAATGGCAGAGGTAAAAACTTGTAAAGCACTGATTAGATTGGATGAAAGATTCAGGATGCTAACAGATAGTCAATGAAAAGGAAAGATGAAACATATGGTATTTTAGATCAGATGAAAAAGAAAAACCTCTGCCATGTTTCCGTAGGGTTAATTGGAAGTACCAAATAAACAATGCATTAACACAACTGCTTCATCAATCACTTTAAGCATTAAGGAACTATATATACAGTAGGTTTTTTAAATACATTGATATAAACTTGTGAACACGAAATTTATTTTACTTTACTTCAGAAAAACTGTGCTGGATTCATATTGATTTAAAGAATAAGTAGTGTACATTAAAAAGAAAAGTGTTATGAGATACAATAACCCCATGCAAAGGGTGGACAGAAAACTCAGAACTTAAAAAAAAGATCAATTGACTACGAAAACTTTCAGGGAAGTTTACTCTGTCTCTGTTGTGGGAGTGTGACTCAAATTTCTGAATGAAAGTTACCTGAAGGAGCTGCACCTTGGGACATGGAGGTGAATAAACTGTCGGTATGTTATCAGTTCTCGACGGCAAACTTGATTAATAGCATATATCTGTAGTAATGGGGTGTGCATATGCAGGCAGGTAGATCTACCTAGGAGTGTTTGTCATAGTCAAAATGGAAAACTTTTGTGGAGAAGTACCATTAGTCATACTGGGGAAAAAAAAATTAAAGGGTATGGTCTGAAAATCACTTGCAAGAGGTATAGAATTATGGGCCCTAGTAAAAGATGGTATTTTAAATCAATTTTATAATTTAATTACAAATTTCTTTATGGTTTAATTTCCACAATGTCAAAGTTTTGAATTTAAAGAATGTACATACTGTAAGTACCATTGTCAGTGTTGTACATAAGTACCGTTGTCAGTGTTGGAGTGGTTTGCATGGCAAACACCTCTCTGTTATCTTTCAGCTATTCTTAAAGTAGCATAGATTTTAAACAGTTGTATGCATATATTCATTAATTTTAACAAGAAAAAATTCTTTTGTTACATTTACATGTATCATTTTTGCTAGAATTTCTGTAGGAAATATATAAACAACTTTATGATTAACAAATGAAATTGACTTAAATTGTTACTAGTTAATTAACTTGATTTCCTAAATCTTCTTCTGTATAAATAAGAATGGCATAATAAACCAACATATAATGAAAGTCATATAACTCCCTGATATCAGATGATACATTAATTTTCCCAATTCTGACCCAGCGTTTGAGAATCTCCGCAACTCTAGTATTATATTGAAAACTGTCCGAAAATATTCGATTTAATTGCTACCTGCTGTGATAAATCGCCAATTTGACACCTGATAATAAAGCTACAAGTGACCAAGCCATAAAACCCCCAAGGCCATAAGATAGCCAGTGGGAATCTGAAGCAGGGGGTGAGGACACTCTGTAAACTGCTTCAGTGCAGAGGCAGTATTTGAAAGGGATATTCACCAATGGGAAGATTATTTATTGGAAATTGGCAATTTCCAGTTTCTATTCTGAGTACAGCATGCTTTTGGCATATGTGCAGTTTTGATTAAGCTTGATTAGGTGCTGGAAAGCAATCATAGGGTGAGGAAGTTGAAGCACATATACACATGTGAAGATATTGCCTGTTGATGGTATGTCATTTTTCTGTTTCTATTGCTTTATTTTGAAGGACAGTGGGTGCTGAATGTTCATAAATTTGATAATAATTTAGTCTCAGAGAAAATGTGTTTCATAAAGTAATACAACTTTTGCTCTAGTATTTTCCTTTTGTACTTGTTGCAATTTTAAAATAATAATGTGCTGTTGATCAAAGACAACTATAGAGACATGTTAAAAGTAAAAACTTTCTTCATTATTTCATTTTTTTACATTCATTTAATATTTTAAGGAATGGAAAAATAGTAACTAAAAAATATGTGTAAACATTTTCCAAAAATCTTAACTGGAGGAAATATGGCAAATACTGGGGAAAAATCAAGAAATCATCATTAGACATAATTAGGTGATGTAAGCTTTTGAGTCCCGTCAGTATAACAGGAAAACTGTACGTTGCAAAGCTTAATTTGAACCTTCATGCTTTGTGAAACCAAAATGAAAATTCTATAAAAAAAAAAAAAAAAAAAAAAAATTGTGCTATTAAAACTATACTAGACTATCTGCAAACTAATACCTATCTAAAAATTTGTAGTGAGCTAGATTGCATAGAGTTTGATTTTTAGTAGTCAATATAAGCTTTGGTATCTGACTATCCTAACTGTTTTCCTGTGTGACTTACATTGGAGTCTCGTAACTTCCTGTTTTAGTCTGAGACTAGGAAGCCAGAGGGAAGGTTTCAAACAAGCAATGTAACATGTACTAATCAATGGTTACTTCATTTTACATTGAGACCAATATTTATAAATAAAAGTCTTGCAATAATATAGAGTATAAAATGAAAATATATGTTCTCTGTTTAGATTTTTTAACATTCAAAAATTCTTTTGTCAGATTTATGATTTACATGTTATTTCTTAAGAATTCAGGTATATTTTGTATATGGAATTGTCTTTTGTTTGAATGTTACCTCAGGAGAGTATTGGAGAGAATGGTTCCATGCTTTGTGCAAACTTAAAATGTTAATTAAAGTTTCCTGGGGAGGGGGGGGGGGGCAAACCTCTTGGAATTTTTCTGGAAATAAAATGACTAATTTCTAATAGAAAGTGGAGATGAAATTCATGGTAATTAATTAAGTTATCCCAGGGTCAGAAAAATGGGAGATGAATCTTTGTTGAAGATGAAAATTATATATGAATGAGAAATAGTAAAGTTATCTCTCCTGGCATAGAATCATTTTGATTCTGAAAAAAAAAATCTTTTAAGGAACATATATACACTAAAAGAAATGATGTTTTGAACATTGAGAAAAGTATATTGTATGAAGGTGTAAATAGTGCCACACGACTTTTAATACAGACGAGAGATAACTCTTAAATTTTGATCGCTATTCTTTCTGAGTAAAAATACATGTAAATACTTTTGATACCCAAAAACCAAAATGAAAAACAATGGGGCGGGGCACTTCGAGAGGGGTGGGCTGGGATGAGAATCTTAAGTTTAATTTTATCTGGCCTTACATTTTCAACATAGGATACCTTGCATTTACCCCCAGGAAAAATGTTCAAAGACAATGAAGAAATCACTGTTGTTTACTAAAGTGGGCCAAAAAAATACATGAAAATGAAATGTTCAATCTATTCATCTTGGCCTGTTACAATCTTATAAATGCTTGATCACAAATTAAGTAATAAACTGTACATTTCAATTTAATTTATTTAGATCAAAGGGCAGATTACTCTATCTGCATATAATTTAGATACCACAAAATCAGAACTGTTTAGTGTGCAGTGTATAGAGGGCTCTTACAAAGTTTCAGATCTTGTTTAAAAAAAAAATAATGTCCATGAATATTTTAACTTTTTCAAACAGCAAAAATAATAATTTCTGAACAGACTTTCCACAACTTTGACCATGAAAGGGGTGTCACTTAATGGCTGTACTTTCATGTTTAGTTATGTCTCCCTCTGTAATAACCTTGTATATGAAGCTCTGGTGGACCCTAAAGCCCTCAGGAACCTGGTCATGAGAAGTACATAACAGGTGATATATAACCAGACCTAAATATAATATCCCTCTACAGTCAGTCTTAGCTGTCAAAAGAGGGTACAATGAAGAAATCAGAGGTGATCGTGGGAATTACCATTGGCCTGTTTGCCATTTTGTCCACTTTGGTCAGTGGTCAGTCACTGATTGGAGGAGGCAATAGTCTGACCTTGCCAATCTATCCTGGTGGAGTTGCTGGCGGTGCTGGATATGATCCTCTTCTATACAACAGTTACGCTGCAAATGAACAATTGTATGGCCTTTCTAATTCCATCACAGATTTGAAACAGACTGTGATCATTGGCCTCAGTAAGTATTTTACAGTAATTTTTTAAAAATTATTTTAAAATCTCTTTTAAATGAAAAAGATGACTGAATAATTTAAACTTTGAAAGAGAGAAACACAAATGTAGTAGTATCCTAAATATAGGAACACACAAAGATCATTATAATTAATCAAAATGAGCAAAGTTCATGAGATAAAGAATGAAAATAATAAGAGACAAGAGTTGATTCCATTCAGAATGAATAATATTGAATATACAGAAAATAATACATACCCTTTTCCATATTACACTCTGTATCAGCCTGAGACACTAATGAAAAGGGTATGTTTTATTATAATTTTTACATACTTAATGATAACATACACATTAGTTATTCAGGTTCAGTATAAATTTATTTGTTAGGCCATTTCTAACATCATTTTATAGGAAAAAGGGAAATTGGTGCATATTTTGGAAGGTTATAGTATACACCTATCCACTGCATATGGCTTTGATTGATTGTTGTTTTACGTCCCATCCGAGAATTTTTCACTCATATAGAGACGTCACCATATACCGGTGAAGGGTTTCAAATTTAGACCTTTACTTGGCACTCGGGGCCATTGAGCAGTGAGGGATCTTTATCATGCCAATGCCTGCCATGATACGGGCCATGGTTTTTAAGGTCTCATCCAAAGGACCCGCAACTTTCACTTCAACGTGCCGAGTGCTTGGCGAAGGAACAGTTGCTACCTTTTTTTATGGACTTGGGTCTGTCGCGGCCAAGATTGGAACTCACCACCTTCCGATCATGAAGCAAGCGCTCTACTGACTGAGCTACCATGACAGTCATATGGCTTTGAGTGGGATAGTTCTTTTATTAAACCTGCATCAGGAACTATATTCTCTGAGGGCCTGCCCTAAGGAGATAGTTCCTGTCAAGGGTTTGATGAAAGAGCTATCCCATTCACAGCCAGTGGATAAACGTTTTATTATACTGATATAAAATATAATTTCTGAGAATTTGATGGCACATTTTATACCCTGGGGTATATATTTTTGGACTCTCCAATGTTGGAGAAGTCAACAACCAATCATATTGCAGGAAATCAAAATTGGCATTAAAAGTTGAATGAAAATTTTCTGATGGGTCAAATAGCACATATACTAAGCTTTGCTATACATGAAAATTTTCATGTAATTAATATTGATGTAACCTTTATACATGTAAAAAAGTGATGATCTGATGTATATATCAACTTTTTCTGTACACAGTTTCCCTTGCGCTGTTTTACTACTTCCTGGGAACCTCCAACTCTCTGGGTAGCCCACCCACCAGTCCTATTGCACCTATTATTGGTTAAACTCTGCTTCACTTAAAGGTAAGCTATACAACGGTTAACTAACAATATTTTACTAAGCCCTTCACTCAGCATTACTGAAAGGTAAGGTGTCAGTGGTGTGTGATTTACATTCCACCAAGTTAAATTCAGCTCACGAAAACATAAGTTTTCCATGGTATGGAATCCCAGATAGGGCCATAGGATAGTTCTATATCACACCATCTCATCTTCATGGTTTTGGCTGATGGTGTGATGACACAAAAATGCAATGAAGATGATCCTATAGTGTGATGACAGTGCCATGGTGCAATATACAGTAAAGAGATGGCACATTATTATGCAATGACAATGGTGATATGGGATGAAGGAGCAATTGTGGTACAACATGATGATACTATGATGCCATTGTGCCTTGACAATGAAGCCTTGTTTACCATCACTATATCGCATTTTGTTCCATCATCATGCATTGTCATGCCATTGCATCATTATCATCGTTATTGCACCATCACATCATCATAATCGCTGTATCATGTCATTGCATTATGTCATTGCTCCATCAACCCAATAGTCAATGAGCAATGGTGTGATAGTGAACTACATGGTCTTATCTGGATTCCATATTATGGAGTGGGATTTACACTTTTTGCACCAGTTGGTTAAATTGGCTAACTCAAAGGTAACTTTTTCATGGTGTGTGATTTATACTTTTCACCAACCAGTTAAACTTAACTCACTGAAAGGTAAGCTTTCTTTGGTGTGTGATTTACATTTTTCCACCAAACTCGATGTGTAAGTTATTGATTTAGAAGTTTCCATTGAACAGTAGTAGTTTTATTATTATCAATTTTATTATTAATTTCTTTTTAGCTCATTTGAGCTAAAGGCTCAAATGAGCATTTCTGATCAAAATTTGTTCTTTGTTTTCATCTTTTTCTTCTTCTTCTGGGCCAATTTCAACCAAACTTGACACAAAAGTATCTTTTGATTGAAGGGATGATTCAAATGGGGCCATGGCCTCTTTCAAGGGAGGGGGGGGGGGGGTAATTAAGAATTAGCGAAAATTCAAGAAATTTAATAACACAATTAAAAAAACTTCTCAAAAACCACTGGGCCTGATTGGACAGATAGTGGGGGTTTTCCATAACAAAACATGGACACTGCTAATTTCTTTCTATAATATAGGGGGTAACCATCTCTTATCCCCAACTCCTCCTATACCATGAATAAAATTTGATGAGACTTTCACTGAATCTTTATTACATATGGGTTTTTATACGCTCGTCTTAAGACGGGACATATTATGTTACAGCGTTCATGTCCGTCCATCTGTCTGTTAGCTTTTTCGTGTCCGGCTCATAACTTTAATACTATTAGACCTAGAATTATCAAACTTTGTCAGCTGATACATCTTGGATAGAAGGTGTGTCACGCATTAAATGTAGGTCGCTGTGACCTTTAATTAAGATGCTATGGCCAAATATGGAAAAATCCTGTCCGGCTCATAACTAGAAAACTATTAGACCTAGAATCATCAAACTCAGCCAATATGTGCATCTGAGGTAGAAGGTGTGTCGCGACCTATTTCAAGGTCACTGTGACCTTTAATTTAAGTGAAATTTAAACAGAACTATGTCTTTTAACTTTTTAAATTACAAAATCCCAAAAGATGTAAGAGTATTGCAGTATCCTTATTTAAAAAAATGTTAAATCAAGAAAATACTTATTTTTTTTCATTATATACTTTACAGCAATCTGTAACAAATGTAATGTTATAAGAGAAATTCCACCTCTCCCATGGGTGTAATTATCAAGCACTGGTCAAGAAGAATTTTGATAACAACTAGTAGACTAATTGTTCTCGAACAATTAGAGGTCTTTCCACCTTCTTTAAATTTCTTGATTTTTTTTTACATTTTACTCTCTAAGCTAATTTTTATACAAAAAGAATCCATAAATGGCTTGAAAGATGGAAAAAATGAAAATTTTAAAAATTTTGAAATGACCTTGACCTTTGACCTTGAACAAATATTCAAGGTCAAGGGTCACATTGCACTTGACCCCATGCTTCTATGACTTTTAGTTTTAAAGTTATAAGGTTTAATAGTAAGCGAAAAGACGTTAAAAGGCGATAACTCATATAAATGATCATCAGATCCTTTCACACTGAATAGATTGAAGTTGTGTCTAAAGACCCTTAAGACATTAGTGAAGGTTTGGTGTCTGTACAGTTTACGGTTTCGAAGGAGTAGCGATAACAAGGTTTTTAGTGAAAGGGGCAATAACTTTTAAAGGGGTTAATCTTAGGGGACATGTATAAAATCTGTGAAATAGTTTTAAGAGGACATATCAAAGATGTAAAGATATATAATATAGGTTGAAAGACAAAAGAGATATAAAAAGAGCTTAATTTCTCATATTTTGAATGACCTTGACCTTTGACCCTGACAAAAATTTTGAGGTCTGAGGTCAAAGAATCTAGTGCAGTTGGTTCCATGTCTCTACGACTTATCGTTTTGAAAAATTTTCATTATACGTAAACTTCATAAACTTTCAGGGGCAATAACTCATTGAAGAGCTCGACAAATCATTTCGCAATGAACAGATTGAAAGGTCCTCTCAAGTAGTCGAAGACATTGGTGAAGGTTCTGTATCTCTACGGTTTACGGTTTCGAAGGAGTAGCGATAACAAGCTGTTCTTGCGAAAGGGGCAATAACTTTGTAAGAGGTCATAGGTCAAACACGGGGGGTCGTTTTTCGGAATAACTTTTAATATCCAGTGTCATGAACTATAAAGTTTTTCGATAAGTCTTGTGGTTTCAAAAGTCCGGGAAGAAAAATAATAATAATAATAATAACTAGTAGACTAATTGTTCTCGAACAATTAGAGGTCTTTCCACCTTCTTTAAATTTCATGTATTCTTCACATTTAACTCTCTACTGCTTATTTTTATACAAAAGAAACCAGAAATGGCTTGAGAGATGGAAAAAATGAAAATTTTAAAAATTTCGAAATGACCTTGACCTTTGACCTTGAACAAATATTCAAGGTCAAAGGTCAAGGGTCACATTGCAATTAACCCCATGCTTCTACGACTTTTAGTTTTAAAGTTATAAGGTTTACTAGTAAGCGCAAAGACGTTAAAGGGTGATAACTCATATAAGGGGTCACCGGATACTTTCGCACTGAATAGATTGAAGTTGTGTCTAAAGACCCTGAATACATAAGTGAAGATTTCGTGTCTCTGCGGTTTACGGTTTCAGAGGAGTAGCGATAACAAGGTTTTTCGCACAAGGGGCAATAACTTTTAAAAGGGTTAAGCTTAGGGGACAAGATTGAAATCTTTGAAATAGTTTTAAAAGTACATATTAAAGATGTTAAGATATACTGTATATGTTGAAAGACAAAAGAGCTATAAAAAGAGCTTTATTTCTCTTTTTTGGAATGACCTTGACCTTTGACCTTGACATAAACTTCAAGGTCTAGGGTTAAGGAATCTAATGCAGTTAGTTTCATGTCTCTACGACTTATCGTTTTGAAAATTTTTCATTAATTGTAAACTTCAAAAACTTTCAGGGGCGATAACTCATAAAAGGGCTCAACGAATCCTTTCGTAATGAATAGATTGAAGAGTCTCCTCAATTAGTCGAAGACATTGGTGAAGGTTTCGTACCTCTACGGTTTACGGTTTCAGAGGAGTAGCGATAACAAGGTTTCTAGCGAAAGGGGCAATAACTGCGAAAGAGGTCATAGGTTATACGCGTTGGGTCAAATTTGTTCCTAACTTTTTATGACCTTTACGGTCAATGAATAATCTTTTCGATAAACATCGAAACAAAAAATCAGCGGAAGAAGAAGAATAATAATAACTAGTAGACTAATTGTTCTCGAACAATTAGAGGTCTTTCCACCTTCTTTGAATTTCACATATTTTTCATATTTTACTCTATAAAGTTAATTTTTATACAATAAGAATCCATAAATGGCTTGAAAGATAGAAAAAATGAAAATTTTGAAATTTTGAAATGACCTTGACCTTTGACCTTGACCAAATATTCAAGGTCAAAGGTCAAGGGTCACACTGCACTTGATCCCATGCTTCTACGACTTTTAGTTTTCAAGTTATAAGGTTTAATAGTTATCACAAAGACGTTAAGGGGTGATAACTCATATAAGGGGTCATCGGATACTTTCGCACTGAATAGATTGAAGTTGTGTTTAAAGACCCTGAAGACATTAGTGAAAGTTTCGTGTCTCTACGGTTTACAGTTTCGGAGGAGTAGCGATAACAAGGTTTTCAGTAAAAGGGGCAATAACTTTTAAAGGGGTAAATCTTAGGGGACAAGTATGAAATCTTTGAAATAGTTTTGAGAGGACATATTAATGATGCAAAGATATTTAGTATATGTTGAAAGACAAAAGAGATATATAAAGAGCTTTATTTCTCATATTTTGAATGACCTTGACCTTTGACCTCTGCATATATTTTAAGGTCAAAGGTCAATGAATCTTATGCAGTTGGTCCCATATCTCTACGACTTATCGTTTTAAAAATTTTTAATTATTTCTAAAAATCAAAAACTTGGAGGGGCAATAACTCCTTGAAGGGGTCGACGAATACTTTCGCAATGAATAGATTGAAGAGTCCCCTAAATTAGTCGAGGACATTGGTGAAGGTTTCGTATCTCTACGGTTTACAGTTTCAAAGGAGTAGTGATAACAAGCTTCTATTGCGAAAGGGGATGTAACTCCTCGAGGGGTCAAGGTTCATATACACAGGGTCAACTGCAAAAATCTTTTACGGAGTACATTCTCATGAACTATAAATCTTCTCGATAAATCTTGAAATTCAAAATCTTGCAGCGGAAAAATAAGAAGAATAATAAGAAACAGAAGAAAACCAATAGGTCTTTCCACAGAAAGGTGGAAAGACCTAATAATAATAATAATAAACAGAAGAAAATCAATAGGTCTTTCCACAGAAAGGTGGAAAGACCTAATAAACAGAAGAAAATCAATAGGTCTTTCCACAGAAAGGTGGAAAGACCTAATAACTAGAAGACTAATTGTTCAGAGAACAATTAGAGGCCTTTCCACCTTTTTAAGTGTTTCCGTGTCATCTGGGCTGAAAAAAAAGAAGAAAAATGAAGAAAAAAAAATGCTCCTCCAGCTGGGCTCGAACTCAAAACCCTTGGATTGAAAGGCAGGTGCGCTAACCATTCGGTCACGCATTCCGATAACATACATAAGTTAATTGTTTAAGACTATAGAAGAAATGCAAGCGTATTTTTAGAATCGGTAGGGGAAGAAAGAAGTTCCGTAAAAGGAAATAGTTCCTGAACTTGGAAGCAGTATATGAAATAACAAGGGACGGGATGCGTGAGAAAACGTTAACACTGTTCCCTAATGAAAATGTATTAATGGACTGTAAGCCCGATTCATCGATATTGTGAGCATGCTGAATTTTTTGTAAATAGCTTCGTTGTAAGCTTAAAAGATCGGGTTCGGATTTTAACATTTCTGACTGAATATCCTGAAATAAATATGAAACATTTAAATAAGCATTTCTTTGGGTTAAATTAAATATGTGTAGCCCAAATTAAATTCCCAACATGCATTTTTAGAAGGGAAACACGGCAATGAAAGCGAGAATTGTTTTTAATATACCGAAAATTGCTATTTCTGGAAACTGATTAATTCTAAATAAAAATCAAATAAATTCCAAATGTAAAAGAAAGAGAGAATGCTTGGTATTAAAATGTCGTATCATATCAGGAGAATTAAATGCTACTAACGACATCTGAAGAAAGTGCCGATAAAAGGTCTAGATCATTTCTTCGTTCACCTGCACTTAAATTTCAAACACAACAGAACTTGTAGTTTTTGACGTGAAACTTCATGACTTCTATAAACTTATGAGACTCACCGTAAAACTCTACAGAAAGTTTCTCTGAGGTCTCTACTACATTTGTACCAAATTTGGTGTTGATCCGAGGTCTGGTTTGAATTCTAGAGTAATATTCTACATTGTTGTTGATGTGATTTTTTTTTTTTAAGAAGGGGGGGGGTGTGAATTATTTATTTTATGCCTCTTTTAAACTACGAATTGTAACTACTTCCACATCCTTAAGCCTTATTGTGACCTTTGAGTCAAGGTCAAAGGTCAAGGTCAAAGATCAAGGTCATTCAAAAAAAAAAGAAAAAAAAAAAGAAGAAGAAATCTTTACTTTCTGTATTTTTACCTGATACTGGAGCTGGATGCATGTCCTAACTTTTCTATTTGACCCAATGTCAAGGTCAAAGGTCAAGGTCAAAGTTCAAGGTCATTTGGTGAATTGCTATATTTTACACATATATAAGGGATTTTTTTATGTTTTTAAATGACCTTGACCTTTGACCTTGACCTATATTTCAAGGTCAAAGGTCAAATATGCCGATGCAGTTGGTCCCATGTCTCTAGGATACACCGTTTTAAAAATAAGTTCATTAAATGTAAGTAGCGTAAACTTTCAGGGGCAGTAACTCATACAAGGGACCAAAGAATGCTTTTGCAGTGATAGAATGAAGAGAGTACTAAATGAGTCAAAGACACTAATGAAGGTTTGGAATCTCTACGGTTTACGGTTTCGGAGGAGTAGCGATAACAAGGTTTTGTTGCAAAAGGGGTGACAACTTTTGAATGGGTCAAGCTCGGGGGACAAGAATGAAATCTTTGAAATAGTTTTAGAAGGACATATTATAGATGCAAAGATATTCAGTATATGTTGAAAGACAAAAGAGATATTAAAAAAGCTAATTTTCTCATATTTTGAATGACCTTGACCTTTGACCTTCACAAAAAATTCAAGGTCAGAGGTCACAAAATCTAATGCAGTTGGTCCCATGTCTTTACGACTTATCGTTTAGAGAATTTTGTCATTATTCGTAAACATTAAAAACTCTCAGGGGCAGTAATTTATCAAAGGGCTCGACAAATCGTTTCGCAATGAAAAGATTGAAAAGTCCTCTCAAGTACTCGAACACATTGGTGAAGGTTATGTATCTCTACGGTTTACGGTTTCAAAGGAGTAGCGATAACAGGCTATTCTTGCGAAAGGGGCAATAACTTCGTAAGAGGTCATGGGTCAAACACGGGGGGTCGTTTTTCGAAATAACTTTTAATATCCAGTATCATGAACTATAAAGTTTTTCGATAAGTCTTGCGGTTTCAAAAGTCCTGGTGAGAAATAAAATAATAATAAACATAAGCATTTCAAGAGGTCTTTCCACAGAAAGGTGGAAAGACCTAATAATAAACATAAGTATTTCAAGAGGTCTTTCCACAGAAAGGTGGAAAGACCTAATAATAAACATAAGCATTTCAAGAGGTCTTTCCACAGAAAGGTGGAAAGACCTAAAAAATAGCATGTCAAATTAGAGAGAAATTAATGAGTATAGTGTAAGGAGATAACTGGTAGAGCATCTCTGATCAAGCAGGTGTTACCTAATATCTCTTGGAAATTGGGCAAAGGAATCAGCCTCTTAATTGAATAGTTTTGTTGGCTAGTCAAACTTTCAAGATAAATTTGATGGAAAATAATTAAAACTAATTTGATATGTATAATATAATTAAAACTAATTTGATATTGTATAATATAATTAAAACTAATTTGATATTGTATAATATTTTTTTTTATTTCAATTTTTTACATCTTTACAACAAATTGCAGAGTGTCATGTCTCACTAAGATGACAAATTTATTGTCTAAAGAATAAAGTTTAACTTAATTTGTTTTGATGTTTTATTAGGCTGTAGCATTGTTAATCAGTCATAAAATATACAATAAACAAAGCTGCAGATGAGCATTTAAGCTCTAACAAAAACCAGTGGAGAAATATATGATGTATTATTAATGTTATAATTAATACCTACACCACAGGAGATGTATGCACAACACATTATAAGGAATGGATAAATCATTGAAATCTTTGTATCAAGGTTAACACGATTTTCTTGCACTTTAAACTGTTTATGATAATTGAACAATGTTTGACGGGCATATCATGCTGTGGCGGGACACTTTATTCCATAATAAAACAGGGACACTGCCATTCTTTTAAAATATTGGGGGTAACCCACCTCTTATCCAGTTATCCCCATCAACTCCTCCTACACCACTGAATAAAATTTAACAGGTCGAGGAAACTATTTTCTGTGACGTCAGAATAAATTAACATGCTAAATGAGGCACAAATGTGACTGACAACCCACCAATCGGCTAAATGAGTTGCATTATGGGTTACTACAAAAAATACATGTATGTATTCAAAAGTCGGAAAGACATGTTGCATTTATCCAAACATTTTACACACTTAATACAATATGTACATCATTATCTACGAATTCTATGCTCACATTTACATACAAATGTTTTACAGTAAAATTTGGGTTTTCTACACTCCATTGTACAAGTCCGTTTGTTGACAATTGCCTGGCAGCTTTTCCCGTGCATATGAATTTCACGTGACTATTCCCTGGTCCAAAACAATCGACTCTGAGGTGTACTCACATATTGTTATTGTTTCCTACGGCATATCTGCTACTCAATACACGTTCTATGATCAATGTACATGAGAATTAATGTGTAATACATGAGAATTACTGTGTAAAATAAATGCTGTGCAGCAATAAACTTAACGTTCTTTTTATAAATGCATTTACTTTTAATTTCTAGTAAACGAATAACAAAGCAACAACAAATAACACCAGTAGCATGGCAAATTTACGAATAGCAAGTTATAAAAACTGGATTATTATTTATTTGTAAAGACTTTTAATGAGCGGTATTTCAACCTACTATTTAACATGGAAAATTGGCTTTGTTTGTTAATGTGAGCATGGGAAATCTTAATTAGTACTTATTCTTCATATTTTTCACAAAAACATTAAAAATAATTATTAGTTGACTTTCCCGCAGTCTTTTGAAATCGTGTCCTAAATTTGCCTGACCCACATATAAACATATAGTAGACCATCATGCTTTTCAGCTCATTCATTGGATTGGACAATTTGCTGTAAGCACCGCTGTGTGCAATGACAACAATATCCATTTAAGGTAGATTCCTCGACCTGTTTAATGAGACTCTCACAGAATCTTTATTAGTTACATAGTGCCATTATGCACTTCCTCTTAATGGGGTGGGGTAAAATGGCTTAATGCACCCTACTTTCAAAAATGGAAAACTCAATATTTACCCTTTATACCATGTGATTTACTCAAGTGTCCAAAAAACTTCATTAGTGTATAGAAGAGTCCTTAAAATAGAGACACCTAGTCAGTATGTTTTTTTAAATACTTGATCATGTGATCTACTTGAGGTTTGAATGACATAAACCTCTTTTTTTTTTATTTTCCCCTCTCATCTTGTTCCTCATAAAGAGTGAGATTATAATATTGTAACATGATTAATTGCTTAAATAAGAATGTTTGGACTCCAAATGTCTACTCATCCTGTATGCTGCTAAATGTAACTTTGCATAATAAATAGTCCTTACTGTAGGTTATTAATGACATTCATCAATCACCTGTTTGTACATACAAACACTATGATCTCAGTTAATTCTGACTTAATAATCCTATAGACTAGAAACCAATGAGCATACCCTGACCTGTATAAATAGGAGGGTGAAATTTTCTCCCATTCCTGTTCATCGTGTCCAACATTTTGTAAAAAATAAAAAATACATGTTTCTCCATATAGTGCAGATTCGTGATACCTTTAGAATAGAATGAGGTTATTTTCTATATACATGTACTAAAATATAAGAATTTTTTAAGCAATCAAAATCTGTGAATAGCCAATTTTTAAGAATATATCACCATCTTTTATAGTGGACATCAAACTAGGACAATTCATGATCCCTAGGATTAAAGTGGAGACACAAAGGGAAAATATGAACTTTTCTTAAGAAAGCAAGCAAGACTATAATTTGTAACATGAATATGTAAGTTATAATTATGGCCTGTGACTTAGATTTAGTTCATCAAGAAGTGGTCAGGTTTTATATTCCTATTGTCCTATAATGTATTGATTTTTACAGCCTTTTCATGCCCCGCCATGAATATTGCCAGTGCATATAGAGTTGTCAAGTCTGTCTTCTATCCCCTTCTATCACACTTTGTTTATCAAACTTGATATGCTGATACATACTGATGAGAGCTATTCAAGTGCATCAACATTTTCTTACCTTGACCTTTCCTTTGACCTTGACCTTACTTTTCTTAAATTTGCATTTAATTAGCTCAATTTCAGAGAATTTAGTGTTAAAGATATTTTTATCAAACCTTATATCCTGATACATACTGTTAAGAAGTATTCAACATCGTATTTTTTTTTTACCTTGACCTTTCCTTTGACCTTGACTTCACTTTTCTTAGATTTGTGTTTAGCTATGATTCAAAGAAACTATTCATGGTATTATTATCAAATTTCATATACTGATACATACTGATGAGAACTATTCAGCTCCATCAACATTTTTGACCTTGACCTTTCCTTTGACCTTGACCTCACTTTCTTAAATTAGTGATTATCTCAATTTCAAAGAAACTTAAGATATTGTTAAGTCTTATCTGCTTATGTATATTGATGAGAGCTGTAAACCTGCATCAACATTTTTTTACCGTGGCCTTTCATTTGACCTTGACCTTACTCGTCTTAAAATGGTATTAAGCTTCGTTTCAAAGAAACTTTTTCAAATTTTTTTAATCAAACCTATTTGCTGATGCATATTAGTGAGAACTATTCAACTGCATCAAGATTTTTTACCTTGACTTTTCCTTTGACATTGACTTCAAATTTGTGTTTAGCTAAATTTCAAAGAAAGTATTTAAGATATTTTTATCAAACTTTATATGCTTTACATATTGAAGAGAGCTATTCAATTTCATCAATATTTTGACCTTGGCCTTTTCTTTGACCATGACTTCAAATTTGTGTTTAGCATAATTTCAAAGAAACAAATCAAGATATTTTTATCAAACTTTAAATGCATAAACATATTGATGAGAGCTTTTCAATTGCATCAACATTTTTGACCTTGACCTTTTCTTTGATCTTGACTTCAAATTTATGTTAAGTACAGTTTCAAACAAATAAATAAAAATATTTTTATCAAAATTCATATGCTGATATATAATAAGGTTAGCTATTCAACTTCATCAACATTTTTTACCTTGACTTTTCCTTTAATCTTGACTTCACTTTTCTCACATTTGTTTCTTTGCTCAAAGAAACTATTCCATATATTTGTTTATGTAAGCTTATGAACTTATACATTATTTGGTGAGAATTTATCAACTTTGTCCATTTTTTTACCTTGAACTTCCCAATGACCTTTGACTTTTCTATTTATTGTGTATTAAACTCAGTTTGAAAGAAAAAATTCAAGATATTTTTATCAAATCTCCTACACTAATACAGATTTTTGTGTTGCATCAGTAATGAACCCATGAAACTATGGACATATTTCTAGTTTTGCATATTTCTCAGCTTCAATGAACTTGAGAATATGTTTCTGATTAAGAACATTTGAAAATATGTCATCTTCAGTTGTGCTTCATCTTGACTGATTTTTGTCTTTCTTTCAGATCTTTCTTACTTGATGTGGAAGATAAAGCATTCCAAACAACTGTGTGTCTGCAGAAGAAAACATTTTGTGTTGTTATTGATGGAATAAAAGTACTTTAAAACAAGAATTAATTCTTCCATATCTTAATTATTTTGTGCAACTGACACTCAGTATGATTTGTTTTGTTTGTTTTCTGGTTTTGTTTTCTTGATCCATGAAGTCAACTTTTTGCTAGCACCTTTGACTTGATTCAGTGCCTGTACATATGCATGTAACAGTAGATGACGATATATTGCAGATTTAGAGGACATATAGAATAATAAATATTGAGCAGTTGTGAGCAAACTGTACACCAGCCCTCCACATTGTTTTCTGGGGTTCTACTGCAATCACCCTGTCTGTCTGTCTGTCTGTCTGTATGTATGTATGTCTCCAGACAAAAAGCTTAGGGCAGCTAGCTTATAGACCTGTTCTCATTTGTATTATAGGTGGCAACTTAAACCAAACAACACATCTAGAGATGCTTAGTCTACTGTATGCCTCTGAGTATTGCTGCAGTATCACTGGATACAAACAAGAGTTGAGATCATTTAAGTTTATCACAAGAGATATCTAAACCAAACTTGTCCTTATGATGCATTTATGGATTAATGCCTTACAAGGGATCCGGCAGCTGACTAGGAGTGAAATGTTTCGTAGCAGTATCAATTCATCACGGTATTTTTTGTTGGTTTGATATGTGGCACAAAATTTTTATTTTCAGCTCGGTTGATTTTTCCGTTGGGATTGTTATTCATTAAAGTTTGGCATTCGTAAAAAACATGCTACACAGCATGATTAAATTTTTAAAAAATGATTTTTGAGGACTAATAGTTTGTAGAATAATCATTAACAGGCAATTCATTCTTATCAATTTCTTCTAGTCAATTAGCATGTAGATTAAGTAACTGGTGTAAATGAAACAAAACATAAAATAACTGAATTTGTCTCCTTCTATCAAAATGGATCATATCGAAAATAACCGTACCATAACAAAATTATTTGATACATGTCGTATTGTGAAGTAGGTGTATCGTTTCACTCCTACATCTGACTTAGATTTCATATTTAAGTGACTTTAAGGACAGAGGTAATTCTGAGATTATTGCTAGTGGTTTACAAATAATCTGTTGCATTTGTGGATGTTTCAATATTTAGTGCAGTATCTCAAATGTGCCATTATTTGAGTGGTATTATGTATATTCCATTGGGACAGCGTATATTTACCCCACATAAGTGTCCCTCTTCACCAAAACTAGATGTGTGCAATGTATTTTACAAGTATATGATGAAGTTTGTATTCATTAACTTGTTTTTGATTAACAAATAGATATTTAAAGAAGGTTTATTTTCTAAGCTTGGTCAAGAGAGTTACAAATTCACTGACAAGACTTTACTTTTGATTATTGAGAGGTTGATTTTAGCTGACTGCAGAAACTAAGGAGAAAATTGTAGACATGAGCAATAACTTGTGAAAGTTTGCAATCTATATGAAGCAGGAGTGGTCTTTCTTGAAAGACTTCATTTAAAGGTGCTTAGACACAGATTTGAAGTTAATATTTACTCAAATTTTCTGTATAATTTCATGACTTATATGTTACTATAGCATTTCATACGAAAATTTGATAAAAATCTTATTTTATCTGGAAGTTATTGAAACTTCGATTTTCTGGACGCGTTTGATAGGCACATCCTTGCACTTTCACAAATTTTAACTTTATCCTTATTACTTTAGAAAAGTAGCAATTTTGTTGTTTATTAATGAAAATTACTAAAACTATAATGCAGAAATTTCAGAGTAGAAATGTAGAAAGCAAAATCCTTTCACCAGTATGGTTAGTCCGTGCTCAGTGGTGTGTGCAGAGTTTAACAATTGAACACACCCGGTGAAACGTAAACATTAACAACAACAGAGCTCGTGCCCTGTTTACAAAAACAGTTTACGTTTCACAGGTGTATTCAATATGTTAAACTCTGTACACAACTACACAACACTGAGCACGCGCTGACAATACTTAAGTGAGTGGGTTTTGCTTTCGCTTTCTGGATTATAGATGTAATATTATTCATTAATACACAACAAAATTGCTACTTTTCTTAAGTATTAAGGATAAAGTTAAAAATTGTGAAAGTGCAAGGATGTGTTAATCAAATGCCTCCCAAAATACGTAGTTTCAATAATTTCCAGATTAAATAAGTTTTTAATTTTATTTTCGTGTGAAATGCTATAGCAACATATAAGCTGTGATATACAGAAAATTTGAGAAAATATAAACCTCAAATCTGTGTGTATGCACCTTTAAGAGATGAATTTAATTGAAAGAATTCATGAGGACATGAACTACGATGCTTCACGTCTGCATATTTCATGAAGTGCGTTAGCGCTTCCTGATAAATATGCAGGCATGAAGCGTTGTAGTTCATGTACCTCATGAATTCTCAAAAATTAAATTCATTTCTTATATTTACATTATTTTTCTGATGACTTGTCACATATTTATACCCCCGCTCCGAAGGAGAAGGGGGTATACTGTTTTACCCTTGTGTGTGTGTCTGTCTGTCTGTCCGTCTGTGTGTGTGTCCATCTGTCTGTCCGTAACAAATTTTTGTCGCAGTTTTCTCAGCAATTACTTATCGCTGATGCTTGAAATTTTAGCACACTCTTTGTTTAGGCATGCCATATGGTGAGATTCATTTTTGTGAGAATTCGACATCAACTTCCTGTTTATCCATGCATCTGTCCGTACCATACATAACAAATTTTGGTCACAGTTTTCTCAGCAACTATTCATTGTAGATGCTTCAAATTTTAGCACACTCTTTGTTCAGGCATGCCATATGGTGGGATTCATTTTTGTGAGAATCCGACGTCAACTTCCTGTTTATCCGTGCGTCTGTCCGTACCATACATTACAAATTTTAGTTGCAGATTTCTCAGCAATTACTTTTTGCAGATGCTTGAAAGTTTAGCACATTCATTGTTTAGGCATGTCATATGGTGGGATTCATTTTTGTATGAATCTGATGTCAACTTCTTGTTTATCCCTGTGTCTGTCCAAAAATGAACATGTGTATTCACATCAGAGTGGGGGTATTATTAGTAAGCATTGGCTCACAGACTTCTTGTTTTGTCATTCAACGATAATTTTTGGGGGAAAAAAGTTTGCACTATTTTTTAACTTCAATCACATCACAATGGAAATATTCATAGTCATCCCACGGTAGTTCATGAGAACATGAACTTTTTCTAATTTGCAAAGAATCTTAAGGAAAAACATTTGGAAATGTAAATATAAAGATTTACAGTTCTGTAACTATAAATCTAAAGATTTACAAATCTGTTTCAAGAATAAGTCATTAATTGGAAAGGAAACACACAAAAAAGAAAAATATCCAGTGATGTTTTTTATATATATACATGTATATATAAAACTAACATAATGATTGACAAATTATAATGCATAGTCAACATTGATTTAAGTAAAGAGACCTTAATTAAAATTGTATTGTTTGCAGTGCAAGAAGACAAAATCTACAAAGATATATTTATTTTTTCTGAAAATCTTCAAAGTTTTAGCTGAGCTCATCTGAATCGAAAATGCACAGCAGTGCCCAGGCAGATTCCCAACCAGAAGAACTAAGGCATACTCAGAGCTCATACATTTGGCAACTTAATTTTTCTGATAATGACAACTTTTAATGCAATTACATTACATTTAATCAATCCTTATTCAGTATAGTTCCTGTGTCTGCATCTTTTACAGAGTGTACTGAGGTCTGTTCATCAGCGCTAACATTCGCAAAAGCTCACTAAAATTCCTTATCCCTCCAACAGAAATGTTTGCAAGTGCTCTGGGATGTTTGCACTGTTGAACAGCCTCTGGTATGTTTCAGTCTCATGACATTTGAAAAAAATAATGTACGTATAGCCAAGACCAACTATAAATGTCTTCAAGAATGCAAGAAACTTAACTCTTTCACAGAAAACAAGAACTAAGTAAGAGTTAATCATCTTGCTTCATTGCGAATGAGAGGAAATGTCCAGAGTATTTTTAAATATTTAATCGATCAGTTAATTCACAGAAGCATGATTAAAAAATCCTTCGAATATTTATTACTGAGTGATGAACAGTGCTCATTGGCCAGCTCTTATGAATAAATTTATGTGAAGTTCATATGCAAATATTGACCCAGAGAATTTCTTACAATAATTGAACTCCAAAGTAAACATCTCAGCTGATAGCCTATCACAAAAATCCTTAGAAATGCAAACTAGTGACACAGGAAATGAATATCAATATGTTGTGTTTATCAAGAGTGTGTAAATAAATGGCTGACTTGTACTTCAGAGGACACAAAAAAAATAGACAGCATTGCATGATTGGTCACAGTTCTGTTTCACATGTATACAGGCAGTGTTTTTACCAATATTTTAAAAGCAGCCTTACATTCCGAATAACATTAAATTGAAATCTTAAAAATAATTGGGAAAAAATACTTAATTTGGGGAGAAAAATAGCCACATTTTTTAGGGAAACTTCCTCAATTTGTATCTGAGATGAACCAGTCTCAGTTTATGGTATATATATAACATTTGTACTCATACAAAGTTTCTAGTATGAGTTTTAATTCTCTGTAAAAATGTTTGATATATAGAAAGAAATTTAAAGCTTTTCATTCCTGAAAATCTACAACTGGAGCACATACTGTATACAGGGAAATTTTTGCCCCTTTCACCCTCATCCCCAAGAGGGTGAATTTAAAATGGGGTGAGTTTTGGAAGACAACATTATATCTCAAACACGACTATGTCTGGGCAAATTTAAAATGGAGCAAAATTGTTTGCAAGTGCATGGCCATAGGAACCGGGTGGGGGGAGGGCACAAATATATATTTGCCGATATATAGAATACTATAGAAAACATAGCTACTATATGCTTGTGCCCCATTAATAATAAGGTCTGATTGCTTTTTTTTTTTTTTTTTGCTTGTCAATAATGCCCCCCCCCCAACTGAAAATGTAAGGTTGTGCCCCCTCAAAGTGAAATTGCTTCCTACGGGCCTGAAGTGTGGAGGGGTGAAAACAACATAGGGCAAAATAACCTTGCCTACTGTATCAATACCCAAGAATAGAAGTCAACATTAAAATCAGGGATTGTCACAGAGCATATTTTAGATCAGTCATTCTGAAATGAAAAATATGGCAGTGATTTTGATGTACTATTGCACTTAGTGAAAATTACTTCCATTTAATTTTTGATCTCTGTCCAAACTAAAGTCACCACTCTAGAACACACATGTAAATAGTCATAGCCTTTCACAGAAACCTACCAAATTACTGACTTTCAATTCATGAATTCAGATACTTGTATTTTCAGACTATTCTTTTTTATGATTATTTTTGAATTCAAATGAGGAAGCAATAGCTGAATTGTTTTGACTAAAATTGTAATGTACCAAAGTAGATTATTTTTATTATGTCTACATGCAGGCTAGGTAATTTTGACATCATTCAGTTTAGAACCAAATATAGTTGGTATATCTGACTCATTGCCATTACTTTTATAGATCATTGTGTGCTGAATTGAAGTTCCACACCATGATGGCATCTACATGGTAAGTTTGATTCCTTCTGTGTGTGAAATTCTGTAAATATCATATAAACTGAAGAAATAATTGTATGTTAAATAAAACTATATTTGTTGTATGTTAGATTTTGCACAAGTACGTGAACAATGCTGTGCACTGTAACCATTACATTTAAACAAATGATCTCATTACCTCCAGCATAAAGGGTTATGGATATAATATGGCAATAATACAGCACAATTTTCTGCAGTTTTTGTGTCGCTTTAGATACTGTATATGTACTTTTCTCTGCTTGAGATTAATTATTTATGCTATGTACGCTTTCACAAATTTTCCATAGAAATAAATCACAGTGTACTAAAAGTGCAATTAAGATATCTGCGTAATTTTCTACTCGCGAATTGTACAGAAATGTTATTCAGACCGCAGAATTTTGACTCGGTGGAAAAAAGTACGTTTACAATGTTTGATATGAGTAATATAATTGCCTTTTCATGATATACATGTATATATTTTGTGATGAATGTGTATGCAATATGCTATATCTTTAAGATTTGTACTCATTATAACAAAGTTTGATCAACAACACGTCGTGAACATTTTGCAAGAAAGAAGATCAGAGAAGTGAAGAAAATCCTCAGGTATGATATGTTTGTGTTAACATAAAAAAAAAGAAAGCATGTTGTATAATGTTCAGGTTTTGATCAGTTTGTGTATTTCGCAGAAAAAAATGCATGTTCATTGAAAGCAACATGTTAACATCTTACAGAAATGGTTGAGTCGACATAAGGGAGGAATTTTATGTAATATTCAGCTGTTGGGAGTCCTTTTTTCTTTTGATCAGACAGTTATGTACAGGTTCTTTACAATCACATTCAGGTTCTTTGTCTCTTTTAAATTGTCCTGTGGTGCATGAGAATTTCAATGGTATAAAGGTATTCAGGTACTTTTTTATTTTGAACTTTTCTATATGCTTTCCCACATTGCAACGATTGGTTCCAAAAAAAAAAAAAAATCAATGGAAAGTACGTTCTTCTATGCTTATTCAAAATTCTTACTTTTTGTTTCGATTTCTCTGATTTGTATGACTGAATGCAGTAAAAATTTTGTACATATCAAAGTTTTTTTTTCTTGGAAGTTGAGTCATTGCGAATTAATGTCATTGAGCTTAAGTGTTGATTTACAATTATCTGACATGGATTTTGACATTTTTTTCATTACCAGTATTGGCTCATAGCTAAATTTATCAAACATTCTTGGAATGCCTTGGCCACAGGTTGAATGTATCTGCTTGTTGTACACAGGGCTTGATTGGCATATCATGTTCTTGACTGATTATTGTCATTTTGGAAATCCCAAAGCTTTGTGCAGGTTGATACATATTAAATGAAGACATGTAGGTATTCTTTTTTAAATTTAGACGAATATGAAAGTTTTGTTGGAATTCCATTTGTTCAATTCTGATTACTTTTATTTATAATTAGTCATTTTTATAGCAAGCATTTAAATTGTTTTTTTTTTTATATATATGCTTATGATATCAATTGGTTAAGCCCTGGCAATTCTGCTCCAAGTTGAAGTGTTTCATTCTTTAAACATGTGTAACTGTAATTGGGGTATTTATTGTCTCAATGATCATAAATTTTCTTGTGATAAAACAGAGTTCTTTTTAAAAAGGTACTGCATGTTTCTCAGTTAATGGTTATAGATGATTACAGGAGTCATGTAAATGTGTTAAATACAGTAAAATTCATTTAGCGTGAATACAGATATAGCAAATTTACTGATATAGCAAAGTTTTTGGATAGCCCCAGCAAAATTCTTAACAATTCCTTGAAATTTTTAGGATTATAACAAATTCTATGATTACAAATTTTCAGATACATGTATAGTGAATTGATTATTTGTCCCACAGAGGTAAAAAAAAAAAAAAAACAATGAAACTTACATCTTTTATAACAAATTTTTAAAGCTGTCAAAATAAAAACTATTGAACTGACATTATTTGTACAACTATTTATATTTGAAATTTATAAATTCACCAGAAAACTAGTTCTCCAATGTAAGTTTTGTATTTAATACTTCCCTGAACATTTTCAGTAGTCATACTAAAGGAAAACTGTACTGTGAAATCACTTATTTTTATGGAGTTTATTTTTTGTTATTTTCGAGGTTTAAAGAGACCCACAAAGTCATGTCCTCCAAAAAGTGTTGTAATTGAGACAGTGCTACACTTCTCCAACCATAAAATCAAATCCCCATGAACCAATATTTTTTCCTTAAACCATGAAAATTTGACATGAAATTAAGTGAATTTTCAGTAAGTTTTGAATTTGCTGGATATACTTTAATGAATGGGCTATACAGATATTACAAATTATGGATATAGTGAAGTAAATTCACAGGTCCCCAGGACTTCTATATAACAAAGTATTACTGTATACCTTTTATTACCCAAATCTTTCAGCATGCTAATAGTTAGGTCAGGAAATAGGAAAATGGCTGTATTAAGGGAAGGAACTAGTCACCCCCATCCCATACCCCCTTCCCCCATTTGGAATTCCTCCTTAGGGAAGGCAACCTACCAACCTATCTACATCAGTACATTTTCAGGGCAGTCCCAGATACAAGACACATGGTCAGGCTCCCCCACTTCTGAAAGCTAATCACTATAGGGGAGTTTTTGTAGGTAATTCTAGTTCAGGTGATTTTTATGGTAGCTTATCTCTATTGAGAATTAAAACAGCTGATAAAGTGGCTATACTGTACTTCCATTATCAGAAAATTGCTGGAATGTGCAGTTTATTGGTGAGTTGGTGTGTTTTAGTTACTGTGTGAGTTTATTTTGAAAGGTCAACTTTGGGACCTGCACTATTAGGAATGTTATCTTTATTACTACAATTTACAATCTTTATACATGTATATATTTCATGACATATGGAATATAAATAATTCATGTGAAAACAACACAGTTTTGGTGAATGAGAAAATGAACTGAGGTCACACAGTGAGTTCTAGCTGTACTGAAGTTTGATATGAAACATCAATAAGTGTTGTAATCGTTTACTCATAGAAGATTAGGCAGAATTTACTTTGAATATCTTGACAAAAAAACATTCGGTAATATAGATCAGCGTACATGAGGCCGAATCCATCTTTTCAATGATTGGACAATTTTTCAGAGAGTGGGAGTGAATTTGTTCACAACACCGTGACATATTAACTTGAGGTGTATCCAGCATGGCCTTTTAATGGAATGTTTTTGTGTATATGTGAAAATCTTTATTGATTTGTAGTTTGTACATTTATATGTACCGATGGATTAACACGCTTGTGTTGGTCACTTTAAACTTTTTCCTTTAAGTGGTGATAATACACTTATAGTGGTAAGTCTCATCAATACAGTTTTTATTTCTAGAACTTTGACACATTCTCAATTTTCACCCATAAATGTGAAATACATTAATAATATAGGAGGAACACATGCGATAGGGAATTTAGTTGTAAATAAAGAATATGATGTCCCTATGATAAGCTATGTGAACCTTGAATCAGGAAACATTAATTTAATTTATTGAACATGGATTGGCATTTAAAAATCCTTTTAAAATGTCACTTTTAAGCTTTCTTCCTGTAGTAGATTTTGATCGATTGTGAGGTATGTATACATTTGAAAACTTCAATCTTCTCTCTCTATTTTTTGCATTATAAAATCTAGTATTTATCAGCACACAAATGTATCAGTGCTTTATATATATAATAAATGCAAAGGTGTGATAGATATAGCCCTAGGAGTCCAACTTTCTTTTTTCATGCTGACAGCAGATAAATTATTTCCTCTGGATATAGACAACATCACTGATACAGGTGTCGGGTTCACACTTTGACAAGGAGACATACATTATTTGGCCTGGACTTTGTTTTTAGAGGATATCTATTTCAGATAATGATACAGTTCTTGCTGCTTTTTTAAGGAGAAGATTAAAGGTGTGGATTCAGAATAGGGTATTAAGATGTCTGCTGACAGAGCTGTATAGATTGAATAATATGGGGTACATGCCTGCATTAGACTCACCAGGTGTGAATTGTCAGAGGTGTTTTGTACCTGGACTTTTGTGCAATAGCATTTCAATACAGGTGTTATTTTTGAGCATTTTATGAATGTAATATAAAGAGTGATGCAGTATTTATTGCAAACAATTGCCCTACGGAGTATGCATGGTGAATTACTTGTAATTATATTGGTGAGTGGATTGCATAATTGTAAAACAAATTGTTTAAAAGATCAGTTTCTTGCAAATTTGTGGTGTTTAATGGATCATTATATTATTGTGGACTTCGTGTTATTACTTTATAATGTTTTAGCCATGAGTAACATTGCTTTTGGGTCAAGGTGCCTTGAGTTTTTGATGTTGGAAAGATGCAGGGTTTTTTTTTGTTTTTTTTTTTTTTGGATGTGATATAATTTACATGATAAGGAATGAACTGCAGCACAAAATTCTGTGGTAATAGGGAAAACCTTTCATTACATAAAAAAAACACTGTCATTTAGTTTGGCCTCTTGTATAAAAAATATGCTTGTATTAATGTTAGGCTTTAAGGTGAAATCTTAGGAAAACCTTGGGGAAAAAAATCATTTCCTGTAATATCAAGTGACTGTGTATATTTTATCCATGCAGACTTAGCCTATAAATGATCCACATGTTTTTTTATCAACAAAATAGAAGACCCCCCCCCCCTTCTTCTGATGTGGTGAGCATTGTGGCCCATGACCCTCGTAGATGTGTGGCATTATTATCTCTTTCTCTTCTTTAATAAAGATCAGCGATAACCTGTATTTGAAATTTTAGCTCTTAATCTCTACAAAATATTTTGATATTCTTAGCTTCTTCTGTAATTTGAGAAAGTAGGAGATTGATCTAAAAACAGATCGGGGTTTCTGGGTTGGTAAGGAAATTGTATTAGGAGATCGTTCATATGTTTTATGGCAAGAACATAATGACATAAAATGAATGCTTTTGAGAAGTGTCTCTAACAAAAATTACAGAGCTACAGTTTGGAAAATTGTTATGTAACAGTAGAAAGAAGATGTTACCTGTCTATAAATCCACTGAAAGATGGCATCAAGATATATACTAATCATTATAACTTTGACAGTGTTATTCATTATTGATTGAATTTCTGGCAGTATATTTTTAAAAGTGACTTTCAGTGTGGTTTGTTGATAATTGTGCTATGCAGCATATTTAGTAGGAAATTTTGTCTTCATTTTATTTATGTCCTTTTACTCGGATCCTCAGGAATTTGAAACTGCAGGGCTAATTAAGTCAAACAACATATGAAATGTGAAAAATATTGTTTTTCAGAGCAAAATTTTCAAGTACACAATTTGTATATGATTTAAAGAACAAAGTGTAATAATTACCTACAGGTAAAGTATATGATAATCAATCATTAATTTTAGAATTGATTTGACTGATTTGATCCTTCATACTTAATTACTGACAACAGTTTACAAAAGGTAAAGTTTCTATATTAATTTAGTCCAGAAAGTGTTGAATTGAGAGTTCTGTAATTATGAAAGGGGAAGCAACTGAAATCTTCCTGATTTTTTTTTAGGACTAAGTTCAAAAGGATATCAGAGATTAAAAAGAAGTTTATTTAACATTTATTGATTGCTTATGACAGGATAACAAATTAGATGTACACAGTTTTACAATAACAACTTCATTTTCAATAGACCTGGGCACATTCGTAATCAAAGCACATCAACTAAAACCTGGCCAAGATGAAAGCTTTGTCAATAAGGGTAGGGAAGTTTTTCTTTTCTAGTGGAAGTTTAACGACTGTGGTCCAAATTACACCTATGTTTAAATATTGAATAAACTGTGAACATTGAGCATTATCCTGTTATTTGTGTGTAAGTTGATTTATTATGAAGTAATGACCACCTTGGAAGGCACAGGATTCCATCTGAAGGAGACTGACATAATATAGCTGGAAGAAAAGATTCCTAACAAATCAAAAATAAGATTGTCTTGAACATATATTAACTCCATGAATTAAATGGGAACAAATATGAGACAAATATAGATCCAGGGAATTGCTAAAGGAAAAAAAATCTTGCAAATGAATTTATTTTTTCCTAAAAATTGGTAAATGATGGAAAGATAACAGTATATCAAGAATTTGAACAAATATTTTGTAACTATTTGTGAAATTGTGCATTTGAACTTCAGTATCTCGAATGTTGAAGTGATTGGGAAGTCCTTACCATGTATTTCTTAAGCAATATTTTACCCTGTCTCGATATCTCAAACCGTCGGATATGTTGAAGTTTTTTCTCGGTCCCATTGAGTTTGAGATAACGCAGTTTGATTATACTTAGATTTTCTCTCCCATCAATGTTTAAATTATTTCTGCAACTATATGAACCATGTTTTTCATACTAAGTAGTCAAATTTCACATTTTCTTCAAACTTATTGATTTTATTGCCCTGATGTAGCAAATTTTTACAAGACTTCAGAGACATCTCAATACATGTTTAGGATGTAGAGATTGTGTGAAAGCAGTTTGTCTTATTAATGATAGTAATTAGCGAGGTGATCCAACAGGATGTCCTACGATCTCCAGAGTGATGTCCCCTGGTGCCTCTATAGAGGTGATTTATGGATTTATAGAAACAAAAATCACTCCACTTTGTAAACCATTAGTGTCAGAAATGTCCATCATTTCTTCTTTTTAATGAGTGTATAGACATATTGATTGTACAATTAATACTTCCTTGCCTGATTATAATATCTTTCTTCTTGGATCTTCAGTGGAATGAGGCAGAAAAGTAAATGCTCTTTTTTAAATAAACACACTAGTGTGAATCATTCCTAACCACAGTCTTGTTAATATTGAGGAAGAGATTATCCGATTTCATAATCATATCAAATGACTATACCCAGGTAGATTAGTGGTTTTTGATTAATAATTCACTCCTGTTAGAACGATAAATAAATAAGGTAGTGTAAAAAGATTTAGCCATGGATCTTTACATGCTGTCACTATGTGAATTGGTTTACATGTACTAGACTTTTGTTCTGATACAATCATCTCCAGTAATCTCTTTTATCTTTTGAAGTGTGTGGTAATAAGATATAGATATTCATCCAAAAATAGACAATAAATTCTTTAGTTTTATGCAGTTATGTTTATATTAAATGTTGATAATGCCTGCCTTTGTATGTGAGTCTGAAGAGATCATTCAGTTTTACCTGTCTGAGTCAACTTAAATCTACCAGATAACAATCTTCCGAGCGGAAGTTTGGACAAAGACCCGCTAGAGTTTGATTTTTTATTGATGGCTTGTTATCCATAAAATTGTCAATGCTATTGCTTTGAAGGAGTGTGTAAGGACATTTCATTTTTTTTCTAAAAATTGAAAATTGACGTGAAGCTGTTAAAAGGGAAATAGTAATTAGTCAGGAACAGTCTGTGCTCTTCAATCTTTTCTGCACAAATGGATTTACCTCTTGGATAGACAGAAGATAAAGTAAGGGATGTGCATCATTTAAGCCTTCAGGGTATGTGCAGTTTTTTTTTTTTTTTTCAAAAAGCGTCTTCTCAAGTAATTATGCAGGGCCATGAGGAAAGGAAACAGTTGTCAGGTTTATGATAGGGATGGGGAGATTGCATGTTTTGGCATGACAGAAATTTTTTTTTGTGGTCTGGTGTATTGTTTGGGTCAGTGCATGACCAAGACCCTTGGATTTTTTTAAGGCATTCTTTATTGAAACCTTCTGGATTGAAGCAGAGCAGATACTGTGCTGCTAGATTATAGTGAAGTCAGGTGACACTCCCATAAAGGTAACCTCTATCCATCATAAAGAAAAGCTGCCCTCTTAGGCTTCAGTGGAAGCAACACGTGTGACAGGCATTTAACCTTAAGGACACCATGTGTTGTTGTATCTAGGTACCAAACACTCCACAAACAGCTGGGTCGTATGTTTATAACAATAAAAAGCAACCCATCATCCTGTACATAATCACACATCATCTCTTCTGTTGATATTTCTTATGACTTCTAATCATTTTAATTACAGAGATATGCTTATAAATGGCTAATTACTGAATCACCTTGTCTTTACCTGAATTGCCTCAGCAAAATCGGTGTTTAGTGCGGTTAATGTTTCTCAGTCTACGATCAGACCTGTCATGATTACTATGATATGATTGATGACGGAAATGTCTCGTTACCTTAATTTTATTAATTTGCTTCCTGCTTTAGTTTGCTTCTAATGGAAACACTGTTAGAAAAAGAGCATGATCTCAGCTCCTAAATTTATTTAATTCAATATAAGTTAAGTTATTATTTATTCTATACATACTGTATCAGAGTTATTATTCAGGCTAAATGTGGTTTGGAGTTTGTATGACTGTATGTTTATACCCGCACTTTCTAAAGAAAGTTCGGGTATATTGTTGTTACTCATGTCTGTCCGTCCGTCCGTCCGTCCGTCCGTCCGTCCGTCTGTCACACTCTTATTTCTCAAACTCCTCTTACATTTTACACAGTAGCCTAATCATCTTTTGGGAGGTGTTTGGTGGTGTCCTGTAGATGTGCAGTAAAGTTTCGGAATTTTCATGTTCACCCTGGGGGTCAAATGGGGGTCGAAAAATGACGTTTTTTATGCAAAAAGCCCCTGGTTCCCTGAACTCCTCTTACATTTTACACAGTAGCCTAATCGTCTTTTGGGAGATGGTTGGTGGTGTCCTGCAGATGTGCAGTAAGGTTTCGGAATTTTCATTTTCACCCTGGGGGTCAAATGGGGGTCAAAAAATGACGTTTTTTATGCAAAAAGCCCCTGGTTCCCTGAACTCCTCTTACATTTTACACAGTAGCCTAATCATCTTTTGGGAGATGGTTGGTGGTGTCCTGTAGATGTGCAGTAAGGTTTCGGAATTTTCATTTTCACCCTGGGGGTCAAATGGGGGTCGAAAAATGACGTTTTTTATGCAAAAAGCCCCTGGTTCCCTGAACTCCTCTTACATTTTACACAGTAGCCTAATCGTCTTTTGGGAGATGGTTGGTGGTGTCCTGTAGATGTGCAGTAAGGTTTCGGAATTTTCATTTTCACCCTGGGGGTCAAATGGGGGTCGAAAAATGACGTTTTTTATGCAAAAAGCCCCTGGTTCCCTGAACTCCTCTTACATTTTACACAGTAGCCTAATCATCTTTTGGGGGATGGTTAGTGGTGTCCTGCAGATGTGCAGTAAGGTTTTGGAATTTTCATTTTCACCCTGGGGGTCAAATGGGGGTCAAAAAATGACGTTTTTTAAGCAAAAAGCCCCTGGTTCCCAGAACTCCTCTTACATTTTACACAGTAGCCTAATCGTCTTCTGGGAGGTGGTTGGTGGTGTCCTATAGATGTGCAGTAAGGTTTTGGAATTTTCATTTTCACCCTGGGGGTCAAATGAGAGTCGAAATATGATGTTTTTTATGCAAAAAACCCCTGGTTCCCAGAACTCCTCTTACATTTTACACAGTAGCCTAATCGTCTTTTGGGAGATGGTTGGTGGTGTCATGTTGATGTGCAGTAAGGTTTTGGAATTTTCATTTTCAAGTTTTTGATGCAGTGGAAGAGCTCTCACTAATACATATCAGCATAATAGGTTTGATAAAAATATCTTGAATGATTTATTTAAAACTGAGCTTAACACTTATTTGAGAAAAGAGAGGTCAAGGTCAATGGAAAGGTTGAGGTCAAAATGTTGATGCAGTTGAAAAACTTATATCAGTATGTATTTACTATTAGCATAGAAGTTCAACAAAAATATCAGAAATGGTTTATTTAAAATGTAGATAAGGCCAAATAAAAAAAATATGTGTGGTTCGGGTTACCCGACCTTCCCTATTTTATACCCCCGACCCTAAACTTTTTTTTGGCAATTTTCATATTTTTCCGGAATTTCCCCCAATTTCCATCAATGGCTCCAGTTTAAGTTTTAGTTTCAGCAATGACGGCCTCCTTGCAAAACATAGTGCAAGTGTTTAATAGTGTTAAATCCAAAGCAAGCTAGCATGTAGGTGTCCCCTACCAATATTGACTAGTATATTATCACACCACATCTAAATGCCATTTGCAAAGCAGTGATAGGTATTATTTAGAAAAAAAAATTAAGAAAATCATTTTGTTAAAAAAAAAAATAAAAAAAAATAAAAAAAAAAATAAAAATCCCTACCTACCTACCCTAATTTTTTTGGAAGTGTAACCGGAACCACACATGTTTTTTTGTTTGGCCTAAACACTAATTTAAAAAAGTGAGGTCAAGGTCAAAGGAAAAGTCAAGGTCAAAAAAGTTGATGCAATTGATATCTCTCAGCAGTATAATTATATCAGCATATGAAGTTTGATAAATATATCTTGAATTGTTTATTCAAAACTGATCTAGACACTAATTTAAGAAAAGTAAGGTCAAGGTCAAAGGAAAATTCAAGGTCAAAAATTTTGATGCAGTTGAAAAGCTTACATCAGTATGTATCAGCATATGACGTTTTATTGAAGTCGGACATGACAAACACTATATGCCTCGGTCATATTCATAGCAGGGCATAAAAAACTTGAATCTACACTATATGAGGATGTTTCCATATCAAAATGACTAACAAGCAAATTCAAAGAATTGTGGTCCCCTGCTTTCCTTGTCCTAGTGGATGGGATGCCATTATTTATGACATATTGTTTCAAATATGCACGCCCTATCATATGTCATTCAAAAGTAATCACCAAAGTTAAAATTTTTGAAAATTAGGTAAAACATCAAGGTCAAGGGGTAAAAAATCATAGCATGCTTGGAAACATCTTGTTACAGGTAATGTACATGTCAAATATAAAAGTCCTATCTCTTCTCAATCAAAAGTTATAAGGAAATAAAACATTTTTGAAAAGTAGGTTAAACTTCAAGGTCAATGTCACAGAGTCAAAAGTCATGATATATTTAGAAAGGTCTTGTCACAGGTAATATACATGTATAATATGAACGCCCTATCTTTTCTCTTTCAAAATGATCATTTGAAATAATGTTAAATTTTTTGAAAAGTAGGTCAAACTTCAAGGTCAAGGTCATGGGTTCAAAAATCATGGTATGTTTAGAAAGTTCTTGTAGGTAATGTACATGTGAAATATGAAATCCCTATCTCTTATTATTCAGAAGTTATGACCAAGGTTAAATTTATTGTGACAGACGGACAGACTGACAGACAAATGAGATTTAATGTCCCCTAGGTCCCTTTTGTGAAAACGGACGACAATAATGCCCTTGCTATTCATGAGAAGAAGATTTATGATGGAAAAAATCCCCTGCATTTTTCTATGTAAATCATTGGATCCCCATATGTGGCCCCATCCTACCCCAGTGGGTCATAATTTTAACAAATTTGAAGCTACACTGTCTATGTAAAGAAAGTTTCAACTTTTTGGGCCCAGTCAGTGGTTCTTGATAAGACTTTTTTAAAATGATACCACCAAATTTTCACTAATTCTTGATTATCCCCCCTTGAAAGAGGGTGTGACCCTTCACTTGAACAAACTTGAATCCCCTTTACCCAAAGATGCTTTGTGGCTGGGTTGGTTGAAATTGGCCCGGCGGTTCTAGTGAAGAAGACAAAAATGTGAAAAGTTTACAGGCGGACAGATGAATGACAAACAAAATGTGATCAGAAAACCAGAAAAACTCAAGTGAGCTAAAAACTGATGATCACAAGTACTTGGAAAGAGTTACAGTATTTGAAAAGCAGTTTTTTTTTCATGCATTAATTGTTTTCAGAAGCTGAAAAGGTATGACTTGTATCCATGTTGAAAAAACTTCACATTTCAGAAAACAGTATGATTTAAAATAGTTAATCAAGGTGCTTTGAGTAGCAAAATAAGCTAAACTGGTATAGCTAATTCAACCACAGAGCTTAGTGAATTTTAAAATGCACAACCTTTTCAACTCTTAATCATTCTTAAAATATTTATATCATCATTTCTGATTCAAGGGAGAACTAGAGATATGATCAGAAGTATATCCATTGACTAATAAACATGTACATGTATATTGTGTTTTTTAAGTCATTAATGTTTGTTTGTTGTTAAATGTCCCTCTTGGGAATTTTTCACTCATACGGAGACACCACCACTTAAAAATAATGAAGACGTACAAGTCGGATTTAAGGTTAACATTCATTTTAGGAATTTTCAACAATTAATTAAGACGTAAAGAGATAACTCCTTCCCCTTGCCCCTTCCCCTTCCCAGTTTGTTCATGTATGCAAACTAGTCTAATACTTTGGTTTGACATAAAAAAAATGTGAATACATACAAATAGTTTAATGGTCCATCTCTTTGAATGATTTTCATTCCTAATTCTAGGTTGACCCAAATTCATGAATGAATTAAATGTCAAGTAATCTTATCATTGATGCACTTCTATTTAATTTGATGTAGTCATATTATGAACAAGAGAGTGGGGATGACCTCAAGGGTTCATAACCTTAAACCATTAGATGTACATAACATAATAACACAAGAAACAAAATTATGTCTAGTCAAATGGAAAAATTTTCTACTATTTAGGAGTCGCATGATCATTTGTCATTTCAGGGACAGGGAGCGGCTAGGGAGATTGGAACCCCCCCCCCCCTTGGAATTTGCAGAGTTATTTAAATAGGACTATATACTGATTTACAGAAGCAAATAAAAAATGACTTTGGATGCCCTCCCCCTTTAAAAACATGGACCCCACCATCATTGTTTTTATTTTGTTTGTTTGTTTGTTTGTTTGTTTTTTGCTCCTCAGGAAATTCTGGGCTGGAATTTTTTTGGACCGAGGTGTGGACCCCCCCTCCCCCCCGGAAAAAAAATTCCCGGATCTATGCCTGTAACTGAATGTAATGTCGACAACGGGAGATAACTCTTCAGAATGTGAAATTCGTCTATTGTGGCATCGATGATCCACTCTCTACAATCGGCTCATACATTCAGTGTCTGAGAGAGAAACGAACGACAACTCTGCATAGGAGATTGCCGATGATCTTTGATCCTTTTTAAACTTTAACCTAACCATTTGCATTTCGGTTTATTTTACCCCAATCTATACTTAAACTTGTACTTACCGACTGTCATAGGTCCTGTCAACTTCATGAAATATAATCCAATTAAAACACAAAATGAATTAATTTCCACTGATATACATGTAACACTGCACCATGTCACATGGCATGTGCAATCTAAAAATGATAATGGTAAAACTAGTACTAGTACTGGTAGGGTGACGCAAGCCCAATGTGATGTAGAAATTTTCAAAAAGGTGTTCACATACATGTACAGTACAAATTTTAAATTATCATAACAAACGATGTTTTAACATAACTTTGCCATCTAGGCCTATTTCCAAAAACAGGCAAATTGTGTGTGTGTGTATTGGGGGGGGGGGGGGGGGCACATATAAATTGATTGGGTATGGCTTTTCAAGGAGGTTTTTGCCTAATCAAATACTAAAAAAAGTTTGCACATTTTGATAAATTCATCAAAAACGCTTTGTACTAAAATAATATTATTTGTTGTTGAGAAGATAAATTTAAAAAGTTCCAATTATGGGCCAAAAATTTTTATCCCCCCCCTTTTTATTAAAACCTAATTTACAACATTAATTAAATTCTGATATTTCAGACTGGTAATGAATTAAGTATATGAAATGCGTATAAGAGGTTCATGGGTCACATGGTCACCTGAGCATTTTATGCTCGATTTGACGAATACATGTACTGTGTAAATTATAGAATTATTTGGACTTTTTCCTTGGTAAGCCCAATATGAAGGAGTGTGCATTTAGAGGCAAACACCTTAGTGCGGGTATTACTGTCTCATGACAGCATCTAGTTTTTTTTTATTTTGTGTAAAAAAAAAAAAAAAAGAAATTATCTTTTGCTGTTGAAAAATAAATCAATTTTCATATTCTTGAATTAAAATCATATCTTCAATAAAATGATTTTTGAATCAATCTTGCTGGGTGCTTGTACAAAAAGTGAAGTCAGTGTTATATTGATGTTATGAATTTTATATTGTGGATATTTTTTTTCTTTTTTGGTTTGGAGAAAATGTCCCTTTGTAATCAACAACACTGTTTTTTTCTTCGTATCTGCTTGCTTTATTGAGCAGAGAAGAAATAAAAATGATTTACTTGTGGCCGATATTTGTAGTAGTTAAAGATCAATACTAGTTGGGATATACATAGCTTATAGATTGTGGAAAATTCTACAAGGTTTTCCTTTCCATTTGAAATAGAGCTGCTTTTTTCAATTTCAGAAATTGTTTTCTAAAGCAATATTATGTATCCATGGATAAAGCTACATAAAATAGCTAGGCTACTTTTCCTCTGCAACAATATAGCTTTAGTTTATTGAGATTTTAGAACTGTTTCATGTTCATTAAAAGTTTTAATTTGTTTGCCACATAAACATGGTGAGGTGTATCGATTCTGATATGGTTGAGTCCTGCAAATTTTCAAAGTATTGGTTTTTATTTATCCATGCTTTAAGTTGGCTTATTCTGCATAGATGTCAAAGAGATTTAATCTGTGTTTGTAAATATGTATCAGTATGATGATATTTTCATTGATAACATGTATATATTTATCTTGTCTGTCCAGATTAGTTTAAATGGCTTACATGGTCCATTTGTGTATCTTCATTATACCTATAAACACATGAATATTGTAAGCAGGTCAGAGAAAAAAAAGCACAAGGGTACTCCATTTTGGCATATATAATTATTTGTTTTGCAATTCATAACCCATTTTGTTTAAGTATCGCAAAAAGTATTGATCAAATCAGCATCCATAAAAATATTTTTGCTGGCTGGCGTAGGTTTCATACCATGTGATCTGTACAGGTAAACAGTGCGACGGGGGTCTTTGTGTGATATTGAAAACTGAAGAGTGCTTGGGAGATTTTAATCGTGTCGTTTGTCTCTGGTGTTCCTCTGCTAAAGGATAATAGTTTTTCTCTTGGAAGAAATCTTTTATGTGTATAGTTTATTGAAAATGAGGAAAACTGATCCAAGTGAAGTGTTTTTATTTGTAATTGTGAAAACATCCTGGCTGAAAGTTTTAATATAGTTCTGTATCATTGTGATTATTAAATGTGAGGTGAGTTGACCTTTTAGCACATTGGTGTTATTTAGACACATTGGGTGTAAAAGTTCTTGCCTCCCAAAGCCAACCATGGGTAATGTGTGTGTGTGTGTGTGTGTGTGTAAGACTATCTCATACTAAACACAAATTTAATCTCTTGGTGATTTTTCTCATCCACAGTACTAATGTTTAATGCTTTAGCATGTGGTATTTTTATTAAATCGATTGTGCATAAATAGCATTCCACATACTGCAAAGGTGTCAGAATATTTACATTAGTAATCGGTTCTACAGTGTCAATACCTAATGTAGCTAATACTTTGTCAAGGCTTTTTAAACAACTGGGTTCATTTCACCGAAGCCTTTATCAGGACGATGCAATGTAAAGTTGACCTAACATGATAAGGTGCAGATTTTGTACAACCTTCTTTTTTTCACTGGTATTGACTTCAGGCTAACTTTCAGGGTAAGTTCAGTTCAGTGAGTGTTTTATTTGTTCAGTCAATGATAAAAGCAATGTTACTGCAATTATAAAATGTCAGTGCAATATTTTCTTGTGGGTGTAGGGAATGAGGTGTAGGTATGTATAACTAAATGTTTCTCATTGCAATTTTTTCCCCTTTATTAAAAAAAATGTCAGCCTCTGAACCAGTCAATGTAAAGGATGGGCATTTTCCCAAGCCTTTTGGTAAATCTTGGACACATAAACACACTCCTAAATAAAGCCTCATGCTGGCTGCCTTGGAACTATTACGGTATCACTTCCACAATCACGCATGCTTTAAAAATATCAGGCTTCATTCAAAGAGAGCGTCTTGGTTTGAAACATCACAGTATCAGTCAGAATTTTTGTTAGTTTTATTTTCAAATCCACTTCTTAGATGTTATTGGCCTGATTTGGTCCCTTGATTTATTGTGTCTCTGATAGGAGTAAGGGTCGTTCTATTTCTGACACTTAGGAGGATTGTTAGAACTTTTAGGGTGAAATCTGCCAGAAAAAAGGAACCAAGATGAGATTAATGATAAGGAAAAAACAGATTGAATTAGTTGGTTCACTTCCTTTACTGTACTCTTGAAAACAAACTTAATTAAAATGGCATTGTACTTAAAAAATTAATTAGGTTTTTATACCTAAAGATAAATACGCATTGTTGACACTTGGAACATTTAAATGTAGAATGGTGTTTGACTGCAGTCACAGCTGCTTGGATTATAAAGGAGTGTTTGATAAGATTTTATGGGATGCTCATGTAATTTCTGATAAAGTTTGATTCAGGTCAGTGTTTGCTGTGCAAAACGAGACATTGTATGCATAAGTTGATGGAGAATGACAGCGTAAAACAAGAACTGTTTCAGAAATCCTCATGCCACAAGGTGCCATGGCTCTGTGGTTGTCTAGACTCAAACATGTGAATTTTTTAATGTTGAAGGTCTTTCTGTAGAATCTTTCAGATGGCATTTATATTGTTCAACCACAGCAAAAAGGTACCAATAGCCAAGTACTGGATAAGAAGAATCAGGAGATTTCAACAAACCTAGTATTATTTTTGATTTTATGGACTTTGACAACTAATATAGGCCGGACTACTGATTACTATGTTCATTTGTCAGTATCCTTAGACTATTTCACAGACCATCCTTAGGTGTTTCACAGACCATCCTTAAGGTTAACTCCAATTGTACACTGAATTTGTGACAGAACAAAAATAACCAAAGTGACAGTGAGTGCAGACTTGAATATTGCATGGATCTGCATTTGTGATAGTTATATGTGGGTCAAACTGTATCAATCCCAGTAAACTGGGGTGAACTCCCAGTGTGCTTTATCACCAGAACAACTGATTTAAGGGAGACTTGGTTCTGTTTATCATCTGAGGGTGAGTAGAGATTAGTTGGAGGTAATGATTCCCCCCATTTATTGACAGTCAGCAGTGTGACTTTGGTGTTCTATTGGTAGGCTGGATTCTGATTGTCCAGTAGTTGTCTAGCTGAGATAATGAGCTGTTAGATTTAAACAGTGTGTGGTAATTAATCAGTTAACACCAGTAGTCTAATGATAACCACTGTGGGTGGCTGATGTACTGTACACTTGTCTGATGGACAGTGCCAGAAGATCTTGTTCTTCTGTCCAGAAACAAATTACACAGGTGTTATTGGACAAGAGTCATGGTAAGAAGTCACTTATTTGTTGAAAAAAAAAACAACACATTTTTTATTACAGGAGAGGATCATGGTGTTGTTCTTTGACTAAGAATTTGCAATTTGAATCTTCTTACAGCCATAGTCTTGCTGCTTATATAAAGGTTACTTTAATACTGACTTCTAATGCATTTATAGAGTGATTTGGTTCGTACCATTTGAGTTTAAGAATTTTCCCATGAAAATACCAAAGACTGAAGTTAGATGGAATATATCCCATATGTTCTGAGATTATGCAGGCAGTATTACAGCTGGGGGGTCAAGCTTTCAATGATGACAGATAAACTTGTCTGCAGTGCAGGAAATGTTCTCTTCATTTCTGTTTAATTGAATCCAAGAGAAGAAATTGTACATCATTGATTTTCTTAGCAAGGGTTAAGTGGTTCAAAAAAGATCTAAGTTTTTTAGCTATATAATTTTGTTTTATATCTGAAATTTGAACATGCTGGTGGATGAAAAGATAAACAGATAAGACAAGAAGACTGGGAGTGTTTCATCCATTTTTGTATCCGTAAGGAATATGATGTACAATTTTCAGGTATTTGCTTGGCCCTGGTGACTGGTGTCTTTGAAGATGCTTTGATTTGAAGATTATCAGTTGAGAAAATAAATATTGGCAGATTATATGACTGTTTTATGAGGCATATTGCAGAAAAATCTAATTCATATTCTTCACATCGCCTGTAGGTCTACAGATGAAAAGAAGGTTCAATATCTACACAACAAGTTTTATTTCTTAGATTAATTTGAGGAGTGAGGAAACCTTAACATGAATAGAGGTGTACCATGGAGAATATAAATACTTTTCAACAATAAAATGAAAATTTCTATGGAATTTCAATGTATAGAAATTTGTATTGAAAAAAATCATTATAATCAGGTTATAGTGATGTGGGTTGAATTGTTCTTTATCTAAAGAGGGAGTGGGTAGGGTAAGTGTCTCTTCTGTTTAGAGACTCGGTCTTAAGTAATGCCCTAATTCTGTTTACAGTCCAGATTTATAGTTGTGTGAATAATCTAAAAAATCTTATATACAAATATTACACAGCATTTCATCACTAGAAATATGAAAGAACAGGGTGTAATCGTTGTATGGTTTAAAAGGGTGGAGCCATATGTGATAAACTTTTGTGAGAACTGATTTCCTAGTGTAATTTGTAATAGTTTCATGTACATGTTTTGTAAACTATAATACAAACAATATTGAACCATGGAGCAATTTGGGAATACAGGAAATATTAAATCTATTCATCTGAAATTGCATATTTTTTTTTGGTTGACATTCTCAACTAGAAATAATATTGATTTTTGAGATCACATGTCCCATGTGTTTATCAGATGTTGCATCAGTAGATTAGATCTGTAATTCAGAAATCAAACATCAAAGTTCTTCATCAGGAAACAAACTTATACACCCTCAGGTAGCTGTGACATGCTGGTAAACTAGAATTACCTGTATGACTTGTCAACAAGGTAACAAACATAAGTGGTTTGGTTTTCTGCTTCAAAGTTCTAAATTGTTTAATTTTGCAATTGCAATTTGTACACTTCTGTGGTTCAAAGAAAATAGCTTCTTGTGGTGCAGTCTTGTATGTTAACATTGTAAATACAAACGAGATTACTTTTGAAATGTTTCACAGATTCAATTGTATCAGATGGTAGGTTTGTATTTTATTTACTCTTGGATATATTAGTTAATCTTTGTAAATGCAGAGTTAATCTTAGTGAATGCAGAGTTACCTGCCTTATATTAGTAAGGGCTTATGAGGGCATTCTGGTCATGCAGTGATCGTAGTGTGCTATACTGTTTGATCAGCACACACAGGAAAACCCAGGGGTCAAGTAGCAATTTAGACAAGACTCACCTTTGTCTGTTAGGAGATGACCAGTAGGCAGTAAATCTCCAGAGAGATCACCAGGGTGCAAGGCCTGGCCTTGAGATAAATTTATTAAATATTTATAATCAGCATTTGTGAATCATTGGGCTGGGAAGTGCTGAGAGAGGCCCTTCACAATGGGATTTATATCATATGTATTAGTGATATTGGATTCAAGAAGAAAATGATAGAATTGATGATGGTAAAGAAAGGATGTTGCACTTGAAGGAGTGTTTCAGTGTAGATGTTATCGCAGATATAATTTTGACTTAATTTGATGGAATCTGACTGTGGACAGGCTGTCTCTTTGTTCTATAGAGTGGCTCACATTTGTATTTCCTTAAGGTGTTTGGTTTTCTTTTTGGGTGTTTGGATATTTCTACATGAGTAATACAGGTATGTGTGAATGTAGGTATATCATTGGCCATATCAATAGGTTCATTCTTACCATTAATATCTTTGTTTTGGAAACCCAGTCCGAAGGAAGAATGTCTCTATTTTGTCTGTTATATCATGATTGGATCATGGATTTTAGCACTAAATAATGTTCATGATCAGAAATTCAGCATTCAATTGTGAACAGGGTCTTGGAAAAGCTTATAAAATAGCTTAAAGTTAAAGTTTCTGATGGTATTTCAAGTTGATCATGTGCAGAAGTTATATAAAGATGCCAGTTTTAAAAAGCCCAATGAGAATTGCAAGACTTTTATAAGTTCTGAAATTTATGGACTGGAAAGTTTGAAATTAAGCATGACCCAAATGATCTCAAAAAACACAGTTTAATAGTGAGAAAAGTAGTATATTTTTCCAAGGATTTAGCTGACTTAAGAACCTTTAAGTGTGGCTATTTATTGTTATTTTTAAATATTTATTTGTAAAATCTATTTGCTGTGTTTTCCCCTTTAAGAGGGTTAAATGTAGTGTCAACCACTTTATTATCCTTTTGAACGTGTTGACTCCTCCTGTAATTCCAACAAGATCATATTATTTTTTTCCCTATATTGACACTTTATATTTTTTTTTTCAGATATGAAGAATGGGGAATAAAGCGACATCACCTAGAAAGGACTTTGATGGAGGAGAAGTGAGAGGGAGAAGTAGGTCTTTCACTGGAATAACCTCAAAATTTCGTAAACGTAGCAAAAGTCCTCCTCGAGAACGGAGTTCTTCATTCACAGACACCAGGCCCAAAAGGGGAAGTTTTAAGTTTTCTCCTCATAATGGAGGAGTTTCCACTCCAAATGGACACACTCCTTCAGGAGGCAACCAGCGTTCTAGTCCTACCAAAAGCATCTCTATTAAGTCAGGCGATAGATCTCGAGAAGAAGAAAATGACTCCTCTAAGTTATTGTCCACTTCCTGTCCAACTCGCTCCAGACATTTCCCTCCACTTCTGGACCCCAGCTTGCCAAATGAGAGTAAACAAAAGGATACCTTGGGTCGAGACACAATACGCAGATCTCTGACTTGCAAAGACAGTGAATCTCCGAGACTCGGTCCAAAACAGATGAGACAGATCTCAAGGGACATGTATGCTGATAAGTTAGCAGACATCTCAAAGCGACGAGGACTGGCTGTCCAGAACCGAGATTTGTCCATGTCTCAGTCTAGTCTAGGTCTATTCTCCTGTAAATCACAGTCTCTCCATAGCTTGGGCAATGTTGGTTTGGAGGATGAGGAAGAAATTAATGGTCCTGTGTATGGGAAGATAATTCTAAGACAGAACAGACCAAAGCACCTACATATGAACAGATATAGTGGTGATTTTGATCTCAGAGTAAGGACTAGTGATTTTAACAGCAAGCACTGTGCTTTAACGAGAAATGAAAGTCCCTCTCAACCACAACACAGGGTATCACAGCCTGTCATGTCGTCATCAGACTCAAAGGTGCAGAAAAACACTCAGAGGTCACCAGAGGAAGTAGTGCAGGCCCGACGAATGTTGGTCTATCGAGCTTTGAAAACGGATGGAGAAGAACTTGGCCATACAGGCCCAGATCGTAAGTCTATACCTATTCTAGCTGACAGACGGTCAAACAAATCTGCTTCTTCATTACACAGATCTCCTTCACCTAAAAGTAGCTTAACACACTCATCACTATCACATAGCAACATTGCTTTGTCTCCAGACAACCATTTTGTGTCACCTAGCAACAGGTCATCACCTCATTCATCAGTTAGTAACAGTGCTTTGTATCCATGTAATCGTCCTGCATCACCTAGCAACAGATCATCTGCAATTCATGAACTTTCAGAACTCTTGATTAACAGCAGTGAATTAAGAAAAGATTGCACTGATTCAAGGACTGTGGAAAATGTTGCATCTAAAATACACGAAAAAAATTCTATTCATGTGACACCACCTAAAGTCACTCCAAGTAAACGAGCACTGCCAAATATTGATGAGTATAAAATTCTTAGTTCAGGTTTGCCCTCTAATAGGGAATTATGGGGATCTTATGAAAGCTTAACAATGAAATCTAGGAAAATTGTGGATATTTCGGAGGACACTGGTTTAAGGGAACGCAGTCACAGTGTATCTTTAAATTCAAGACCTGATTATACAAATGTGCACATATCTCCATTGGATATGGAGGATCAAGGATTTCGTAGTCGGAGTAGTAGTTGGAGTGTGGCTAGGGATCGTCTAAGATCCCCCAGTACTATGACCAGTCATATGCAGGTGCCCCCTGTGAATCGATTGTGGAGTTATAGTGTTACCTCATTGTCTGACATGGGATTAGACCCAGTTATACCTAACCAATATAGATACTTTGAAACAAAGCATGATGGCTATTGTGGTAAGTCCTTGAAATCAAAACTTGTCTTGAGTAATAAAAAAAGTGTTTGTACATTTTTGTATGCTTATTTTCAACACCATAAGCTTTTATTTCTTTCAAGAAAACTTTTTGTGGTATACCAGATATAATTTTTGGGATTTCATTGGAGAACTTGATGAGCTTATTACTGTTTTATGAAAGAAAATGAGGGTAAAATTGGTAGCCATTAATCAAAGTTGACACTGATGCAAACAGTGATGTTTGTTTTGGAAATGGATTTGGAATAGTTTTGGGTCCTTCTCTCCTAGTCTTCATGATTTTACCCGCAAGAAATGAAAACTTCTTCTAGATAGCCGAGCTGGTAGTTATATATCTACCAGAGACACATGGCAATCATTTAGTATAATTGTTTATTTACTTAAGGTTAATAACTTGCGATCTACACCAGTAGTGCTCAGTGTGCACAGAAGCAAAGATATATTCCAGCTTATTAATTAATACACTGCAAATCACAATACTCTTAATATGTATGTACATGTGCTTTCTAACAGAATTTGCACTAAAGGTAATTAGATCTAAGGGACAGTTACCTTTGCTTTAATACTAAGTTTATAATATAAAAGATAATGGTGGTTAGTTAATTCTCTATTAAAGTAACCTGTTCTAGGTAAAATAATGTTTAAAAAGTAATAAATGTTAGATTATATTTATAAATTCAACCTGTCTGGTCACTGACAAATTATTACATATTTATATAAGCAAAAACAACAAAGAAAATGGAAGTGCAAAACTGCGTTCATTTTAAATGAAGATATCTAAAGCTTCACATAATAGACATTGATATATGATTGTGGTGTAGAGATTTCAGTAGCCAAGTCGTGATAGAACAATCTGAGAGCTGTCACCACACCAAGCGCTTGCTGGGTCTGCTTTTTGTTGTGCTGCATTTTTTGATAACTAACGGAACAAAAAACGCAGAAACATGTTCCCACCTCCCTAAATGTCTGAAATTCATGAGCTGTGATCCTGAAGCTATGTTGACAGACATTCTTGGCATTGTGCTGATTTACTTTAACGTGATTAGATCAAAGACTTCCAAAAAATCATTTCCTTCCATTCACAAATCCTGCACATTGATGAGAAGATCAATGCTTTAGTTATTAAATACCGACAGATCAGAGGATTAAAATTCAAGCTTCAAACATGCTGTCATTTTGTGTCTAATTTAGTGGGAATGGTGTAATTTTAGGGAAAAATAATACAGTCAAACCTCATTATCTCGAGCTCAATAATTCAAGATATTCAAGGGTTTGAGATAACTAGGTTTAATCTATTGATGAAAAGTGGTTCAGACTTCCAGATCATTTTGATATATGCATGATATTTGAGATATCGATGTTAGAGCTATAATTTATGTCCATTGCACCCATATCCTGTATTTTCTTATAATTCAATCAGGAAGAGCTATAGTCTATCTAGAGACATCTGGTTGTCCTTAAGTTACAACTTAGAAAATAGTAGTCATTACTACTTTTACGTCAAGTTTTTGATTTAAAACTTTCAATGTCACTCTGCAATGTTATATTTATAGTATCAAAAATTTAATCTGATTGATATACAGGGTTTACAAATTGTATGTTTTCTGTATAGTTAATGCATCAATGCAAGTCATAAGACTGTGTGTCTTTAATAGTTAAATGTATACGTTTGACGTAATATCATACAGTGAAGAGATTATTTAGCGGCTTTTTAAGTAGTTGCATTTAAGAAGATTAAATAATATTCTGCATATTCCCACATTCTTTAGCACAAGAAGTTAAATGTATGTGATAATGAATTTAAAAAAAAGAACAGATTAAATTGCTCTTGTTTAGATTTAGCTGAGGCAGAACAGCTCTTTGCTTTTATTTTGGCAGGTAGAATGACTTGAAAATTGATAAATATGATTTTATCAGACTTCATATTGAATTCTTATGAACAGGGAACAAAAACAAAGTCTGACAAGCGAACACCTGTAAACTGATCAGAAACAAATACTCAATGGTACTGCATTATAATGCAGTGTTGATGAAGTTGGTAGTTTAAAATTACTGAGATATATTCATTGTCTGAATTCAGTTGTAAATACATGTATAATGCATTAATTTGAGGATCCCATTTTTTGCCTACATTGTATTCTATCTCATTAATGCAGTTGCATACAGGGCAGTTGATTTAAAATTCATCTATTCTGGGTCACATTAGGCAAGTTTTATATGTATAAGGTTATAATGGTTTCTACTCCCTACATGGTTGATGATTATTAATCAAGCTGTAATCAAATCTGTCAACATTCTGTGGACATTCATACAAAGATAGAAAATTTCAGTTCTTGTAGAACTTTCTTTAGTTAATTTTTCTCAGCATTGCATGCCTTGTGATTGTTAGAAAACCGAGATTTGACAGAAGAACAGGTGACAGTAGTCAGCTGATTATACTGTCACAGGTGGTCTGCCGAGATAAGGGGCACAGATGAACAGATAAAAAACTAAAAGATGAACACAGGACTTTAAATTTGTATGAAGTAGGTAAATATATCAAGTAGATGTGATCTTCATGTCAGTGATGCTTAGTTACTGTCAAAATTACTAGTTTTCCGAGTGACCATGTGTATGTATTTGTTGCTTGGCATGTTTTCTTGGCAGGTGGTGCATACTGGATGAAATAACATGAGTTCTTTTAAAATGATTTTTTACACTATGGTATATGTACAATGTATATGTATTCAGATTAGGAATCAATCAATTATCATGTGTGGATGTCTGTAAGTGAAATAGCAATCAATGAATCCTTTTGAGTATATTTCAACTTTGTGTTTCAATCATGAGCAGCACTGCGTGATCACTATCAATATTTTTGGGAATTTTTATTTAGAATAGACACACTCACTCATTCAGTGTGATAGATTTATCTCTGTGGTTTCTACACCACCAGGTAGTGTTTTTATCATAAAATTTACAAACCCAGACCATTGTAATGGGAGATCTATGAGCAAAGGGAAAAAACTCTTAGATGTATATTCAATTATGAGTTGTGGTCCTTTAATTACCTTTAGTCTCTCAATGACATGCACTTTTTGTGAATGATGCAAGCAAATGTCTACAAAACTTTGGCCTATTCTGATTATGTACAGAAGGGGTGACTTCCACCTGAATAAACTAGAAAGGCACAGTGGAGATAAAGTTATCAATATATTACCTGTGCATAGTAATTAATTTTTTAGTCTGACATAAGAAATCATTGAAGTTTTATAGTGGGAGCTAGTTATTAGCTTTGTAAAAAGTAGCATTGTTTGACAATGCCAAAATGTAAATACCAAGTAGATGCCATTCGTAAACTTTGCTGTGCTCCAGTCTTTCACTCCTATTTAAAATTTATTCAATCTAGGCCAGAAATCAAGTTAGGGGCTAGCTACAGGTATGGTACTCATTATCAAAACCTGAACATTTATTTAATGACAGCTTTCAGATCAAAGATTCTTTGAAAGTGGATTTATTATCATTTTAAAGACTGTTTAAATAATACACATTTTATAGGTATTCTATTGGTGGGATGCAACTTAAGAAGGGAACTGTACCAGCATGATCATATATACCTGCATGTGATACTGTATATGTGCCCAGTAATTTATTCTTGAACAACAATATTTGTAATATTTAGACCTTGTTGATTTAAGATTTGAGGGCCTAAATTAAAGTTCCCACAATGTAAATTTCTAACTGAAAGCCATGGATAAGTATAGAATTCTCTCCAGGTACGAGCAGATAAAACGTAAAATTCTCATGATAAGTGGTCTGTCGCTGGAGTTATGTGTAGTCTATATTTTGACTGTGCTGTTTTTATCATATCGGGGATTTTTAATTGCTGATGGAAGCTGTAATGCATTTTCATGATTCATATAGAGTGTTCTGTCAGGGTCTGGATTAGTATGTACAAAAGTGTTAATGTGTAACTTGGTTTTTAGGACTGAATAATGAAAGAGAGGTAAAAAGGTAAGGGTCGGGAAGTAATACAGCAAATATTTATATTTCTGACTAGTAAATGAGGTTCTTAGTTCATATGTTAATTTTTATGTAAATTATAAATTCTTATCTTGGACTTGCTGGGATCTGGATAATGTGAAGTGAAAATTTTTTGAACGAAATTTTTTTTTTACATAGAAATTTTGGTGGAGTGATTTCTTTTGTGTGCGTGTTGCCCTCTAAGAAATCCTTGTGTGGCATTAATGACAGATATATTAAATGTAAGCCGGATATATTGAACGTGTTTACAGGTAAAACTAACATAATCAGTCAGTGTTTCTGTGGAATGACCCCATCATACTCTGAGTAAAACAATCACCTTGAAATCTGTTTGATGTAGTGGAACAACTTACATGCAGTTGTGGAAAGAAAATGACGATGGTTTTGTTGTGGGCTGGAATTTATGGCACATAATCATACCCATTGACAAAAATGTATGCTTCGTTCATTCATGATTGAGTTTTGTTGAGAGGCCAGCCAAAGGTTTACAATCTTTGGAAAAGACCAGCTGTGTCATAGAGGGTTTTCTCAACTCAGTTGTCTGTTTATTTACTATTTACACCATGGAATAATCAGTGAATATGAACTTTTTATGTGCATTCATTTGTATGTGAATATGTGATTTGATATTTTTTGACTCTAACCTTTTCACCTGTTCAAGGTATGTTGACATGATGTGTAAAACACACTTGGCATGCAAGTGTAATTTTGACATTAATGAAATTTAAGTTAAATGTTCAGGAAAAATCATGACAAAGCTTCTTAATATTAATTTCATAAGATCTTTAATTAGGACATTGGAATGTTTATTGTGATAAGAATCGCAGACATGTATGACCTTGGGGCAGGTCTAAACCTGCGAGGGTATTGATCCTATACAAACTGAGGGTTTCTGTCACAAATTTCCTTTGTCATCCTTCATCTATCATTTAAAACACCAATTAATGACACCAGCTCCATTAGTTCCCCATGGCTAGTTCCTCATAAAGTACACTCCTAGGACTAAATTCATTATATAAACTTTAAATATTCTTTGTGAATGGCTGTACAGAAGTCAGTCACACTACTTGGTTTTTTGGGGGAGTTTTTGTATTAGTTCATTGTGTTTAATCTCTTCTGAAAATCTTATTAAGATAATACTGAAAATAAAAACAAAAGAAGAGGGTTGGCCTTGCATTGTTTTTGCGATTAGTTAAGATTAAAGAGAGACTTCCGTTAATCTGAGCACCAATGAATATTCCACACCTTACTAATGGCAAGTTATTAGTCCTGATAAGGTTAAAGGATTAACTGTGTCCTGATCAGCTGAAACAGCGAAATGTACAGTGGTAGAACTAAAGGACTTAAGACCTTCGAACAGAGCTAGAACGGGTAGGAAGTTGTTTGAATTATTACCTTTGTATCGATCAGTAGAGTTTTTTGACCATATGGTGGAAGGTACTTGCTAATTTTTACTTGCAGTACATGATTTACTGAACAAATGTACATGTATAGACAGTTCATTGCAGCAATATAGTATTTGGCTTTTAGGCATTTTTCTTGGAGAACTGAAGGAAAAATGATTTGATTTTGTAACAGGAGTAGAGAAAAATGCAATTGACCAGACTGGGATTCAAACCCAGGCCCCCTGAATCTCTAGTCAGGTGTTCTACTAACTGTGCTACAGACCACTAGCGATCGAACCCGTCTGACCGCCACATTCCTCCCTCCTTAAAGGTCTTCACCCCTGAAGACACCAACCCAGGCTCTTCCCTGGCAGGTCTTCCACCTGTCACTTCCAAATGTAACAGGAGAGGAGAAAAATGTGACAGACTAGACTGAGATTCAAACTTGGACCCCCAGAATCTCCAGTCAGGTGCTCTACCAACTGAACTTTCTGGCCACCAGCCATCGAACACACCTGACTGCCACAATTTCTTTTTGAAAAATGTTTCAAACACTGAAATCAAAGTTTTATTGAAATATTTACAGTTAATCACTAAATCAAATTATTTCTTTAGGATTTTTTTTCCCTATTGAAAATCTTTTATTTTGACATGCGTGTACTTAATTCCTTTAGTTTATAATGAATGTTGCTGAATTTATTTCAAGTCAACTTGGAAAAAAAGTTGATTTAATCTGTTTAAAAGAAAGGGGGGAAAATCTGGTAAAGCTTAATGCAGTGACACAAGACTGCCTGCTTCCTCAGCTAATTAATTTTGTTAGATAAACACCGTCCTTTCTCTATATTCTTCTGTCAGTGGCTAATTCATTCCTTGATGTGATGCCAGAGCTTGATACAGTTAGATTAGGGCTGGTCTGTGTCACTTTGTGGTTTTAGAAGTATTGGAGCATTGGGCGTAGGATTAATGTGCAGCAAATATTGCACAGACTGATTAGCTGACGAGTGGGCAGAAATCTTGTACATCATTGAACGATAAATTGGCTTTTTGGGTGCTGTGTGTCTTTTATTCCTTGTAGTTGTTTTTATGACTGAAAAGCAAACTATGTTGTAATTCTTCATATGCTAAGTAAAAAAAAAATAGTTAGGAAATGATAAATGTAAACTGAAATTTCAACCAGAAATAAGTTTTTTTGTTTACAACTGTCAAAAAATAACAAGATTTGCTATACACTAATTAACTGCATGTCTGTTTTGATAAATAAGAACACATTTGAAACATTACAACATAAAAAGAAAACCATGCCAAAGTTAACTGTATTATTAGATCCTTTGTTTAATTACTCCAAACATCTGTTTTTATTCAAAAACTCTTGCCAATATTGTAACCACCTTTATTTAAGAGTTCTGATTTGTTGTAAAACAACATCAAGTTTATGTTGTGTCTTGTTCTCTTCACAAGGCTAGGAACAAGTGGTTCTCTTTAGTTTGTGAAAAGGAAAGAACAACTTAAACAATTATAAGAATTGAAATTGAGACTTTGAACATTTGAAGAGCCAAATGACAAGTTTGTGCTCTCAGGGTGAAAAGTCCTCTTGTCTGTTTTGTATTCAGTTAGTTGTGATACAGTGGAAAACGAATACGGAAAAAAAATTGTTTTGTTTTTTTTTTTGAGTGTGTGGATCTTTTTCATCATGTTCAGTCTTGCATACTTAAAAGTTTAGGATACAATATTATCTAGAAGTTTTGACTGTAAGGAAAGAGGACACTAGTAATAGGTGTGTCGTGGAATGAAGGAGGACACTCAGAAAGAGCACTATATTCGTGGTTTTTATATTTTCAGACGTTGACATTTTGCGTGACCTGACTATGGATCAACAAGCCGTGGACTGCTGTCCCCTGTGTCACATGCCCTTTGACAAAGGGAAGAAGCGTCGACTGATTGACACCTGTGGACACGCCAAATGTTACAGCTGCATGTTCACCTACGATACCTGTCGAATCTGTGAAAACAGTGAGTACAAAAGCTAAACTAGCAAATCAAGGTGTTCTAGGTAACTTACCTGTTTCTGAATTCCAACAGATATATTAAAATATTCAGACAGTTTTAAAATTTTTGAAAAAGTATACAGAAAAATTCAAGCTTTAGTAATTAATTTAGTTGAAATGTCATATAGATTCTACCTTGATATAAAACAGTGTTGTTTCTGCACCTTGTATGGTGAAATAAAATATTTGCGAAGCACACATATTTCAGTTCATCAAAAAAATGTGGAATGCTTTGTCAAATAAATTGTTAGTTAAGGCACCCTCTTAGGGAAAAAGAAAATACTGTAAACCAACTTCTATTCGCGTGCGAGAAATATTGGTAAGTTTCGTGATCTATTTTAACTCGCAAATATTAATGGCCACGAACCATTTATTTTGCTTTGTATTTGTATAGAATAATTCCTCAGTCGCGAAAATTAATTGTCGCTGATTGATTTCAAACTGACGAATCGCGGATAAAAGATGACGCAAATAATAGGTGGTTTACAGTATTTTGATTTTTAATATGTACATCATGAAAATACATGGTAAATACTTCACATATTGTATTTCAGCTGTCTTGTTTAGATGGTAAATTTTGTCTACTATGAAAATTTTGTAAAATGTTTTTAGATCCCACAGGAGCAGGCCATCACATTAGACAAAGCAGTGATATCTCTCCATACAGTAATCGTCCCAGGATGAAGACCAATGGTCATTTTACCCCTCAGATGAGAACGGAGATTTCCACCCAAACCACACCCTCCAAATCAACACCCACATCTCTGTCCCTCTCAAATGTCTACCATGGTAAGTTACCAACTAATTTTTGAAATCTTAATGAAATAGGGAATCTACCATAAAAAAAACATTGTTTTTAGTACATGTGCCACACCCCTTTCATCTCTGCATAAAAATTGAAAATTTCCAAACACTTGACATATTATAGTGACATATAAAAAGTCTCTATATTTACTTAGATTTGGTTGTGAAGATATTTTGTGTGTGAACACATAAGTGTTAGCCTTTGAGATTTTTATTGCATTTTCCACAATTTTCTTATTATATATACGAGATTGTCGGAAAACCAACATCACTAGATCACAATTTTGTCAGAAAAAAACCAACATCACTGGATCACAATTTTAAGACTTTGAGAACTTGAGTATTACCAGGCACCTTTATACCAACGGAATAGGCAACCCTTGTGATATCTAGCAAATTACAGGATTTCATATGTCATACAGTCAATTTAATTAAATATATCTGTAATGTTATCAAATATTATATCAGAACAAAACCTTTAATTATCCATCAAATATTATTAAAAATATGTCGTTTGTACTGTTTTATTCTCCTTATCTTAGTATAATTACATTTTAATTTCAAAATCAATACAATAAGCTTAGATCGGCCATATTTCCGAAATTTCACCAAATTTTAGTGGTTGTTTACTTATATTTTAATTTTTTTCTTACGATGTATGTTTCAAAATTTATTAAATATCCATCCCTATCAACAAAAAGAAAAGATTACATTTATCTAAAATCAAAAATTTTACTGAGATTAAAATGTAGTTTGAAAAAAACATGCAAGGTTGTGTGTAACATTTTGGGCAAGTAAACGAACTTATAGTTACTTATGAGTTGCTTACTCATTAGTATATACATGTATATATATCCCTTGTATTACATGAATCAAACCAATTTTTTAAAATATTTTTTTCATCTTCTATTTTTGTCATTTTGAATACATATTTTGATGAAATAATTTTAACAGACACCAAAATAAATGTATATTTAGTGAGTGTGGTTCTGTCGACTCACTGTGACCTTCGGACTGAGATAAGGGATCGATCAGGTCACTGATAGTGAAGGTTGCCCCCCACTAGGCAGTTAATGCTAGGTTTGCCCCCCAGACCTGGATCCTAGATGACAGTAATATAGATGAGTTTGTATGGAGAGACAGTAAAAGCAGTCATTTCCATAGAAATGAGAAAACATGACAAAGCATCTGTTTTTGATAAGACCTTCTTTGTAATTGCATGACACATGCTTGCCAAGATGGTTATTGATTACAAACTAAACACAAAAAAAAAATCTTTTTTTTTTATTCAAAGAAAAAAAATCAATACTTCAAAAAAGTGGCTACAAGATTTAGTGGAGAGGTCTAAAATTAAATGAAATTGGAGGGCTTGTGGATGATTTGCTGGAGGCTATATGTAGTCTTTGGAATTGATGGCCTTTGTCACTTGTAATGCACATCATTGCCAAATGTTCTCAGACTGTGCTCCAAAGACAAACCCAGTGTGACATTCAGACACTACGTAAAATGCATTGATTTCTTCAAGTTTGTCTTTCTCTGGAGACAAGCATTTTCTTATGAAATTTGTATTTTTCCAAACAGTGGATTGTTCTGGGAGTGTTCTATAAGCAATACAGGTACTTGTTACAGGAGATTCAAATGCAAGAGATGCATGCAGACTTTACAAGCATGTACTTGGTAGAAACATTAATTAAATGTGTGGATTTCTCATCAGTGTATTGATAAGCCTCCTGTGTTAATTTTTCACAAAAAACGATGTGTAAGTATTGTTAAGAATCTGCCTGTGTTTTGCTACCCTTGAGGAGTCAGTGACTCTAATGCTTTAGATTAGTGACTCTTGGATGATAAAAACTGTTCAATGGAGAAAACTAATCACATGATGGATTGTGTAGAAAATGAAACTGAGGGATCAAAGGTGTCTTCATCTGTATCTAATGAGAAAGGTAATCAGGCATGTAATATGAGCAAGTTTTGGGCTTCTTTTTTATTAATGGATCCTCTATTTTTCATTCATATAGCTTTGGTATAATAGTAAACTAAAGCATGGCTTGTTTTCAATGGGATAGGAAGCCAAGAAACCAGAAAATTTTGTTAGACTTTGTTTTTAATGTAAAAATACAGTAATTGCTACAAAATGTAGGTTCAATTTGCGCAGTTGGAGTTTGAATTGACATGTAGGTTTTGTAATTGTTCATCACTGAGAATCTCATTCATACCAGATGTGTATTAGACAGGAACTTTTCCAAAGCTTAACTATCTGTAAAGCCTACCATTTTTGCTGTGATTACATGCTTGTTCATGATAATGTTTTAATTGCCAGGTTTTTGACTACTTTTTTTTTTAAATGGTGAATTGCACATTTGAAACATACACTGGTGCGCTCTTGATAAAGTTAGATTACTTGGAATCAAGTCAAATCAGATGTAAGCAACTTGCAGCTCAAAATTTATGGTACAACTAATTAATCTCAGCTATACCTGATAAAAAAAATTAATTGTAGGTGGAAAACAGATACCTGAGCCACAAGTTCCTGCATCCAAACCTAGATTCTTCAAACCTATATCACTGTCTCCAACTGGCCCCAACCCACCACCATCTGTACCTTCATCACAGAAGAGTAACATGTCAGATTCAGCAGCCATTGCTCCATCAGATCCCAGTGCAGACCCTAGTCTAACACCTTATGATGACCTTGATGAGTTGTCAAGGTTAGATAGGGAGGGACCTGCTCTGGATTTAAATGATCATCTAGGTAGGAGCTTTTTAGATTTTTTTTTTCTCCAATACATGTTCATATGGTTCAGTGAAAACTATTCATATGTAAAATAATTGCAGATAAACTCATACTGTTTAAATTTGAAGTCAGATAAAGAAATAACATTTCTCAGTAGGGAAACTGAATTTATGGGCTGCTTTAATCAAGAGTATGTTAATTTTCTACAGATCCCCCTCCTCCCTCTCCAGATGTTGCACAGAATGACCTTATGGTCAGACTGGGTTTGTTACTCTCAGACAAAGGTCGAACTTCCAATGACCCAGGTCAGATGTCACCTATGTTGACTCGTAAAGGTAAACAAGGACATCAGGTGACAGAGGAAACATTTACCAGCGTGTCATCTTTAGGCAGTAATGAGGCAACCCCTGAGAGAGGAATCTCCACCCCAGACCGGGGGATCTCTGACACCAGCCCTCTGTCAACTCTCACTGGTAATCATGAACTAGTAACTTATAACATTGTCACAATGTGTTATTGCCAAATATGTCACTGCTTTTGATAATCTAACACCGTGGTACTTGATACTAGTAATGGATTCACAGTTTGTACAGATTATTATACATTACTATATTTATCAATGGGTACAATTACTAATACTAATAAATGTGTTATAAAATTCAGCTTCCTCTGGTAGTGAGAGGGGCCACTATGCTGGAATTAGGATGGGTACCGAGTCCCTCTTTACAAGCAGGGACCCCAGTGCAGAAAGTATGCACTCATTCATGTCTACTAGTACTGGGAACAGTATGAGTCCCCACACCACAACACAGCGGCCTCACTCCATCACAAGTAAGGAAGTCCTAAGAAAGATTCTAAAGCTAAACAATGACAGATCTTATTGGTGTGATCAAAGCATTTATGATTGAAATAGTTTTGATTTTGTAGTTATTGAAAAGTAAGTGATATAGGTACAAGAAAAAGGAAATATATTTCATATAAACACCATAGTCCATTGCTTATCATTAATTCACTTTGCAGCCTCAACACCAGGACAAATAGAGGATTTGTTTGGCAAGAGAGGAAACTTCCGCAGGTCCTCTGCTCGTGCTACAATAGGTCACTCAAGTGAACGTCGTATCAACATTACACCAATCAAACCACCACAAATTAGACTCAAAGCCTTACCTTTTGAGGTGCCCCATAATGAGGGGAAAGCCTTATTTGTAGGGAGGGAATGGCTGTTCAAGGACATAGAAATGGTATTAACTTTTTTACACATAGAATATTGTATGAAATTTGATATAAAACTTGATAAAAATCTCAATAAATATCCTTTCTACTCTTTTTATGAAAAACAGGCTATAAGACTAGAACAGTTGTAATTGTTGTCTTATTTATACTGTGGGTTTTCTGTGACCTTTGTTTGTGTTGTTACTTCAGGCTCTGAACAGCGAGCCCACCATAGACAGGGTAAGAGGAGTGGTCCTGACTGGGGGTATAGGTGCAGGAAAAACAGCCATTATAGAACAGTTAGTGGACTGCAGTGTGTTCACTGATGGCAGGAGTGGACTTGTAGAAGGTCAATATAGTACTCGGCAAGATATTGAAAAGAAAGGAAAAAATTACCTTGGATTTTATAATTTGTTCTACATCATTATACTATCAATGAGACCATATTTAAAGTTTATTGCTGATGATGTGTTTTATCAAAGGTAATTTTCTGTATTTTCAGGAAATGAACACAAAATAAATCGAGATAAAATGGTGTACAATGGTTTGACGAATTACAGTCCGAAATCCACTCTGTCCCACGGCCTTAGTGCCTCCTCCTCTGACCTCACCTACGACTGTCTGAGAAGTCTGGGATCCCAGGTGGTAGCTTTCCATTTCTGTCAGGCAGACAACAACATCACATGTTTGGTCCCGGAGTTTGTCCACAGTCTGGCGGCACGTTTGACACAGGCACCACAACTCTCCTCCTTTCATGAGCTGCTTCTACAAGATCCACAGCTACAACATGTACTGAGTCTGAAGGAGTGTGTACAGAACCCATCCAGTGCTTTCATTAAAGGAATCCTTGATCCTTTAGAGTTGTTAAAAGCAGATGGCAAAATAACATCAGACAGTTGTTTGATTGTGATAGACTCTTTGAATGAGGCTGAGTTTCATAAGCCTGATTATGGTGATACTATAGCCTCATTTTTATGTCGGCATGTAGAACAGTTCCCTCCGTGGCTGAAGTTAGTTTTAACTGTGCATTCTTCTTTGGTAGATATCACCAAAGACCTTTGTTTTACCACTGTTTGTATTGACCGTGACCAAAGCAATGACCTAATAGGCAAGGACCTTATAGATTATGTGAACCACAGGATTGAAACCAGCCCCAGTATTGTAAACAATATTTCTTTGAATGGTAAATTAGAACAGTCTACACAAGTCAAGTTCTGTCATCATCTACAGACACTGAGTAAGGGTTCCTTCCTGTTCTGTAAGATGACCTTGGACCTGATAGAGCGAGGACACCTAGTGCTTAAAAGTTCAAACTATAGGATTTTACCCATGAACATCTCAGAGGTGTTCCTATTACATTTCAACTTGAAATTCCAAAGTGTGAGATCCTTTGAGAAAGTTTCTCCCATTTTGGCTGTGTGTTTGTCCACTCTGTACCCCATGAACTTGGAGGAGATTTATGACACCATAAACTCGGGTTATACGGAGCACTTCCTGCCCTGGGAAGAATTCACCCAGAGAATGAGCATGCTCCAGGGATTTTTATTTCTGCGTAAAGACTCCACCTACATGTTCTTCCACCCCGCCTTCAGGGAGTGGCTAATTCGCCGTGACGAAGTGGATAATCCTAAATTTCTCTGTGATCTTCGGTGAGATTTTAATTTACTTTCGTTTTTCATCCCATCCATATTTTCCTTTCAAATTTTTTTCTGCTGATACACAAAATAGAAACAGAGCATGTGTCCTTATCAAGTTGATATTTTTTTCATCACATTAATAACGAAATTTATCTCCCACTCACACATCAGCTGTTGTTATATTTGGTAAAACATAAAACACCTTACTCCTACCTTATGTACGCTTCAGTTATTATATTTACATTCAACCCATGGCTGTTTTCTTATTTATCTTAATGCTGTAATATGAAATACTACATGTGTTTATACTAATATATGATGCTGTTGTATTCTTATTGGTCCTGTTTTTGTTTTTGGTTCCTCCAGTGGTGCAGAATTTGACCCAAGGTGAACACATAGCTATATACATGTATATCTACGTTTTTGGGTTCTTCCTTTCATTTGTGGTTACCATGGATACTAAACTGGCTACGCGATTAATTTGAAACTTTTACTAGTACTTTGAATTGATTTTGTAGTCAGTCTTTTTGATTTATTATTTGCTAAAATCTGCTGAATATAATGACCACTAAACTGCATGATACCAGCCTTATTCATAGATGTCTGCATTTTACCCAGAATGCACTTTTCCCTTTGTTGATTCTGTTTGCTTAATGGTTTCATTTTGTCACAGTCATCATCATGTCACAAATTACATTTATATATTTATAATTTTATATATCGGTACATATTTACGTAAACATTAGTTCAACAAATCACAACATGTACTACCGTATATATTTTGCACAAAATAACAAATATATGTAAAAAAGATGATGATCATTGTATAATGGAGACATTATTTTTTGGAGTCACCGTTGTGATTTTTTGCCTAATCATATACAGCATTGCTGTTAGGATGTTGTATTTCTTCATAGTGTGAATCTGTGCAAACTAGATCTCCTCAATGCTATTGTGCTTGCTTCACAAACAGAGAAAAAAATACTATCAAAGGAGTAACAGATCTATGGATGAAAAGCAAATCAAAAACAGATTTAAATGTTGTAATTTAGAGTAGTGTACATGTTTATTTATATTGTGTATCAAAAATAAAATTTATTGTGGGTTTAGAGGTAGACATTATAGGTGGAATCTGGGACTAGAAAAATATCAAATATTTTCAATTTTTGAAATCTTAAAAGTTGCTTAAATATTGAGATCTTTATAATTTTCACACATCTTTCATGTTTATGAATAATATGCAATAATTGTATGAGTTAATGTGTATATTTTCATTTCAGACATGGCCATGCTCTGGTATCTTTCAAGTTGTCTAGGATTATGGCACCACTCAATGCAGATAAGACCATAGAGTTAGGGCACCACATTTTAAAAGCCCACATCTACAAAACGGTCAGTAAGCAGCGTGGCTACTCCTCACGTGATATGCAGGCGTATTGGATGGCCCTCAGTTCGGAGAGTCTTAATGCTGCCCTGGCCTCACATCGGAACCTCTTCTCTCCAAATGTCAAGGTTAGCTTTTATTATTGGCAACAATCAATAAACAATCAAGTATTTGTAAATGTAGACTAAAAAGTTTAAGTCATGGTCACTAGACTGATTAATATTTTCAGTGTACATGTAACTTATATGACAGTTATAATTATAAGCAGTATTTGAACTTGTAAAACATGAGGTTATTATGTGCTGTAGGTGAGTAGGCTGATTCTTCTGTCTGGAGCTAACCCCAACACAAGGACCCCATACCAGAACAACTCCCCTATCATGTGTGTTGCAGCTAAGGAGGGATTCACGGACATGGTGTCCCTCCTCCTGGAATTCAGCGCCAGTGTCGATGCAGTGTCGGACAGTGGTATGTCAGCATTGTGTTACGCGGCCAGCGCTGGACATACAGAAATCTTACGTATGCTGTGTCAGAGGAATGCGAGGGTAAAGAGACAGCTAGATATGTTATATATTGTACCATATAACGGAAAGTTTTAGCGACCATCTTATTTTGGCATTGCTAAATATGAATGTCACTAAAGATTTGATCTGTTGTCATAGAGAACAAATAGAGATCCCAAAAATCTCTAAAAATTAATCACACTAATGATAAATGCCAAATTTGAAAATAAAATTGCTAAATTTACTGGTTGCTAAAATAACAAGTTATACAATATATGTACACATTTTTTTCTGGCTGATAGAGAATTACTTGAATATCTTTTCCCTGAATATGCTACTGTAATCAGTGAATGATTAGTTGTGTTTCAAAACATGCACAGCTGATGTATTTTACAACTTTTTTAAATATTTTTGTAGCTGTCTCATGTGGATAAGAGCGGTCAGTGTCCGGCCGTCCATGCTGCCATGCATGGTCACTTGGATGCCCTCATCTATCTTCTGCAATGTGATTGGTCAGAATATGATGGTCAACTAACTAAAGTGGAAGCCCTGCAGCAAGCTATGGTGGCATCAGCCGCTACTGGACACGCCAATGTAAGGGTCTTGTGCAGTATCTCCAGCAATTGTTAGAAAGTTTATATAGATCTACTGTGTTCTTGAAGTGATATTGTACAACAGTTGTGTTTTTGTACTGAATTTACCTATTGTGATCTTGCAGATAATTGACTTCCTGTTACATAACTACTCTGCTACTGCAGATGGGTTTGGAATTAACTACTGTGATACTTTACTTGGTGAAACAGGTATGAAATATGTCCAAATAATCAGGAGAGTTTAAAAATCAGAATTCTTAACCAAAAACCTTTGAGGAAGTATTCAGAAACTGAAGAAAAATTCTACTGATAAGATGCAAAACTGTATACAAAGATATAAAACAGAATGAATTTTAACCTATCTTTGGTATTGTAGCCTTGACTGCAGCCTGTGGACATGGCCACAAAGATGTGGTATTGTTCCTCATAGATCAGGGAGCTAGTCTGCATCAACCTAACAATAAAAGTCTGACCCCCCTTCTTTGTGCCGTGGATGCTGGTCACTGGGATGTGGCTGACCTACTTTTAGGAATGGGATCCTCCTTGGAACAGACAGACAAACATGGTAGAACACCTCTGATGATAGCAGCCTACAAAGGCCATATTGGTGTACTGGAGATGCTGCTAGCCAGAGGTACGAGTAATTACCTATTATTCTGGTTATGCAAGCCTGAACTGCCTTATGATGAAAATGAGTAACTAAACGTTTGTGGTGTCTAAATATCAATAATAAATATTAAGGAATTTTTGTTTCACTGAATTTCAAGGTACATTCAAACTTCCTTCTTTGATTTCAGGAAGTTCCTTGCACCAAGTGGATAAGGAGGGACTGACTGCCCTCTGTTGGGCCTGTCTGAAGGGACACCATCATATTATACAAACCCTCCTAGACAAGGGAGCTAACCTCCATCATGTGGACAGAAGGGGGAGAACTCCTCTTCAATTGGCAGCATTCCATGGGGATGCTCAAGTAGTATGTATAGAGTGTAGATGTAAAATCAGATATTGTTATAAACTGTAGAAGAATTGTTGCACTCTTTTGAAACTCTTAAGATAAAAATTGCATTTAAATAAGTGCAAACTAAATTTAAGGTACAAGCCCTGATAGAGAGAGGAGGGCAAATAGAGCATGCTGACCAGAATGGAATGAGAGCTTTGGACCGAGCTATTGACAGGAGGAACACGGCAGTGGTGGTGTGTTTCCTGAAGAAGGGGGCTAAGCTGGGTCAGACGACGTGGGCCGTGGCAGCAGGAAAGCCTGATGTTCTCTTACTGCTGTTAAATAAACTGATGGAGGACGGGAATGTATTGTATAAAGTAGGGGACATCACTCTTACTCATTTTACCTTGCAAATATAAAATTATGCATATGTTGAACATTTTGTATACAAAATAATTGTTTGTTTATTTAACAACTGAAAAGGTTTCTTAACTTGAACATTTTTTTTTTTTTTTCAATCAGTATTTTTAGCAGCAAAGCTGTGGAGTTTCGAATGTTTCTGAGTATTTAGCGTGTATGATGTAAAACTGTATGTAAGTTAATGTTAAATTTGATTTTTATTTGTGAATGCAGAAAAATCGTATCAGGGAGGCAGCACAGAGATACCAGTACGCCCTGAAGAAATTCCCCGAGGACAGAATAGTAGAGGACTCACGCACTTTCAAAGACCTGAAGCTGAATCTCCTTCTCAACCTCTCCAGATGTAAACGCAAACTCAATGTAAGAGACAGTTCACTTATTGTAACTTGTATACAACTCATAGCAGTGTACAGAGGATTGTATTCAGTACTTACCTATTCACTCTGTATCAATTTTTACTTTCCAGGACTGTCAGTCAGCCATAGAACTGGCCACACAGGCATTGCAGATCAAAAATAAATGTTTTGAGGGATACTATGCTCGAGCTCGAGCCAAGAGAGATGACAGGTAGGAATATCTATTTGCTTAATATTATACTCTTTGATATATATTTGCTAAGTGCCCAGACTATCAACATTCTCATTTGTTTATCTTTAACCACACTCCTTAGTCATAATAAAAAGGAGAAAGGAAAGAAATATTTGTCTCTTTTTTGCAGACAGTTTTCGTCTGCAGTGGAGGATCTAAAGGAAGCATTGAAGTTAGCTCCAAATAATCGCGAGCTTCAGAGGCTGCTGACCAGAGTAAGAGATGAGTGCACAGAACAGGCTCGTTACGAAAACACACACGGAAGTCGATCCAGCCTAATGGATCAGGGAGAGAGGCGAGCAGAGGAAACAGCTCTGTAGGAGGTCAATTCTGTATCAGGACAAACAACATTCATCAATTATGCAATTACACTGGAATAAAAGCTTTAAACTATTTTTATTTGAATATGAGGCAAACAAGCTAATACTTTGTTTGTGATAAGACTTTTTGTTTCGTTTAGCAAGGAATGTAACAAAATTATGGTAGATCTCAGTTAATTGAACACAAAATGTAGATTTGTGCTAAATGTTTTAGTTGTGGCAGATTGGTGCTAAGTGGCCTGAGTTTAAAAGTCCTCATTGTGACTGGCCTGTCCTCATTGTGGAGTGCTGATTTGTTCAAACATTTTAATATGTGCTTTTGTTTTTATATTTTTTTGTTGTGCAAGAAAGAAATGGCATCATTATGTTTTAATATGTGCTTCTAATAGTTATTTCAACATTTACTGTGTATATGTAATGTTTTCATTGAATGATGGAAGAAAGTTTCTACAAAGTATAGAACTTTCAAGGGAGATTATTCTTTGTGTACAGTTAAGTTTGTGATGGTCATGTGAGAGTTCCAGAGTTTCACCAACTAGAAGGAAACATTCCTTAGGTTTCCATGGTAATTGTACTTTACTTTCATTATTGAATTCATTTAAATTCATTGATGTTATATTTATAGTGTAAATACTGTATATATTTGGAATGCTGTAATGAACACATTGTAGCAGTTATAATTTAAGTCTTTTTTTATCATCTCTTTGCCATGAACAAGTGCAATTAATTATAGTGGAAATGTCAACAAACTTGTCATTTTTAATCAATAATAAAACAATGAAATCCTATTTCTTTATATTTTTTCTTAAGAATTGTAAAAACAGACTGATGCCCTTAAAAGGAAATAAAATAGTGGTTATTTAAAATATGTACAATGTGTCATGTTTCTACTAGACATTGAGTGTTTAAAGACCTTGAAATGTCCAAGGTGATGTATAAATTGAGACCAGATTATTAACTTTGATGGTGCATCTAAGGAATAGTTAGTTTTTCCATGTTGTGTACCTTTACAATGTTTATTTCTAAATATTTGGCTGACCTAATGAAAATATATTTTATGCATTAAAAGATCATTTTTAGCATCTTGTGGTGTTGGAGAATAAAAATATATCAGTCTCTGGGGAAAGACCAAAATGATGGTTAATGGAATATCTTATGTAATGTTTATTGAGTTGGAAGGTCTTTGGTATGGGTGTTCGGATAGAGAATTCATCATGCACATTCATATCACTATAGTAAGTCTTTATAACTTTACAAACTGAAGCATACCAGAGAGGCTGTTACTGTCATGGATCAAAATACATGCATTTGAAAGAAATGGAATTAAATGAAAATACCTGCATAAAAAAATTATCTGAACTAAATTTAATCCAGAATTTAATAGTCAAATAAAAAGTTTTAAATGCGACATAAACATAATGATCCGCTGGAAATTGAATTTCAACAAATTGTATGATTCATTGAATGAATATAATGCAAAATAAATTTGTTTTTGATTTTTTTTTTTTTCATAAAATTCCGTCGAGAAATATTTTTTTATGGAAATAGAATAGATTTTTCATCGTTTTCTTCACAGGTGCTTGGGGATGGACCCAACCCCCCGACCCCACCCCATTGGTTCTTTGACTTTTTTTTAGGTCACCTGAGTGACTCAGGTGACCTATTGCTATCTGTTTTCATCCATCACCGTGCGTCGAACGTTTGCAGCTTCTTCTCTGCAATCGCTGAACCAATTTTAATCAATTTTGGCATAGAATATCTATGAGTGTTGGGGAACAAAAATTGTAAATTTCATGGTCCCTGCTAGGGCTGCGCAATAATCAATATTCCGGTATATTGCAATTCATTAACAAAAAATATCGTACTGAGATACGTTTTTCAAGTACCGATGTACCGGCAAACTGCTTGGGCTTTAAATTTCTTAGGTAAAAATATGAAATTTATGTCAGAACGTTTTCAGTCCTGCCACACAGTACTAAACGGTAACCAAACAGTAAGGTTGCTGTGTATGGTTGTATTTCGTTCCAAAACTGTAGTGAAATCAACAAAAATATTTTTGTAACAATGTATTCATAACAGTTTTACAACCGTTGCTTATAGATGGAGGTTAATACAATTGGAAAAAGAGCATTTTAACTGTCATTGAAAATATTGCAATACATATCGCAATACAGTAAAAATATCGCAATACGAAATTTCCAGTCGACATCCAGCCACCCAGCCCTAGTCCCCCCCCCCCCGGAGGGGGGGGGGGTCTCAGGTTGGGGCTAAAAATTAGTGCTATCCTTCAAAATCTTCTTCTTTCCTCTTGAACATCAAGCAGTCAAACTGTTGGCATGATTGTAACTACCAAAATTGTAAAATTCTTGGCCCAAAGGTCAGGGGTTCTGGAGTTAGGGTGGGCTCTAATGATCATATAATGAAAATGCATAAATTTTTAAAAATATTCTTTATCACTGTATATAAAGCAGATAAATTAGGTGCATGGTAATGATGATCAAAGGTGCCTCTTTCAAAATTATGAAATTTGTGGCCCCAGAGTGAGGGGTTCTGTAGGAGGGGGGTCTTGATTATATAGAGAAAGGGAATTATTTCTCTAAAAATCTCCTCTGCTTCTAAGTACATGTATATAGCAGATAAATCAAGTATACAGTTATGATGAGCAAGGTTGCCTCCTCCAAAATTATGAATTTAATGGCTATTGTGCAATTGGTTCTGGTGTTAGGGTGGGGCTCTTCATTATATAGTGAAAATGAATTATTTGAAAATCTTCTTCTCTGTTCCAAGGTACTAAGCAGATAAACAAAGTGCATGATTATGATAGCAAGAGTGCCTCTTCAAAAATTGTGAAATTTTTGGCCCCAGGGTCAGGAGCTCTACTGAAGGCGGAGGGGGGACTCCATTGATTATATAGCGAAAGTACATTTATTTCTATGAAAATTTTCTCTGCTTCTGGGTTTTAGGAAAACACTAAGTGCATTGTTATGATGAGCAAGGGCGCCATTTCCGAAAATGTAATTTTCATGGCCGTTGTGTCAGGGGTTCCGGGGTTGGGTTCTGATGAATATACATGTATAGAAAAAAAATGCATTATTCCTTTGAAAATCTTCTCTGCTACTGGGTATTTTGCAGATAAACTAAATGCATAGTTATGATGAGCAATAGTGCCTCTTCCAATATTGTGAATTTCATGGCTTCTGGGTCAGGGGTTTTGATTTTAGGGATGGGCTCTATTGACTATACAGTGAAAATGCATTAATTGTTTGAAAATCTTCTCTGCTCTTGGGTATTTAGTAGATAAACTTAGTGCATGGTTATGTTGATCAAGGGTGCCTATTCCAAAATTGGGTCAGGGGAGGGGGGTGGTCCATTGAATAGATAGTGAAAATGTATTATTCATTTGAAAATCTCTTCTCTGCTTCTAGGCATTTAGCAGATAAACCAAGTATATAGTAATGATGAGCAAGGGTGCCTCTTTCAAAATTGTGAATTTAATGGCCCCTTGGTCGGGGTTATGGTTGGGCTCTGTTGATAATATAGTGGAATTGCATTAATTCTTTGAAAATCTTCCTCTCTGATCCTGGGTATTTAGCAGATAAACTAAGTGTATGATTATGATGAGCATGGGTGCCTTTCCCAAAATTTTAACATTTGTGGCCCCAGGGTCAGGGGTTTATGTGTGTGGGGTCTATTGAATATGAAATGAAAATGCATTACATGTTTTGTTTTTTTTGTTTTTGTTTTTTTGTTTTTTGTTTTTTGTTTTTGTTTTTTAATTTTGAAAATCTTCTTTACCGCTGGGTATTTAGCAAAAAAATTATTGCGACTCGTTGTCATTTGAATTGTCAACGAAAGGAAGTCGTCATTATATATATATATATATACATGTAGAGAGAGAGAGAGAGAGAGAGCACTAAAAATGACCAACGACAAGATTTAACGATAGAAGTTGTCAAATTTTCGGGACGCCCTGCTTCTTCCTCAGGACAAAGAAAAAAGTTAAGTCGTAAAAACAAAGGAAACATAGAAACAAAAAAAAAACCCAAAAAAAAAACATAAAAAAACTAGCACTACTACTAAACAATACCAAACACTATGTTTTTACAATGTTGCATGTTTAATTTGAAGTTTTCAACCAGTTGTAAAAAAAGAAATCCGGACAGCTATGAAATACGTCCGGTCTGTTGGGTGTACTCTGGTGTATATATATATATATATATATATATATATATATATATATATATATATATATATATATATATATATATATATATATATATATATATATATATATATATATATACCTATTTACTGGCTATGAGGACAATAGCAAGTTTATCGTCCCCCAATACAGCAACTATTTCCCGAGGCGCAGCCGAGGGAAATAGTTTGCTGTCGAGGGGGACGGTAAACTTGCTATTGTCCTCATAGCCAGTAAATAGGTGTTTTATTATACCGAAACCGACTTTACTTTTGTTACGTCATAAACCGGATACGTCACAATACCACAAACCAGATGGTTTTGAGATGAAAAATGAGGGAAATGTAGTGCTGCCGGTGAATAGTTTAATGACTATTTCACCATGGGCAAATAGCACAAAAAACTATTCCACAGTATACACTTATTTCATGACTACGAGGGGAACAGTCAAACTGTTGTCCCGAGGTAATGGGGAAGACCTGGGAAACTGTTACCCAAGGCCGAAGGCCGAGGGCAACAGTTTCCCAGGTCTTCCCCATTATCGAGGGACAACAGTCTGACTGTTTCCCGAGTTGTCATGAAATAAGTGTTTTATTACCTAACCTACTGTATAATTTCTCAAAGTAATGATATCAACATAATAATCAATGGCTTTTAAAATACATCGACAAAAGTTTGTATTATTTTTAAAACCAAACTAACAAGACGAATATTAATCAAATTCTCACACCGATTGGTGTTCAGAAAAATTAATGGGTGTGATATTATCATGCACTAATTAATTGAAAAAAAGTAGTAAACAACATAATGATGTCTTGAAGATTTGAATATTACACGTTTATAAATAGCAAAGATCTAAACTGAGTGAAAGGGGCCTACATTTTGCCAAAATTACCCTCAGAAAATGTGTTCATGGCCTCTTCTTTGAAATGATATTAAACTGAATATATATTTATATTGGTATCAGGATTACGTTTCAGATGATAATTTCAAATTGAATGAATATGCTTCAATTAATACATAATTCAATATTATAGCTGTAAAGTACGGGGAATTAATTGTGACGTCATAATGGAACAGTTCAGCCATGCAACAGTTAATTCTGTGACCGGGTAAACAGTTTTGACTGTTTCATGATTTGCAAAAACATTAAAAAGAATCAGAAAACAGTTCAAAATGCCCAATTACAATTTATATAGTAGGTTAGGTAATAATAGGGGCTGTTTAGAAAAAATAAAAGGTTTATTTGTCATACTTTTATGTAGCGAAAATTCACAGAGGTATAATAATATATATATATATATATATATATATATATATATATATATATATATATATATATATATATATATATATATATATATATATATATATATATATATATATTAGGGATGTCAATTTTGTCAATAATTCATATTCGAATATTCAATGAAAGTATTCGAATATATTCGAATATTCGATTAAAAAAAATAAAATCTGTTTTATTTTAAATATGCATCATCCTACTTTCATGAAAGGTTTAGCGTAGGTATAGTTATATTGGAAGTAAAATTGTATGAAGACTTTTGTAGGTGTACAATAAAATTCCATTTGATGTTTGTCAATGTTTGAAATAAACAATTGATTTAAATGTAGAAAGGTATAATTTCAACAAATGAAACGTGTATATATAGTAGCTACAACTGAGGAACCAGTCGTCTTTCCAAAGGCAAGATAGTCGTAACGGTATACTATGGCACGCCGATTGCTTCAAAATTATTTTCTGCACAACGATCACGATTTTATACACGAGCTTGATGAAAAATATACACGAGTAAAATAAAAATGCACGTATCGGTAAAAATTGCACATAGTGTGAAAGATTTTAACACAAACATAACGAAAAATACACGAATCCGAAATTTTTTAGACGATTTAGGGGTATAAAATGCAAAAACGTAAAATCAAAAACTGCACGAGCAGAGGAAACTAAAAATTACACAAACAATTTTACTGCGCATATCATTATTATGCATGTAGAATATTCATTGCGTTCTTGGTTTTCTGTACTCTTTATCTCTTCTTGAATGCTGGGTGTAATCGAGAGAAAATGGCGTTGACGATGATATGCATGTTTGTTTGCTTCTTTATTTCTTTGCTAAAACTCGATCCGAGTTCTAGCTAATGCCAATCGAACGAATGAAATGTTTTCTTGTGAACTGTGTGAAAAAATTTAAAAGTTGTTCGGAGATATTATACTTTTCTTATATTGACCGAGATCCTAGCCAAAATATGGAGGTTTTATATGATGCCGGACATAAATTGTGACAAGAAAGGAATTGCATGTTTGTGTTATAATGCGGGGAAAAAAGTACCATTGCATATGATGCACTCGACTCCGAACTAAAAGTAATACGCTCTATGGTCTTTTAAAATTCTCTAACTTATAGATACAACTTTAACGGAAAGTACTTGCCAATGTATAAAATAAAATTAACACATGCGTAATAAAACAATTAATAAGTGCATTCTTCATGAAAATGATGGCAGAATTATTGCTGATTATAATCATTAAATTGTAGAATTCATTTTGGTACTTCTCATTTGTACTAATTATGAATTCATTTGGGCAGATTTTTTTTCATAGATTAAAAAGTGGGAATTACCTGACCTTAGATATATACAGTATGTTTTTAAAGTCAAACATAAAAAATATTTTTTTTTCTAATTATACATGTATCTTTACTTATAAAATATGAGAATATCAATTTTGGTTGGACATCTGTAGCCTGCACTGTTATGAATTCCTTCCATGATATCACATATTTTCAGTCATAAACTACTCAATAAAAAACAAGACATTCGTAATGGCGATTACTTGATAAATGTTTTCACTTTTAATAAATAGGACCAGATAAAGGGAAAATATATATACTCTGTGTGCTTTAGTACATGCGGTTTTGTGTTTTGTTACTTAAAATTTGTCCAAATGAAATAACAAAACTCTACTCAAATGATCCTGGCACCGGTAAAACATATCATCAGTGGCGGATCTGGTTCGTGGATTGATAGAGTAGCAACATCTGAATCTATGTATTTATTAAAGTTTCAAATCGTTGGACCATAATGACACATCAGAAATTTTAAAACATGTGAATTACTAAATACATCTACGTACAATGTTACAAATAAGAAAATGGGAATGGATATTATAATAAATAGAAAGAACAAAGAATGTGTTGTATCACTCTTAAGTAATGCAAATAAATTATGTTCTTTATGGAGCTCGAGGTTTGACAAATATTTTCCAAGACAACAATTTCTCTTTACATTTCGAATTCGTATGCATAAAATTTTAATTATTTTCCGAACACTAAGTTTTTGTAATAGGCTAACACTTTTTTACCCAAATCTATAGTCATTATAAAAATAACATGACTGTATAATTATAAAATGAAAATAATCTTCAATAACATTCAAGGAACATATTTGATACAAGATTCACTTTTTAAAAGACTATTCATGTGCATATCTAACGTTTTTGAAAAATCAGATTATGAGTTAAAAAGCCTAATCTATGCAATTTGTATTTTGTACGAATACATGTACAAATAATTAAAAAGTTTGCTTTATAGCAATATTGTACATGTGTATCAATGGCATCAACCTGGTCTTGTTTTACTTCGAGCATGACTACGAATAAATATAGGAAAACATATGATGACCTCAAGAAATCTTTGTTTTATTACCGTGTGTTTATTATTGTCAAAATCTGCACATTGAAAATAAATGTGCATGTGTGGCCAAGTCCCAGCTAATGAAGTTCATCTTGTATGTCTTCTTGAATTTGGTACAGTTCAGTTGAATTGCAATCCTGATTTCGATAGACTATTTTATGTACCCTTAAATTCTTAGAAAATATTTCAGGCACGTAGCATCAGGAGGGGTCTGCCCTCCCCCCATTTTTTTTCCAAACATAACCTACTTCTGTTGTAAATTTCCACTGAAAAGCTGGTTGCCCCCTCCCTTTGTTGTAGGATAGTTTAAATCAAAATAATTTGGTATTATAATGTGTTTCGAAAATATTGTGTTTTTTCAGGTAGGTTGTCAAAAAAAAAAAAAAAAAAAAAAAAAATCTGACCCCCCCCCCTCCCCCGCTTTCAAAAACGATACTACTTGCCTGTATTTTATAATTTTAAATTTTCTTAACTCCTTTATATGCATTTTAACTATTCAAAATAGACTACCGCCGATACATCAAAAACAACATAAATTAAACTTTAATTTACATAAGTAAAACGACTGTATATTTTTTCTACATTTTCTTGGAGTTTTTATGAAATCACCACACGTTGCACAAAAGTTAAGACTACATGTAATACATGTACTTTGTTACATACATATATCAAAAAGTGAGATATGCGTTTCAATATTAAAATTTAAGTTGCACAATTAATATTTGCTCGATTTTCTTTACTGTTGACTTCCAAAAAGTTTTCGGTCAAATTCCACAACCCAGATGATCGCAACATTGCTTCAAAAAAATTATGAATTGCTAGTAATATAATCTTTAATCAAAAGGTATTATTGGTGTGTCAAATACAATGTAGCTATAAATCGATTAGCGTACATGTGTCTTTCGTTCCAGAACCAGCAGGGAAGGATCTCTGTATGAAAAGGTCACGCATGCACATCCTTGATTATTACCAAAAGTACACACAGTAGGTGGTGGAGGAGAAGAGTTTGATTTGTTGTTGTTAACTCTCCTGTATTATATCACATGTTTTTATTTATTTTTATTTAGGCCTATATGTCATTGTTTTAAACTTTCAAAAAAAATTGCTATATAGAGGAATGACATACTTTCAAAAATCCAACAATTAAACACACAACTGGTAATATGCATCCCCCTTTTTTACGTTATCTATACAAGTATTCTGTGAAGAATGTTTTTTTTTTTTATTCGGGGTTGTTCATATACTACAAGTTTAAGACTGTGTGCCTGTCAATTTATCTACATGTATAATATACGTTGTACATATATTCTTGAGAGTCTAGCGGAATTTTAAAAGAATCTTTTTTAAAAAGATTACCAACACGTTACTCCTCCTTTTGTAAAAATTTTATAGTATGTTTCAAGCATCCAAACCACATTGAACTGTTCTCTAATGAATATTAATGAAATGTGCGCAATGAGGATGCGTAGCATATTATGTCGATGTTGTATTCTCACTCGTGCAGTTTTCGTTTTTACGTTTGTGTAATTTCCTCACTATATCGTGTAAATATTTTGTTGATTGTGCAGTTTTTCTATAGTTTGTGTAAATTTCAATAGCTTCGTGTATATTTTCCTCACTTTGTGTAAGTTTTTACTTACTCGTGTAATTTTTGTTTTAGGTCGTGCAGAAAATAATTTTGAAGCAATCGGCGTGCCATAGTATACTGTTCAGATTTCAATACATGTAATAAACAAGAAAACATTGATGTAACCATCAATTGTCGCCCGGGAAATAAATAAAGTAAACAATGGAAATGAGTCTTGATCATCAAACCGCTTCGATATGTGTGAAAAAGGCATGCGTCTAAATGATGGAGACGATAGTAGAGAATATTTTGAAAATCGAACAAAAACGATACCCTTTTAAACTTTATCAATTCCTCAAGTAAATGTTGGCTACATAAAATATAATTTGAAACCAGACACATGCATCACCTATTTTCAAAAATGTCTTTCACTTTAAGATTATAAAACACGAACTGTGTAAAGTACGTTTTTACGTTTTTATGCGATAAGTAAAATTCGATTTTCTAAAAAAAGGGACCTGTCGTTTTTTCGATAGTAAATGATAAGCAACTTTATATATTAAATATGAAAAACATATATATTTTTACAGATTCACTTTATGGAAGTAAATATATTGTGTATCTCGTAATTTATAAAGGGAAAGAACATTCTGATTAACAATCTTTTTAATGTTTAGAAAACCTTTAATTCTGAATAACTTCTCCCACCTCAATCCCCATATACCAACACTTAAACTTATATGTATAGAGCAGCCCGGTCCTCCGGGCTGCAATTAGAATTATCTACCTAATAAGAGATATGATTATAATCTTTGATACAATGTTTTTAAAATATAATCAAATATTTCCATAGACAATTTTCCTAGGTAATTAACTAATTTCCCGATAATGAATATAAAACTCAGGATTTTGTACAACCCGAGATAATCAAGTAATTTACACAATTATTCTGAAATTGAGCCCTTTACAATATTAATCGCAGACTAATTCTATATCGGACATTCATTTAATGATCAATTAAATTTGTTTAGATAAGTATGTATACTCTTCACTTTTTAGACATTCGAAGGTTTTCATTTTGTTGTCCTCTATTCTAGATCCGATCGTATTTAACTTATGAAAACTATGAAAGTATGTTTTGTATTATACATAAAGCATTATTGTACAATTCATTAACACCTTACTCAAAACAAAATACATGTAATTTAGTAGATTCATAAGATAAGAAAGTACTGAAAGAAATCAGGCGATCGAAATTTATCGCTAGTAAATTAAACAGGGATAATTCCAAAATTTATTAACCACATTACTTCTTTTTATGAAATCTGAAAAACACCGAATATTCGAATCTTAAATTCATATTCGAATATCAACTCATCGAATGAATATTCGAATGTTCGAATATTCGTTGCCATCCCTAATATATATATATATATATATATATATATATATATATATATATATATATATATATATATATATATATATATATATATAGATGTGTGTGTTTGTGTGGGGGGGGGGGGGTAGAGTACTTTCTGTAAATGAGAAATATGTATCTGATTCCCCCCCCCCTCCCCCCGATATCGTCAGTACAACATTACGCAGCGAAAAGTAAACATGTATGTATATTTGATACATGTATGGTAACATCTGAATTTGATTATATCAAAGTCGACCTAATTTTTTTTATTTTATCAAGAGACAGTTGCTAGACTGGATTGAACTTTGATGAAGATAGCTTGCCTATTTTCTAGCCTTATTATTATAATGCTTGCAATAAGTTCACTATATTAATTTTTTTACTTTACCATATCTTTTTAGATGAACATTTTGTCCGAAAATATCTTTACTTTCGTTTTAACTGTTTCTCCTTGTATACTCGAAAGGCCAGACAAGCTGACAAACTGCTTACATTATTATGATTATCATATACTTTTCTACCTTGATTGTAAAATTCGTGTCCCCCAGGAGCTAAGTTTATGTTCACATGTATGGGCTACTAGCGTGGAAACTACAATGAGTACTTAACTTTACCAAAATAGTAAAATTGCGGTTGGGTCCGTTGTTAAAGCTATTTGGTGGGGCACTATTTAAACATGGGGCCCATGGGCCACAACGCTCACATGTGTCCTGCTGTTCTATATTCCTATGATCATATATTATGGCCCCACTTAAGCCTAGGGGCCAGGACTTGAACAAACTTTAATCTACAATATCTGAGGATGCTTCCGTACAAATATAACTAAATATGGCTTTGCTGTTCTTGAGAACACTTTTCCCATGTATTCCTATGTAACTCTTTGATGCTCATTGTGGTCTCACCCTACCCCAGGGATTATGAGTTTATGGATATATAAACACTTCGCATTCGTTACACCTGACTGTTTTTTCCTGGTCACTGCTGCCTGTAGTATGCGTGTAAGACATGTATACCTTACATTGTCTTTTGGAGATATATAAATTCACTTTTATTAGAATAATCTCTTCCGCCCCAACCCGGGGTTGAACTCTTAGACCTACGGAATCTGTCTCCTAGCAGTGCTAGACCGCTCGACTATATAGGCAAGCTGTCCTATACTACACTGTCATTGAGAATGGAAGTGATATACAATTATTTGGACATTAGTCCTTATCAGAGGATCGTTACCGATACATATTGTAATGAATTAATTTTATTTACAACAACTCTTAAACTAACATAACTGCCCTAAGTGAAACAAGAGGCCCATGGGCCACAACGCTCACCTGAGTAACTTGGGCCTTGCTGTTCTTCACCAGATTTTCACCCTTGTAATATCTATTATTGCCCCACCCTACCCCGGGGATCATGATTTGAACAATTTAGAATCTACACTACCCCAGGATGCTTCCACATGTTTCAGCTCTTCTGGCCCAGTGGTTCTTGAGAAGAAGATTTTATATATATATTTCATTGTAAAACTTGGATTCCCTATCGTGGCCCCGTCCTACCCCCAGGGGTCATGATTTGAACAATTTAGAATCTGCACTACACCAAAATGCTTCCACATAAGTTTCAGCTTTTTTGACCAAATGGTTCTGGAGAAGAAGGATCTTTTAATGAACCCACCCTATTTTTGTCTTTTCTTGATTATCTCCCCTCGTAAGGGGGGTTGAACCTTCATTTTAACAATTTAAACTCCCCTTTACCCAGGGATACTTTGTACCAACTTTGGTTAAAATTAACCCAGCGGTTCTTGAGAAGAAGTTGAAAATATGAAAAGTTTACAGACGGACGGACGACGGACAATGGGTGATCAGAAAAGCTCACATGAGCTTTCAGCACAGGTGAGCTAAAATATTGATATAGAAAGCACAAGCACAAAGAAATTCACTTTTATTAGGATACCCACTTCCGCCCCAACTCGGGGTTGAACTCTTGACCTACGGAATCTGTCTCCTAGCAGTACGGGAACAGCATGCCAGACCGCTCAGCAGTTATGTTAGTTTAAGAGTTGTTGTTAACGTGCTTTATAAATAAAATTAATTCATTACAATATGTATCGGTAACGATCCTCTAATAAAAACTAATGTCCTAATAACTGTATATCACTTCCATACTCAATAACCTTGTAGTATAGCACAGCGCAGCGCGGCATCAAAAGCACCTAGATGGCCGAGCGGTCTAGCACACTGTTCCTGTACTGCTAGGAGACAGATTCCGTAGGCCGAGAGTTCAACCCCAGGTTGAGGCGGAAGCATCGTCGCAAACCACGGCCAAATTGTACGATCCTCTCCCATCCCATTCTGGAGAGAGCTATATGCGGACTCCGGACCGTGGCTTGAGACGATGGGGAGGAAGTGGGTATCCTAATAAAAGTGAATTTTTTCGTGGTTTTTTTCTCTCTCTCTTTTTCTCTCTCTCTATATATATATCTGTGGTGTGTGTGAGGGTGGGTGTGTGTGTGTGTATAAATCTATATATATTATAGATAGAGTTTTACTGTTTATAAAAGGTTCACCTCCTCGTCAAGTTGAGAAGATGGCAATGTCTGCTCCAGAAGACAAACTTTTAATAGCAGCCATAGATTTTGGCACGACCTTTTCAGGCTACGCTTTAGCTACCAGAGATGATTTAGGAAAGAGTCACCGAAAACGTAGGCCCAAACTGGACTGTGTCTGACGGAGCTTTGATTTCATCCAAAACTCCAACCACAGTTTTGTTAGACAAGGATGAAAATTTGATTGAGTTTGGATTCGATGCCGAAACAGAATACGCTGAACTAGCGGAGGAAGGGCAGCATTTGGACCATTTCTATTTTCGCCGATTCAAGATGATGATATATGATAAAGTTAGGAAGGATTTGTGTACATATTAATCCCTTGCTACAGTAAAAGTTTTAAGATGTTGTGTCAGTATACAGTTAAAGTATATCATTGAGGGAGCCAGCATGATTCCAGTTCCCCAAGAGCAAGTCTATTTCCCGAGGCGCTTGCACCGAGGGAAATAGGCTTGCTCGAGGGGAACTGGAATCTTGCTGACTCCCTCAATGATATACTTTAACTGTTTTATTATACCGATACAAACAAGAAATTTGAAAAAAAAGTTAAAACCAATACTGTAACAATGTTTAATTTTAATTCAAGTATCCAACTTTGTAACAGGGATAAATAAAAAATCATAACAACACAACAGAATTTATAACAGTCATTAAAGAAATTCAATTTTATCATTAAATAATTTAGTTCATTGTCTGAACCACTTTGTAAAATTGAAGGTAACATTAGAGTTAGCCGAGTTTACAAAGTTACGTGATCTGGCCCAAAGACCATAAACTGAGAATGTACTTAAATCAAAATTTAGATTTTGAATATCTTAATTTCTATTTAACCAACATGATTAAAAACTTGCAAGTCTGTAAAATATTTTAATACAAACACAACATGAAATTTTGTTTTATTTTGGACTTTATTTCAAAAGTTATACCAAATTGAACTGTTCTCAGTTTATGGTTTTACTCTATACGGTACATGAAAACATGCTATATTGCAGTTGCTTCGTTTAAGTTAAAAATGACAATGTGCGTTTAAGTCATTGATTTTTCTTTTTTCGAACATACAATCTCATGAAAACTGAAGACATACTTTTCAATTTGAATACCATTTTTGTGTAAACTCACGCATATCAATATACATATGTACACAGAGAAATTCAGACTATTGTCTTGTATCTCGCTTCATGAATCATGCCTACATAATAAGACTAAATTGTGATTTATACATTCAGAAAACCATTTTAAAAAATCCTTGAGCAACCCTAACTGTGGGGCAACAATGTGTGCAGTGATTGTAGGCACATATTCTCTCAGGCTGAAAAAAACATTCATTTACATATTGTTACCGGCGATAATATGTGCCTACCCTCACTACACATATTGTCGTCCCACAGTAAGGGTAGCTTAAGGTTACTCACCCCTCTGCTCACTCATATCAAATCATTCCTTAAAGCTTATGTTTATCCAAAAGAACTCTAATCTATGATTAAAATGCATAAAATTCCAGCATACCTTGCAGAGCAAAATTTGACAGAAATGGCCAGTACACTTGACAATTTTATATAAAGGAATAATAGTCATTTATACCAGTTAGAGTTATTTCTCTTATCAGAGTATTAATGAACCTTAAGGATTTTCTGAATTGGTGTGAAAATTACACAGCTTGTCACGTAGGCATAACTTTTGAAACGCGGTGTAGAGCAATAGCTTGAAATTCTGTTATTCAGTATGTGCAGTGAGGTCGCCAGCGACAATATGTACAGGACCACAATATGTACAGTCACAGATGTGCCATTTTGAGATAGAAATTTTCATAGCCGTTGTTTACCTTATAATTTGATCTTTTTCTATATTTAAAGAGACTTACCATGGATGCAAAGGTAGCAGACATAATGAACAAGGAGATACCTGCTGTAAAGGTTTTCTCCCAAGCTATAAAGTATCTTAAAGATCATTTACTCACTTCGCTGCAAACTAAAGGATCTATTTTCAAGAAAGAAGAAATAACGTGGGTATTGACAGTTCCGGCAATTTGGGATGATCCTGCTAAATTCTTCATGCGAGAGGCTGCACAGGATGTGCGTATTATTCTATTCAGCATTGAATAATTTTTGGGGGGAGTGCAACATTACCGCTACATTGCAAAAAATTCCAAATCATTACTGCTACTTTTCATCTATATTTCGGGTGCTCATTACCGCTACATCTTCTCAATAAGACGATTGGCAATTACAAATTATTACTGCTACATGCACATACACAAATCTGCGTGTGATGGCACAGAATATAAGTTATATTCAATATAATTCGTAGTCGAAGTACAATTAAGTGAGTTCTATTCAATCTGCCTGTAATCGAAATACACTAATACTTTCAAAATTCTTAAATGTAGAGATGTATAGAAAGAAAAAAAACTGCAAAAAATATGTCTTTTAGAAATAAAATGGCTGAGGATTTTAAATAAGAAGGTGGAAAACATCCTGCTCTAACCCCACCCCCAACCCCCGTGGTAATATAAGCAGAGGAACCGGTCTTATGCATATGCATAGCAGTATGTATACTATTTTAGAGCGGTAATAAGTATGTAGCGATAATGACTATTTGAAAATGTAATGCACCCAATTTTTTTTTTTTTAATTTTATTTGGGGGGGGGGGGGGTTATAGTGGACGGGGGGCATTTTGTTTCACGTAGAACAGTGATGTATATACAAGGAACCTTCTAACAATTTGTATGTGTACTTCTTGTGTGATTTTTTTTATCCTTCTAAAGGAGGAGGGGGTCCTTAAACACTTACTTTAACGTTGTTGAATCAAAACTTTATCAAAATTATTTCGCCGCTTACTTTTAAGGTATTTTAGCATTGTGAGGTTTGGGTTCCATGGACATAAATGCAATAGAGTGCAAGGTGTTACTAGTACTGGGGGACGTAAATACTATATTGAATCCTATAAACATTTTTTTATTATAAACATTGGAGGATCTGTATTCTTGCAAATGGTTTAATGAATACATTATAATATAGGCAGGAATACCTGGGCATCAGTTGATGATTGCTTTGGAACCAGAAGCAGCCTCGATTTACTGTAAGCATCTTCCAGTGGAAAAACTTGAGGGCGCCAATGAAATAAGTGTCTTCCAAGCAGGCAGTAGATATCTCGTCCTGGATGCTGGTGGTAAAATATTTTGCCCATTTATGTATTTTCTTAAATTTTATTTCTTTTGCCTACAAAATAGTCTTTGATTTAAAGCAATTAAATCTCCCAAATTCTAATAATTGATATGTCCAAAAAAATTATAACAAGTTACAGTATCAAATTTTGTATTGAGATCAAGCTTATACATGTAGGTAACAGCAGAAAATGTAATACTAGTAATCCACCAAAAGAGGGGTCAAGTATTAAGAACTTCATCTGTAATTATGGATTAAACACTATCATATTTCCCATTTTAAGAAAACAAGAGGCCCAAGGGCCTTAACGGTCACCTGAGTATAATACAATACTGTAAATGATCCACAGAAGTATAAAACAAAATTAACTGATAGACGAAGCAATGTTGCACAAGAATTTCAAAAATCTGTTAAAAATACCCTTGCTTTAACGTGCTGGACCCGAGTGATCTCCTTGGGATCATGTACTTGGTTTTCCCAAGTCTTACAGGGATGATAATGAATGCAAAATATACAAATACAACGGACACTTGCCTTTTGTGTAAGGTATTCCAAGTAAACACATATGTTTTTGTTACTTGCCTAGTTCTACAATTCAGTACACACAGATCTGGGTATACGATGTGGCTACTTGCCACTAGTTGCAATAATTCACCATGGCTCTCTGTGATTCTTTGTTTACTTTGATGAAGTATAAATCAACTATATCCATTCTATTGTCAACCATGATTCTTCTACCATTGATAATAACTTAGATCACCACAGTGTAAAAAAAACTCTGTACAATTTCAACTTTTGCTAAATATATATATAATCTTTATGTCAATCTTTTATACTGCTTTCTAGACAAGAATCTGACGTTGAGCATGCTTTGCTCATCTAAACCAAGCATTCATTTTTATTTTGCTTCTATATATATATAAAATTCTTTCTTGTATTCTCAATCAAATAACCTGTTTATTAAATTATATACACCTGTACAATGATTTCTTGATTAACAGATTCTAACAAAGGGGAGTAACTCTCAATTATCACAATTGTGTATTCTGTTTTCCTCCTAGATACCAGAAGCAAAGAAAAGGCACATTTACTTATAATTATATTTAATACATTTACATTGATATTATTGCATTTAGTTTGTTTGCTTAGTACTCAGGAGCAGAGGAGAAGATTTTCAAAGCATTAATGCATTTTTGCCAATTAATAAAGCCCCACCCAAGCGCAAGAACCCCTAACCCAGGGGCCAAACGGCAGAAAAGAGGATTTTCAAAGCATAATTTATTTTCAGTATATAATAAAAAAGCCCCCCCCCCCCCCGCATGGAACCCCTGACCCAGGGGCCATGAAATTCACAATTTTGGAAGAGGCACTCTTCCTCATTATAGCTATGTACTTAGTTCATCGGCTAAATACCTAGGAGCATAGGAGAAGATTTTAAAGAATAAATGCATTTTCACTATATAATCATTGGAGCCCCGCCCTAGCGCCAGAACCCCTGACCCTGGGGCCATGAATTTCACAATTTTGGTAGAGGGTCCAATGCTTATGACAAAAATGCCAATAGTTTAACTGCTTGATGTCCAGGAGTAAAGAAGACGATTTTTAAAGATTGCATGAATTTTGATGGTTTTAGCCCCATCCCTCAGGCCCCAGAGGGGCAGGGGTCACGAATTTCACAATTTTTACTCCCTTCACCCTTAGATGCTATATGCCAAAATTGGTTGAAATTGGTTCAGTGGTTCCAGAGAAGAAGCTGAAATTGTTCAAAAGTTTACGACCGATTGACGACGAACGACAGACGAAAACAGATAGCAATAGGTCAACTGAGTGACTCAGGTGACCTAAAAATGTGCATTTCGACTTCACGATAAAAAATTGTATGTATAACATTTTGAGTTAGTATATTTTCTTTCGATGTTATAACACAAACTGTAACTGCATTTCGTAAAATCCTTGCCTACTGCCACGTAATTCCAACAATCATTTCTTAATATTTGACCCACGCACAGCAGGATTATTACATTATGCGTTCATCTCGATGCAAAATATTATAACTCCTCAGAGTGTAATAATGGCAGTGTCTTACATTTTGCATCCTTATTGCATTTTGTCTTTCAATAAAGTATTGCATAACGATGTTAGAAGAATAAAGTTTTTTCCTCTTCAATTTTCAATAAGGAGGTACAGTTGACATCACCGTACATGAAGATAAACGCGATGGAAATCTAAAGGAATTGGATCGAGCGAGTGGTGGGGACTGGGGTGGAATTAGCGTGGAGCAAGCCTTCAAAGACGTTCTGGTAGAAATAGCAGGGGAGGCAGTTCTAGAAGGATACTGTCTAAAATATACCGGGGATTATATCGCATTGTTTCGGGACTTTGAAATCAAAAAACGGAAGCACACTAGTGGTGATGACCCAAACGAAAGGATAACTCTGAAAATTCCCACAACCTTTGCTGAAGAATGTAAAGATCTTTTGGGTACAGATTTAACTACTCTGACAAACAGAACTAAATACAAAAACCATCTTCTCTGGGGAGCTGACAAAGTCCGGATAGACATACAGACTTTTCACAGTTTCTTCCAGCCTGCGTGCGAAGGAATCGTGAAGCATGTGAGAGAATTGCTACAGTCTCCAGGAGTAAGAGGTACTAATAAAATCCTAATGGTCGGAGGGTTTTCTGAGTCCATTATTTTACAAGATGCGTTGATGAATGCTTTCCCAGAATGTCAGGATATCGTACTACAAGAAGCCGGTCTTTCCGTTCTCAGAGGAGCGGTTCTTTTTGGTAACAACCCCAGTATTATCAATGCACGTATTGCCAAATACACCTATGGTGTTGACTGCAGCAGGGAATTTAATCCCAGTATTCATAAACTTTCTAAAAAGAAACACATGGAAGGGAAAGACTACTGCATCGATCTTTTTAGCGTACATGCCAAGCAAGGAGATACTCTTGTTTTTGACGAAGCTCAGGCAGAGCGGTCGTACAGCCCAATCTACACCAACCAGAGAAAACTATTGTTCGAGGTTTACACATCTAGGTCCTTAAAGCCTAGATACATCGACGACCCTGGATGTGAGTGTATTGGCTCTTTTTCAGTTGATGTCCCTCCGACAGGAACTGACCGTTCTGTGAAAACTCGGATGATTTTTGGAGGAACAGAAATAAAAGTGGAAGCGAGGGTTTCACTAACAGGGGAACTTACCACAGCCGAGTTCAACCTCCCTGAAGACGAATAAAACCCAAGGTAAAGCAATATTAGTGCAACTGTTAACCGATAAAAAGTAGCTGACGTACCTAAAGTTTTATTGCTGTAACTTTTTTGAAAAAAATTCCTGTTCATGGTGACAGAATGTGCTATTTAGTATCATTGAACACTTGGGATCATTTCCCTCTATATTTACCATTTACATCAATACTTTATTTTAAAACTTCTTTGCGGCCGAAAATAATGAACCCACATTTCATGTATTTCAGATAATGCATGCATCCACAATACTGTTGACTCGTGATAACTTTGACCCTACCCTTTAGATTATCACCTAAGAACTCGTTAGTAACTTTTAGACTAAATGGTCAACTGGCACTCTACTTACTTCGGACACAACGCTGTCAGGATCTAAATTACCAATGCACGCACACACAGACCAATTACTATGCTCCTTGTAACTTTGTTGCAGGGATAAGTATCGAGCATTCTGACAGTGTAACCCCCACAACCAAGGAAAAAGCTCATACATATAAAACCCCACTAATTTGTTCACTTGCAGTTTAAAAAGTACAATGTTGGCTTTAAGTCTTTAATTGACAGCAGTTTAAGAAACGATTTTGCATGAATTTTGGCCCAGACGTCCTTTAGGACAAGCATGACCCTAAATAAAATTATATTTCAATATAGCTTGTGATCAAAGGAAAAATTTATGATAGTATTTCAGGGGCATCCTGGGGTCGAAAGTCGAAAAAAAATAAACTAGAAAAAAAAAATAAATGAGCAGACTATTTTTTGAAAACTTGGTTCATATTTAGATAGCCCTTTCTCATAGTTAGTATAAAGCTGAGTTCTCCTAACCGATGTTAATTCTTAGAATCATAGTTTGATTCGAATCCACCTGACGCCACACTTTTACCGTTTTAAATTTCTCTTTAAGCATTAATTTATATCTTGTTATAGAGGTTTGTGTATTTTCCCTCAATTATTTATCAAACTTAGTTTAATAAAATGTACGTGGGAACGGTGACGATAACGAACAGTGATCGATCTAAAAAAAAAAAATCTACAAACAATACAAATCTGTGAACAAGGCATAAAACAATAATATTGATATTCCGGTATATTGCGGTATGTTGACAAAAAATATTGTAATTGCAATACGTTTTTGAAATACCGATATATACCGGCAAAATGCTTGGACTCAGGAATTCTATCATAAAATATAAAGAAAAGTCAGAAAGGTTTGCAATGACGCCAAACAGAAAGACAAAAGCTGTTTTATGGGTATTTAGTTGTATAAGTGAAATTCAATCAACAAGATATCTTTTATTGGTTATTTATCATAGTTATGTACATTCTACAGTAAAAGGAAGTTAATATAAAAGGAAATTTTCATCTAAATTTTAGTCGAAAATATTGCAATACATATTGCAACATAGTTAACAATATCACAGTACGAAATCTCCAGCCAATACCCAGTCCTAATTTTTTCTGTAGCTCTCTGGTCGTCCATCCCAATTTTTTCGGACCAGCGAGCTACAGATCTTCAGCTAGGCTACTGTTCGATTTCTTTCATTCACAAATGTAACAATTTAGTATTTCCCTTGTTTTATAGCTCTCAATAGATATTGACAAAGCGTCATGGTAGTTTAAAAATTGTATGCATTAAAAAGTTGTACGAGTTTGAAAAAGGAAGAATTTTTAAGACAAACATCTTACAATTGAGATTGTATTTTATTTTTTTCTTGTTTCTTTATGTACTCTTGCCTGTTATTTGTATTTATATTGTCTATACTTGTAAACATGTACCTTTTGTATCAGTGACCTGGGTTTAAGTGAATAAAGAATTGAATTGAGATATAGACGCTTAACTCCTTAATTAACCAACTAGCATCTTGTAATTGAGATATAGATTCTTACTCATGAATAACCCAACTTATATGGCAAAGACCTATGGTCGTTAAGTTAACAATTTTGATCAGTCCATATTCTTGCAGCTACAAAAGAGTTTTGAGGACCCTGCTGAAGGTCAAGGACAATAAGGTACAGACCCGTAGGTACCGGGGGGGGGGGTCCCAATAATTTTTCAAGTTTGTATAATAGAAAACAAAACTGAATTACAGCCATCACAGTTTTAACGTCAGATGACCTTTTTTCTGCCAAGGAAATTCTTTTAGATTGGTCTGAGATATATACGATCATATCCCACAACTAAGAAACACTAAATTCTTTACGCCATAATTCTTTAGTAGAAAATTTGTCAAATCCTTTATTATTTGATGGTCCATTGTAGATAATTCAATAGCCTTTATGATAAGGGAGGGAAAAAGAAAGAAGATATAGAAAGGAAAACTGATAACGATATATTTTAGGTGATATATATATATGCAGTATGAAACAGAATACATAAAAAAAATACTAAGAACGTTCTACCTGAAATCTAAAAACTATTGTGGATTCGTTTGGTTCTTCACTATTAACGTCTAATCTAGTCTTTATTGAATACCAGTAATATTGTATCAGAAAGAAAATCTGAAAAATTCTTAAATCTTTTCCTCTTCTGGTAATTCAAATTCCGCAGGGATAATGTCCCCTGTTTTAACTACTTTGGCCTCCACGGTCAGTTCAGTTCCACCAAATATCATTCTCGCTTCAACGGAGCGATCATCTATGCCTAGTGGTACGTTCACTACGAATTTCCCGATATTTTCGCATTCATCGGTATAGAAAGGATCGTCCTCTTTAGACGTATAAATACCAAACGATATACTTTTCTGACGGGAGGTCAACGGAACATAAGATCGTTCAGCTTGTGCCTCATCGACAATCAACTCGTCACCTCTTTTTACGTGGCGATCAAATATGTCCTCACAATATTCCTCTCCTTCTACAATTATTTTCTTAGAGGTCATGTGTTTTGCTGCATCAAATTTCGTGCTCATGTCAATCCCGTAGGTGAACTTTGCAATACGAGACTCTATTGCCTTGGGTTTGTCCCCAAATAGGACTGCACCACGAAGGACGGCTAACCCAGCTTCCTGGGGAACGATAACTTGACAATCGGGGAAAGCCTTGCGGACAGATTCCTGTAAAATGTACGACTCGGAAAATCCTCCTACCATCAAAATTTTCTTGATTCCCCTTACTTTGGGTGATTGGAACAATTCTTTTAAATGTTTTTTGATTCCTTCACATGCGGGCTGAAAGAAGCTATCAAACGTAGGCAGGTCAATTCTGACCTTGTCTGATCCCCAGTGGAGGTGGTCTTTATACCTGGTTCTGTTGGTGAGGGTGGTTAAGTCGGAACCCAGAGTTTCAGAGCATTCTTCTATAAACGTAGCTGGAATTTTTAAAGTTATTTTGGGGTTTGAGTCGTTTCCACTTGTGCGTTTGCGTTTCTTGATCTCAAAATCCCTGAACATTGCTATGTAGTCTGCGGTATACTTGTGACAGTACCCCTCCATCATTCCCTCCGTTACAATCTCCATTAGGGCGTTCTTGAAGGCCAGATCCACACTTGTTCCTCCCCAATCACCACCACTTGCTCGATCAAGCTCTTTTAAGTTTCCATTGCTTTTTACTTCATGAACGGTTATATCCACTGTTCCACCTGCATTAAGAAGAAAATAGTACGCATTAATACTGTCATGCAGTATTTTTAAAAATGCATTTCGAATACCAAGATTGTGACGAAATAATACAAAGTTATAACCTCCGGCATCCAAAACCAGGTATTTGCTGCCGGGTTGAAATACACTGATATGGTTCGTGCCCTCAAATTTCTCCACCGGAAGATGTTTGCAGTAAATCGAGGCTGCCTCTGGTTCTAACGCTATCATCAGCTGATGACCAGGAATACCTGCCTGTTTGGGACAAATGTCACATAAATTAAGACGGTTGCCTTGACAGATTTTAAAAAGTTCTGTAGATCACCAAATTTTCGCGACCCCCTATTTTCTGGCGGTACTCATTCGGTTATTATAAGCGAGAAAAACAGTTCAAGAATGTGGTTATTGTTGTATACTAAAATGTATAATCTTTGATATTACAAATATACGCGAGAGAATAATTTCGCGAGTAGATCTCGTGTAATTCAGATAAATTTCCTGCGAATTAAGTTATTTACGGTTGAGTACTTGTAGATTATACTATGTAGTAATTTTAAAAATGTACCTCTTGTGCTGCCTTTCGCATGAAAAACTTTGCAGGATCATCCCAGATTGCAGGCACAGTGAGAACCCACGCTATGTCCTCTTTCTTTACTATCGACCCTCTGTTTTTCAATGAGTCTATCAGGTGGTCTTTTAAAAATCTTATTGCATGAGAAAATACCTTCACAGCCGGCAACTCCCTGCCTCGTATGTCTGGTACCTTTGTATCTATGGTCAATTTCTGGAAAAAAAGCCAGGAAAAAAATAATTTTGGTTCCACCCTCTGTTTAGCCAAGGACCGCATCTAGTATAACAACTGTAAGAAAAGTCGACAAAACGATCTGAACCCCCCACCCCCCCCCCTCCCTACACACACACAACACGCTTTTTGTTGCTATAAAGTGGAGTTTTTTTGTTTTTGTTTCGTTTTGTTTTGTTTTGTTTTTTTTTTTTTTTTGCTTGTCAGATTATTTTGGGAAGTTGAACCCTCCCCCCAACTTTTTCAATCAGTTAATTAAGGTTTTTTTTATGCCCCGCAATGAATATGGCCAGGGAATATAGAGTTTGTCATGTCCGTCTTCCGCTCTTCCGTTTTTCCGTCACGCTTTGCGTTTAGCTCAGTTCAAAGCTCAGATTCAAAGAAACTATTCAAGATATTTTTAGGAAACATCATATGCTGATTCATACTGATGTTAGCTTTTCAACTGCTTCAACATTTTTTGACCTTGACCTCACCTTTCTTAAATTAGTGTTTAGCTCAGTTTTAAATAAACCATTCAAGATATTTTTATCAAACTTAACATGCTGATACGTATTCGTGAGAGCTATTCAACTGCATAAAAAACTTGACCTTGACCTTTCCTGTGACACTGACCTCACTTTTCTTAAATTTGCATTTTTCTTGGTTTTAAAGAAACCGTTAAGATATTTTTATGTAAGCTTATGCACTTATACATAATTTGGCAAGAATTTATCATTTATACCCAATTTTTTAAGATTTCAATTTCAATTTTAAAGAAACTATTCTAGATATTCTCATCAAACTTCATACACTTCTTCTTCTTCCCTTGATGGAGTAAACTCAATTTGAGTGTTAAAACTCCAGTAATTCCGTAGTGAACAGCTAAAAATCTATGTACACCGTATTAAAAGGGATAAAAAGTTAAAAGTGGACAATTTAGTGGTGTAGAATATCAGACACGCTGATGGACTGTATTGCATGTCTGAAGGTGTCCACTGATGGTGAATTCCTAATTGTGGCTGGTATATTGTTCCATGCTATGATAGTTGCTGGTATGAATGAGTATTTGTAGACATCAACCCTGGTGCTGATTTGGCGGATTTTGTTTGCCATAGAACCACGGGTTCTGCTATTGGTGACATGTAGCACATGATGTACCGGAACTTCCACAATGTGATGGTAGATCTTGTAGAACATGATCACTCGGTTCCGGGCCCTCCGATGTTCAAGTGGTTCCCAGCCGAGCTGGTATAGCATGGTGGTCACACTTCCTGGGTCCCTTGATGAGTAATCACCTGTGGCGAACCTTGCTGCCCGGCGCTGAGCATCTTCTAGATGTTGGATTAAATGATGTTGGAAAGGATCCCAAACCACTGACGCGTACTCCAATACTGGACGTACTAGCGTAGTGTATGCCTTGCTTCTGATAGCCTGTGGGCAACTTCTGAGGTTCCTTCTTAAAAATCCAATTGTTCTCGTGGCCTTGGCAGAAGTTGAGTTAATATGCTCGCGCCATGAAAGATCTTTGCTAATTGTGATACCAAGGTATTTACCACTTGGGACATCTTCCAGGGTATGGTTATGCAGTTGGTATGATTCTTTAATTGGATGGCGTTTCTTAGATATGTGGATAATGGTACACTTCTGAGGGTGAAAGGTCATCTGCCAGTCCTTTTCCCATTTCTCAAGTGCACATAAGTCCTGTTGGAGTTGGACTGTGTCATTGATTGATTGAATTGTCCTGTAAATGAGGCAGTCGTCTGCAAATAATTTAACATTTGATGTTACCACCTCCGGGAGGTCATTGATGTAGGCAAGAAATAATAGGGGACCCATTACTGTGCCTTGAGGTACTCCGGAGTTCACGTCTGCTATGTTGGAGGACATCCCTTCAACCATACTCGCTGTTTTCTGTCTGATAAGAAACTTTCTATCCATTGTAGAGTGCAGCCACGAATCCCATAATAATTCAGTTTGTGGAGGAGACGTTGGTGTGGTACCTTATCGAATGCTTTGGCGAAATCCAGTAAGATGACGTCAATCTGGTTTCCATTCGATAGGCTACTAGCAAGATCTTGTACTGTGGCAATAAGTTGAGTCTCACATGATCGCTTACTACGAAATCCGTGCTGTGCTGGTGTAAGGATAGAGTTCCTTTCAAAGTGGTCCATGATGTTAGAATGGAGAATGTGTTCCAGGATCTTGGAGCAAATTGCTGTAAGTGATACAGGACGATAATTTGCCGCTGCACTCTTGTCGCCTTTCTTAAAGATGGGGACTACATGGGCCATCTTCCAGTCATCTGGTACACATCCACAATTCAAAGACGTTTGGAATAGAAAGGTCAATGCAGGTGTAATCTCCTCTGCCAATTCCTTCAGAAAACGTGCTGAAATGGCATCTGGTCCTGTAGCCTTGTGTGGTTGTAAGTTACTTAATAGCTTGTACACACCACGTGGATTGATGATTATGCTGTCCATTGTTAGGAATGGGCTGGGACCCTTGTCTGGAGCTCGGCTAGTGTCCTCCGTTGTAAATACGGATTTAAACTGTTCGTTTAATATATTCGCCTTGGCTTGTGGGTCGCTGGTTATGAGCCCGTCCGTATTCCGTAATGGTGCTACACCAGAGGCTTCTTGTTTTTTGCTCTTAATAAATGACCAGAATTTCTTGGGATTTTCTGAGGCACTGGGGGTGATAATGTCATTCATGTATTGTTGATAGGCAAGACGAATAGTGCGCTGGCATTCTGATTTAAGAGACAGGTACCTTTGCTGGTCACACTGCTTCTTTGTTGCCTTGGCTTTGTGGAATGCAAGTAGTTTCCTGCGTGATAAACGTCTGCTAGCTGTATTGATCCAAGGGTTTGATGTCCTGGATCGTGTGAGCCTATGAGGAACATGTCGGTTCATGATGCTAAGTGTGGAGTCTCTAAAGAGTTCCCAGAGAGTGTCAACAGAAGTGAAAGGTCTGGTGATAAAGTCTTGTACAAAGTTGTTGATGTCTCTTCGCAAAGATGTCATATCTGCCTTATCCCATGAGTATATTTCTCGACGGGCCGGTTTACTTCTTAGCGGCTGGATTAAGGAGTCAATTAAGACTGCGTCGTGGTCGCCTACCCCTGGGATGACTTTGCATCGTTGCACAAGTGATGGGTTGCTCGTAAAGAACAAGTCTAGGATTTTGTCTCCCCGTGTTGGTGTGCATACAAGCTGCTCCACTCCACAATCACCAGGGATGTTCAAATACTCTGTCGACATCTTGCTTGGGTATTGATGGGAGATGATTGATTGGGTAGGCCAGTTAATGTCTGGAAGGTTAAAATCTCCCGCTATCCAAAAGTCACACTTAGGATTATCCGAGCGAACCTTGCTCATCTCTGCTACAGCCAGGCGTGCATTATTTTCGCAAGTGATGTTGGGTGGGCGGTAGTAGGCTCCTATGGTGATTGACTTTTTCTTGTTCACATTGTTGCATTACTTATATACCATCTGCGGGGCATTCAAGTCCGATGGGCATATTTCTATTTTTTTTTTTTTTTTTTTTTTTTGCTTGCCAGATTTTGTTTTGGAAGTCCCCCTTTTAAAACCGTTGCTACGGGCCTATCAAAAACATATATATCAAAAATTGTAACAGCAGCAATTCAAATATTTCAAATAGGATTATACAGGAAATGCCATCCTCTGGAATCGGGCCTGGTAATGTAAATCAATTTTTGTCAGGAACTTGTTAAGGTAGCAATACTTCAAACAAATTCTTGGGAAAAAAATTATATAATTGAGGAGCGTGTCGTCAGACCACCAGAGTCATAAGTTTATTGCTCATTTCATTGTCTAACGTACTTTGAACATTAACCAATCTCCAAGCCCTTTTTTAAAATTGCATTTTCTGGCATTACTATAAAAAACACGAGACTACGGACTTTTTCTGACCCTTAGAAGTCGTTTTTTTCACAGGGTCACCTGGCATTTTTAAAACAGAATGAAATGATCCTCTAATATTGTGTCTACAATACTTATACGGACAGGACATAAGGCGGACAATCAGAGAAGGTGGGTATACTTCGTTGTAAGAGATTAACAAAATTGAAAAATATAATAATAAACACAAGGACAGAATACTGTTAATGGTCTGAAGTTGTTTTGAGTTTTTGGAGAGTACATTTATCGACAACAGACTTACGTTTTTTCTGACTTTGTCATAGAGCAGCATTTTGAATCTGCGGAAGTAGAAATATTCTTGGTGTTCCTCTTCTTCCGCCAGTTCTGCATATCTAGTCTCTGCGTCAAAACCAAACTCAACAAAGTTTCCATCATTGTCCAGCAGGACAGTGGTCGGGGTCTTAAATGAAATGAGGCCGCCATCTGGAGCATTCCAGTGAGGTGCGAATGTTTTCGGTGGGTCCTTGTCCAAGTCATCCCTCATGGCAAAAGCGTAACCAGAAAAAGTAGTGCCAAAATCTATGGCTGCTACCACCAGCTTGGTCTCTGGTGTGGCCACAGCCATCTTTTAAACTAAAAAAAAAAGCATTGTCGACTTAATAAATCTTTTAAAAAGTTTCATTTTTGACCCTTAAGTCAAGGGCTATGCGAGTTAAAGTCAGGTCGAAAAGAACAATATTTTTGCTGTCCACATTTCCACAAGTCCACAAAGGCAATCAATAACTTTGACCTTGATCTTTATATCGCCTCTTTCTCTACCATCTTGAATGCATAAAGGAATTTGTTTAGCCCCCCTCCCCCCCCAAAAAAAAACAAACTAACCCCCCTAAAAAAATAAATAAATTTGGAAAAAAACAAACATAAATGCCCCCGGAGACGAATAATGGCCCTTATCTTTTGTTTTTAGCAGTAGCACTAACATGCCTTTTGATAGCAAGAATGTTACAATAATAACAAAAATTGGAGGATTGAGGAATTTTTAAACGGTGAAGGCGGGAAAGGCGTAAATCGGAGGAAGAAGTATTTCCTCTTAAACACAAAACAATTAATTCCCGCGTTTCCTTGCAGGCAAATAATTCAGAGGCTTTTTTTTGACAGGGCAGAGATTAATGGGAAGGTTATCTATATCTGTAGGGAAGACAACTTTTAAGTGTGGGGTTAAGTTATTACATACCACTAAAGAACAATCTTTTATTTAAATAGGATTTTGGGTAAAATTTGTTGGTATATGCATTTCTACTAAAAATACTTTTGAAAAATTATAATAACTTTTCCCTACAGTCAAATATCTATCTAGTTATATCTTTTTACGCCTATTAAAAGTACATGTACATGTATTAGTGAATTTTACGTGTGTGTCTTAATTACATCAATTTAAGGATATCCGATCCTCAGGTAGGAATGATAACTCTTAAATCTATTATTTAATTATGTCACAGATGTTGTGTTTTAATTTGTACATAAAATTGGCGCGCATTGCCAATCGAATGCGTTCGCTGCGTTTGTTTGTGTTGTGTGTTTAGTGTGAATGTTTTGGGAGATCATGTGACATTGTTTATTTTTGTATTTCCACGTGTTTCCGGTTAGGTGACCTAATGTGACCTTACAGCTGACCAATAACCGACTGTTTTATCTTATTAATATGCATGTTTAAATTTCTGCACCGAGTATTTAAGCACAGTACCCGCCAATTCTTTACCCCCACGCTTTTTGCCTTTACGGTAGAAGTCTTACATATATTTGAAACATAGAAGTAGTCTTTCAAGTATTACTTGGAATTAATTTAACTGGATTCCTGGTAAGCTTTCTGTTTACCTTTATTATAATTATTATATAAATGTATTTTATAATTTACTTTTATTAATTAATCCCGACAGCGAACAATCATATAATTTATGTGTTGTTAATGTCTGATGTTAAATGTAAAGTATTCGTTTTGTGTGTGTATTGTGTTGGGAGAGTGTGTTTAATTTATACTTTGTAGGTTTTTTGTTATAAGCACAGTAATAAATATAGTTGTGCCGAATCCAGTGTTGGATTTTTCCTACAAAAGACCCGGTGACAATTAAAAAAGTCTCAAAATGAAGCTTGAAATTGAAATACTTTCTTGCAACAATTTTCATTTTATGCATCTCATTATGGTTTAAGGTTCTTTGAAGTCTTAGAAATGATGTTATAAAAAGTTGACATTTGTACCCCAGAAAAGAAAAAAAAATAAATTTATTTTTAGAGAAATCAAATTTCCTTCAATGTAGCATTGGATCCCGGTGCATATTAACATGATATGAAATTAGAAGTGATCTGGGATGTCTTGCAATGCTAACAAAAACTTTTTACACTATGTATTTTATAACAATGGAAGTAAATAGAAGAACTAAAATACTGTATAAGTGTGCAAAACATGCAATTTTCTACAAACGCCTGGATACCTATAATTTTGAATCCAAAAATATATATGTTGATCAGTTTTCAAGTAGAAAATCCATAGCTGGTGCTTTAATTCGCATTTACTGAAAATATACTCGAGATCTGATAATTTTCCCTATATAATATGATTAACTTTAGTGATGAACTTCGAAGAAATACCATGGGTATAAATGCACGTTATTCTGTCACATCCAAGACATTTTTTGTGAGAATTTTCAATTACTGAAAAGCTGATTTGCGGAACCTGAGGATCGGACTACCTTAATGGGTAATGTAATGCCCATAGAAACATTGGGGGGGGGGGGTCCAATAAATTGCCAACGTATACTTTGCAGTTGTGCTCCCTTAATAATGACGTCTGTGACCTTTTTTATTACTTGTCAAGGGATTCCTGTTGGGCTCCACCCCACACAGAAGTTGCTTCCTTGCCTAGGAACAATCATTTATACAGAGAGTAAAGAGAGTAAAATACCTTGTAATGTGAACAGAGTATGAGTATTACAAAATAAAATGCTCAGAGGTTTTAGAAATCATTTTACTCATGGCAAAAGAATTTGTGATTTTTCCTTAGCGTTTCTGGTATATTTTTTATTGGTTAGGGATAAGGTTTACCACCTTTACTTTGCTTTTGTTTTCAACATTCATTCTCCCTCCAAGTATAAACACTACTGGATCCGCCTCTTATTTTTTCACTGTAGTAATATTGTCAAGCATCATGTGTATTAAAAATAAGACAATAGTTATAATGCCATCTATAAGCAGTGGCAGTGAGCAGTTGGCAGGGCAGTAAGCAGTTGGCAGGGGGCAGTAAGCAGTTGGCTGTCGTGTAGTGTGGGATAGGTTTGAAAATTCTTGGCAATTTTTTGGATTTAATTACGCAGTTTGATTCCAGAAAATATTCATATTGTACAAGTATAACAATAGCATGTTTTGAAGTTGGTTTGGAAAAGAGCTAGCATAATTATAAAGCAATGTAGAAAAACTTTTTTTCCTCAGAAATATAGCAGCTCAGCTTAGGAAAAGGTAGTGGCGAAGTTCTGAACCGAAAAAATATCCCTTAGCAGTAAAGAGATGTGGTGGCAATCACATTAATAACCATCAATTAACATGATCTTGGTATAAGTTTAACTATTCATAAGACTTGAGTTTGATAAAAACTGGAGGTGGGGGTGGGGAGGGGGTAGGGGGTATTACTACATTTTTCCAGTCTTTAACAAGAAATTCAGTCCAAGTAAAAAAGTAACACACACAAGGACTACAGCCAAAGGCAACAGGTAACAGCTTGAACTGTTATAAAAATCAGTATAGTTAAAACGAAAGTAGAAATATTTTGGAATTGTTGTGAAGAAAGTAAATAGCAAATTCACAAAATTTAAGTTATTTTTGGCTACTACAAAAAATACTACATGTACGTTTAGAAAAGGCCAGTCTTTGAAATCGCTCTCGGAAAGACATGATGCATTTTTGCAAGCATTTTACACACTTAATATAATATGTACATCATTATCTACTAGTTCCATGCTCACAAATGTTTTACAACGGTAAAATTTGGGTTTTCTCCACTCCATTGTATAAGTCCGTTTGTTGACAACAGCCTGACAGTTTTGTATATTTTCAATTGAGCTTACCTTGACAAGCAAGAACCAAGATCACTCCAAATCCATAACCGTGTCAAATAAAGACGAACGTCATGTATAGAAGCTCGTCTTTCATAAGGCGGGAATTATAAATATCTTAAAATTTAAATATATACGTGAAACTTAAAAAAAAAACCCACCAATATACTAAATGGAAGAATTGCTCTTCTTATATGTCGTATTCTGTCTTTTAATCAGTCGGTAAACAACACTAAGCAAGCCACCTGCATAGATTTCTTAAGAAACGGCTGTTCCATCGATCAATCATGCATACAATAGCATACACATCTATAATACAAGACAATATTTAACATATTTACATGTAGTTTACTTTGAGTGTTTTTTTTTTTTTATAAGATATAAAAATAAACAATAAAATGTCTTTCTTTGTTTGTTAGTACGGGAATTAACGTCACAGCTATTGCAGAAAAAAAAATCACATAACCCGCTTACGCGGGTTATGTATTTTTTCTGCAACAACTGCGACATTAATTCCCGTACTAACAACCAAAGAAAGCATTTTATTGTTTAAATAAATTCATGGTTACAGAATGGTTTTGAATGTTTTCTTTATATTACAAACACTCTAATCTGTAAAAGCTATATAAATGAAATATGGAGATAACGAACATTCAAGCTCAAAGTCCATTTAATCAATACAAATCGGGAGCAGAGCAAACACGGACCTCCAAAACATCAGAGGTGGGATCAGGTGCCATGGAGGAGTGAGCATCTTAATGATAGGTTTTATTTGCTGGCAAGGTCATTGTATCGACCATAAAACTTGCAGAAAACGAAATGATGATTTTAATCGAGACTGTTGATATCCTTGTTTCATCCACTCGTATGTCAATAGCTTGCCTCGTTTTAGAAATTATTCATACGTAGAGCATGCTCTTGCGTATCGAATCAACTGCATGGGAGAATAAAATATGTTATAATAATAGTTCCACAAATCAGATTTGCAAAGTGTGACTGCAAAATAACAGTGTTTCTGTATTCTCTTTGATAGAGTACTTAGTAAGGCTTTAGTTGAGGGCTTTCTTCTCTAAAGAGAAGATTTCTTTCTGTTATAAATTCTTATCATGTAAACGCTATTGTACTATGGGGTAAAAAACGTTACTACAGTAAAGTCCATGTGTTCAATATTACTGGGAACATTTTTAATAATTATTGCTAAATACCGGTAATACAAACAGTTCGATTGTAAAACTCGCAAAGTAGTCATAATTTTACTTGACAGATATAACTACATGTTTAAATACAGCGCCATTCAAGGGTTTTTAGAAATCGTAGTAAAACAAAAACAAAAAAACCCATATGCGCCCTCCAACTAATTTCGACCTACAAAGGAATCATTCGTCATTTACGTACTAAGATGGGGAGCGCCTATAGAAAAATAGTCGTAGTTTATTTTTTTGCGGGAAAATGAAAACGTCATATGGATTTATCTAAAATTTATTTCAAGTTAGTTAATACAGAATTTACAATATCGCAGTAGAAAAAGATAAAATTAAACGAATTTTATGAGTGTAAATATAATTTCTTTTAAAAAGTAGTACATAGTTTCTTTATTTAAATACGGCATCATTATATTTGTTGGTAGATAAAGTCTGTGCACATCGTTTTAATATTAATTATTTACTCTAAAATTCGAAATCGTATGTGCACATCGTTTTAATATTAATTATTTACTCTAAAATTTGAAATCGTAAATATAAGTCTGGATTTTGGGATGTGATCATTTTACAAATTCAACATATCTTTGATTAATAATTCACATACATGTACGTTTACCCTGGTCCGAAACTGCGTATATTTCAAAGGAGAAAATGAATCGACATACTGATATATTTTTTCGTCTTCTTAGCCAAGTCATTGTGTTTTGATTGCAAAAAAACTTGATTGCAGTTGGCGATCATCTTCAGGCAGACACAATTATGTGCTCAGGAAAAATTTTGTGATGAAAATATATATGGAAGACGATTTTCATTTTGTTTTGAAACGTACCTTTCATGTTGAATAATCAATTGAGGATAAAATTATTATACAAAATCTAGTGTTCTTTCAATTGGTTAATGACCCTCTACACACTGCACACTAGAGTTCTGATTCCCTGGTATTTTTACGCAGCTAGTGATCTGCCCTTAAATCTAAAATCCAAATTGCGATGAATTAGTCGGTCTCGGGCCGACGTAGTCCGAAATATCTGACGTTTTCCAGGCTTTTTTCACAATTTTGATATTTTACTTGCCAGGAAAACGTCAGAACCGGCGCCATTACGAAAACTGGAAATTCGCCGCCTCCAATTGGAGGCGGCATTCTCGGGTTGATTTTCGACACTTGCGAACCGATTTAAACGCTGAATTAACAACTTAATAAAACAATGCCTTTAGTACTCACCAACATCGTTTATATGGGTTTGTTTATGTAATATACAGTCTGGTGAAAGCATTTTATCAGACGGTCGAGTTTTCTTTTCATTTCGTGCATTTTAAAATCTTGCAAGGCCTGTATCGAAATGTGGAGTGATATTTTCTTTTCATCGATTTTGGTGAGTACTAGAAGCATTGTGCTACTGATAAATTGTAAGTTCGGCATTTAATTCAGTTCTCAAGTATCGAAAATTAGCTCCGGTTGGAGACGGTGAAATTTCCAGTTTTCGTAATGGCGCCGGTTCTGACGTTTTCCTGGCACGTAAAATATTAAAATCGTGAAAAAAGCCTGGAAAACGTCAGATATTTCGGACTAGGGCCGACGGACAGACGTTAAGATTCAACATTGGGGGTGAACCACATAGAAATGAAATTTATATCACAGTCAATGTCGAGAATTTTCCAGGTGCAATTTTTATTATCAACTATTAATGTTGTGTAACATGAATTTATGTGTAACATGAATTTATATGTACAAGCTAAACCAGTTTCATTGGATTTTACCAAAGGTCCATAGGCCACAATACCTAACCAAGCCACGTCTTCTTTTTGATCAATCAAATACAATGTGTAAACTCTTTTCTAAACAAGAAGTACTTAAAAAAATATGTTTGTTTGTATGTTGTTTAACGTCCCTCTCGAGAATTTTTCACTCATATGGAGACGCCACAACTTGCCGGTGGAGAGCTGCAAATTTAGACCTATACTCGGCACTTACGGCAATTGAGCAGTGAGGGATCTTTTTCGTGTCAGCACCTACTGCGACACGGGACCTCGGTTTATACGGTCTCATCCGAAGGACCGGTCTCCACGTCCCACTCTAGAGCAGACGCTCTAATCACTGCGCCCTTTAAAAATAAAAAATCTGTACGTTCTGTAAAAAAATTTGAGCCCTTATCTGAATGGCTATCCTGTCCCCTGCTGCTATGATTTGAATAAACTTGAATCTACCCTAAATAAAGAAGCTTTTATCCACATCTGTACTTTCCTGAGCCATGAGTTCTGGGCATTAAAGGAGTATAGATGACCCCACCCAAACTTCACCATATCTTCATTATCTGCCCTTGATAAGGGAGTTATTCACTCACCTCCTTTACCCAAAGATGCTCTGTGGCAAACTTTGTTGAAATTAGCACTTATTTATAGTTAATAAAGGTAAAAAATAAATAGGTGAAAAAGGTTTCTAGTCAGACATGAAAACACAGCTACTGGCATTGGACATTGTCAATCAGAAAAACCCACTTTAGCCCTTGGCTCAGGTGAGCTGATGAAAAAATCAATACAATACTTCATGATCTAAATTATGATCATGAAAATTATTAACTATGATCAAATATACCTTTATTTTATTTGGGAAAACAATTTAAATATTAATCACTCTTTCTTAACAAATTTTACTTAAAGTATACTGTCATATAATTTTGTGCAATTTTTTGAAGCATTCTTTTTCAGATCACAAAAACATAACAAAATTCCCAATGACAATGATTACAGCAATTCTTAATAGACTATGTACAAAAAATATGGCACAAATATTTGTATTAAACAAATCATCCTAAACATCAGCAAAAATAAATCTTTCTCCATATGATATGACCTATCTTTTCTAATCTTGTGACCTACACATTTAACCCCCCCCCCCCCCCCCTTGTTTACTATAAGGAGTACTGTTGTTCAATCATGGACACACTATTCCATACTTCTACTTGAAACTTGGTCAATACACTGTTCACAATCTCTTTTAGGTAATGCCAGGATTACTATTACTTTACAAAATCCTCACAAAACTCTTAGACCAATCCTTAAATAATAAATACTACTTTCCTTAAACATTTGCCTATAATTAATAATTTTTAAACTCATCATAGAAGGTACTTCTACTGTGCTTAAAATTTAATGTTGTAAAAAATGTTTTATGTTATAAAAAAATGAATGTTGTTATAGGGCAAGCTCAAAATAGGGTAAAAAAAGACATGTTTAATGAAGAAAAAATGAACTAATGGTTGAAAACCAAATTAAATAATTAAAGAGTCAATTCTCATGATATAATATAAAAAGTGACTTCAAAACACTTTACATATGCACAATGTTATTCCATATGAATGTCCTCACTGCAGAACAAAAATTTACAGAGGCCACGGTATCCTGGCAAGAAACCAATAAGGCTAATTTTCTGTTGTATCATTAGCTTGTAAACATCACATTAATAAACAAACCAAGCGAAAAAAAAAAAAATAGATAATCCAAATACAAATTTAATAAGCTGATAGCAATAAATATCAGAACTGGCTAATAAAAAGAGCCTATCTGACAAGCAGTACTGTTTCAAAGAAAAGTGTAAGGATACTATCAAAATATAAACAGGTTAGAATTATATACTACCTGTGCATTGTATGAAACAAAGATCCAGGTGAAACCTACACACTTGAAAATATGTATTACAAACAATCAGACTGATAACACAGTACATGCAATAGTAAAATCTATATATAGAACTGATGCAATCTCACTGACAGGTAAAATACAGCAAAGCAGTGAAGTTACAGGGATTTATCATCTTTACTATATCACACAAAGCTCAAAATGGTCCAAAGTTCCATGTATCACTGCATAAAAAACTGTACAAAATAGCACATATATAAAAACAGATGTAATCATACACAAGAGTCAAAAAGTTTAGAACAAGCATATTTGTAGAAGTAGATTTAAAATCTTGCACACAAGTTTAATACATAGATAGGCATTTCCAATCAAAGCAAAGCACATTTTGATAAAGTTTCAAGCACAAAACACCTCAGAAATTATTAACATATTTTAAATCAACATTTCCAAATAATTTTTAATCAAATGATTTTTGATTGATGCTCAAAGTATTGTGCATATGAAACCCTAGTTTATAAGGTAAAATAATGTACTGATGCAGAGAACATACTTTTGAATTGCTTTAATTATAAACATTTTACAGGAGTGCTGTTGTCAAAAAAATCTTACGTGTACACATTATTTGTTTAAATCCATTTATTACCGGTCTCTAACAAAGCCAAATTCATCAACAGTGAACCCCTACAATCAACATTTAGTTGGATATATAAAAATAACATGAAGTACATATCTAGATTACTGATACAATTTACACAATCATTCACATAGCTATACATTTTAATTTACTATTATAATCAAGACTTTGAAATAATGATGATATTTTTATATTATAAAAAAAACCTCTTATGATGAAGAAACATGTTTAATCAAAAGCAGTATAGATTTTTTTGCTTCAACACAAACTGTACATTGTCATAAATGATAATAAATCTGGGAACCCATGTGCACTTAACACTTTCACAGCACTGTGTTATTCAACTTGGGAGGGGCATTCCTATGGTACACTTTTAACCCTGGTATTCAGTTAGGGGACCTATTCACTCTGTACAATATGTCTTAACTGTATATTTAGTTGAAGAAGTCACTTACTCCTGTGACTTAACTGTGTAGTCAGTTAGGGGAACCATTCATTGTGTTCATATTGCCATTTATGTTGTTCTGAGTTGAAAACATGGCACCTGCTGACTCCAGGAGCCTGGTGAAGTTGATGTCATTAAAGTCCTGATCATTCAACTCAAACACATTATCTGCATTATAATCCATTCCTGAGCCTGGTAGCTCCTGTAATTCATACTGGTCCAAATCCATCAGGGTTGTCCTGAAAACAATGTTCACAATAATTATTGACTTCAATCAGTATCACACATGTACATCTCTACAGATATAGATTAGAGTATATAGTAGTAATGGTAATGTATAGAAATACTGTTAATAGTTATATATTCTGTAGTTGGATTGGTCTTTGAAATGTACTGGTTAACGATGAAATTTTAAGAAAATCCTACCCATCAGCAGTGGTAGTGCAGACATTGCTCTGTGGGGACAGGCATGTTGCTATGGAGTCTGTCTCATTGACCTCAAGTGGCTGGGGAGTCAGGGGGTTCTCAGGGGACATGGTAAATCCATTCATACTGCAACAGAAAATGGCCATATCTAATACTCAAATTTGCTTATCATTGTATATATAACTATATTACCCTAACACTAGACAGGTGCTCTATCAATGTATAACATCACTACATTACCCTAACACTAGACAGGTGCCCTATCAATGTATAACATCACCACATTACCTTAACACTAGATAGGTGCCCTACCAATGTATAACATTACCACATTACCTTAACACTAGACAGGTGCCCTATCAATGTATAACATCACCACATTACCTAACACTAGACAGGTGCCCTATCAATGTATAATATCACCACATTACCTAACACTAGACAGGTGCCCTATCAATGTATAATATCACCACATTACCCTAACACTAGACAGGTGTCCTATCAATGTATAACATCACCACATTATCCTAACACTAAACAGGTGCCCTATCAATGTATAACATCAACACATTTCCCTAACACTAGACAGGTGCCCTATCAATGTATAACATCACCACATTACCTTCACACTAGACAGGTGCCCTATCAATGTATAACATCACTACATTACCTTAACACTAGACAGGTGCCCTATCAATGTATAACATCACCACATTACCCTAACACTAGACAGGTGCCCTGTTGATGTATAACATCACCACATTACCCTAACTCTAGATAGGTCTCCTATCAATGTATAACATCACCACATTACCTTCACACTAGACAGGTGCCCTATCAATGTATAACATCACCACATTACCTTCACACTATACAGGTGCCCTATCAATGTATAACATCACCACATTACCCTAACACTAGACAGGTGCCCTACCAATGTATAACATCACCATATTACCTTAACACTAGACAGGTGCCCTACCAAGTATAACATTACCAAATTACCTTAACACTAGACAGGTGCTCAATCAGTGTATAACATCACCAAATTACTCTAACACCAGACAGGTGACCTACCAGTATATAACATTACCAAATTACTGTAAAATAATCAATGTTCATGGATTTCGTGGGTCACCCTTACCCATAAATACACATCCCCATGAACATTTATTTTGTAAACATACTGAATTATTGATTTACTGTTAAAACAAGTAACCCACAAAATTACGTCCCCATGAACAATTAAAATTTTGCTTGCCCACAAACATTGACCCCCCATGACTTAAAATGATTCCACAGTATCGTAACATTAGATAGGTGTCCTATCAATGTATAACATCACCATACATTACCCTTACACTAGATGGGGTATCCTATCAATGTATAACATCACCACATTTTCCTAATCTGTTTTCATAACTAATGACACCTCAAAGGACCCAACAATAAATTCCACTTACTCATTCAGGTCTGTTGTATCTGGTACCATTCTCAGGTTATGTGGTATGTAGCCATCAGTCCCAATACCAGGATGGTGTGCTAAAAAAGCCATAGCTGGTTGTATTACTATAGTCAGGATAGCCATTTAGCATATATCAATTTTTTTCACCAAGAACACATTAAGTTGCTTATTGGTCTTATGGATTAACTGGATTTTGTAGGAAATGTATATGGAAAGCTCGGTGGTCTATCCAGCTTGGATTACTTCTTGTAGAAAATTTACTCCTCTGAAAAAACACTTCATTAATACTGTCCCTCAGCCCCCTCCCAAATGTAAAGGGGCACTGGGTAACTAGTCACAGACTCTTAACTGAAGAAGTGGGATATAAACTCCAGTTTTATTCGCCTTCATACAAGAAGTTATCTTATACAATTCACTAAAAGATAAGTTTGTGAAGTCTCTAGTGATTAAAAATAAACCATTATCATCAACAGTAGTAAGTATAAAATTCAAACAATTCAGGTATCCCAGGAGTAAAATCACCTGTACACTTACTTGTTTGTGTCATGAATTTGCTAAATGCGATCTGTTTTGGTATATCTGGATACAGAGTCAATAGCTGAGGCAGGTCGTTAATTCTCTCAGCTAGTCCGCGGATTTGGAAGTCCTTGCCACTGAATGGCTGCAAGTTCCAGATTTGTTTTTTACCTGTGTTACATAAAATAAAAGGTTTACAAGATAATCTTTCAAAAATTATTCTGTGTAAAGTAAAATTATAATGTACTCGGAGCTAGGTCACCCCATGAAATAACATTCAAAGAGTTTAACTTAATTATCAAAAAAAAAAAACTTTTTATGAGAAAGATGATGAATGGTTCAAACAAGTGGGACCTTTAATTCTCCTATTTATAGGTCTCACCAGTTTTATCCTCAGCTAGCCAAGCAATAGTGATTCCACCAATGAAGTTGTCACTGAATCGCAGGAGAAAAGTTCCCACGTTACATTTCTCCAGAAGTCGCTGGGAATCCAGTTTGCTGATGAATCCATTAATATATCTACAGAAAAGTATAAGGCATTTGTTTTTGTAAATTTATACAATTTTCCCCAAACTTATTAAAATGGAGAAATCCTTCATTTGATCAAAGACAGACAAATATTAAAGTTTCTTTTTTTTTTTGGTTTAAGAAAATTTGAGCAAGTTCAATAATCTTATAAATACAATGTATACAAAATAATTATGAAGGTCTAAATCAGCCCATAGATGAAAAGCTGTTTAAAAGTGAGAAATTCCTCACCCTTCCTTCCATGGACCACGCATGTGTTCCTTAGTGAGCTTCATGGCCTGATAGAACCACTCCCAGAATGTGTAATTTCTGGACTGCAGCGGGTCCTACAAAACACCCTTCATGTTGATTCTTATTTTACTGATAGTAACCCTTCTTTACAGCCCAGTTGGATGAAGTCGATAATTTGAGAGGAGGCTTTAGTATCAGGAGAGAACCCACACACTCTCATATGACCCCCCCCCCCCCCATTTAATCCAGGGAAAAAATTTAGAGATTCCATTACACTACATGTACTCAGAGATTATTTTCATTCTAAACTTCATACTAATTATTTTACAAGAGTAAAACTAGTTTTGAAGTTCCAAAAAGAAAGAAATACTGTTTAAGACATTTCAATTCTTGAGAAAAAATATGCTACCTTTTAACTTCAGAAAACAAATTTAATTCTGACAGAAAATGAGGGAATAAAACATGTTAATTTAAAAACAACTTTTACATTCTCAAATTCAGTGTTACATGTTCATGAAACTTGCTGACCAAAGTACATTTTTGAAGAACTTACTCTGTTGAATGCACTCCAGGTCACCATCTTCTGGGAAAAGTTGTCATCAATTGATCCCCCTTTATTAATGATAACATTGATTTAATTAATTTACAATATATATATATATATATATATATCTCCATTACATTGTAATACTCATCTCTATTTAATATTTTATACAGTTCACTCCTGTAAACACTCACCAAACAGCTTGGTAGCTAGATACTGCTTGTTTTCCAAAGTGAGTCCTCTCTCTGCCATGGATTTGAACTTGATGTCCAGTAACTTGACTAGATCTGGCCAGGGCACCTGGTCAGGTACAGTGAATGGCATCCTTCCCTATCAAATAATTAAGAACTAAATGTTTTGTTGCATGATAAATGACCGACATATAATTTTTACCAGTAATTATTCTCTTCTTTTTTTTCATTTTATTTCATATCCTGCTTTACCTAAAAGTATTTCAATTTTAAAAGTTCATAAAAATATGGCCTAGCTGATACTTTTCACTTTATGAAAAATGCATGTTTGAAAAAATATCGTGTCATATCCTAACAAACATTGAAAACTGAAAAGAATCATATATATTTACATTCTAACATTCAAAAACTCGGGGCATTATTTCCCCATTTGAGTTCAAAGTAGTGCCTTCTACCTTTAACATTACTCCTTCTTGGGTGAAGTTCATCAGGATGTGAACTTCAAACAAAGAAATCACATTTTATGAAAATAAACTATACTACACCTATAATAAACTTATGAATAATCAGATCTTTTAATATTTAGTATTACTGATAAATACTTATCATCAACACGAGTAAAGTATTATCACTACTGTACTTTAAAGCAATACATACTGGTTCACTAAACTGGTTATCCCATAAAACCGTTGCTACAGCATTACATTCTTGGTTGCCATGGACAGTCACAACTACAGGCAGGGAGATGGTCTACAAAAAAGGGGCAATATTATAAAAGAACTGAAAAAAAAACAAACTTTGTCTGCCAAATAACCTCTGGGTTTGTGAGAAATATATGCTTAAAATTATTTTCATAAGTTAATTCACATAAAACAATGACATAATGATTAAAATAAATGGTAAAAACAAATTTCTATCTGAGGCTTTCTCTAAAACAAGAGACTCATGAATTTAATTCTGTCCTACTCCTTCACTACCCACATATAACAATGGTCCATAATGCATGCTTCCCACATCTTTATTTGACCTTGTGTTAATTTTGCAACTTTTAACCTCACTGAACTTCTAAATATACAGTATGTACATGTATAAATGCTGAACACTCACCCAAACCTCAAACTGTAGCTCGTTTACTGTCATTCCTAAATGGAAGGAACTTTGGAACAAAATACAGAATTTCTCCTCTGTCACAGCCTAGAAATTAAATCAATAAATTGTATGACTTGTCTCAATTATTTTTCATCTTATGAAATATGGGGGAAAAAATTGTACTAAGTGTCAAAAACCAAGCTTTTAAGAAGGAACCTTTATTTCCTAGGTGCACATATTACGATGATTGCATAGTATATATATTGTCCAGTAAATATTAAATTTAAAATACTTTTTAATTTGTATTCTAAATAAATCAAAAATCCTACTTCATGTGATCAATATATTTAAGATGTGATACAAATTTCCAGGACATAAGCATCTAGAGATTTTTTTTTGGGGGGTGGGGTGGGGGGGGGGGCTTTTTTTGAATATGTGGGAATAAATACAACCATACTCTTTTAAATACTATTTCATGAAAATTAATCTGCATTTCTTCTTTGGTCCCCCATTTCATGTGTGAGGGAATAAAGGGGGGCATAATTAACACTGTAGATCACCAAATTTTCAGGGCACCTTATTTTTGCAAGTTAGTTAATTTGTATTTACAGGTGAGAAAAAAATTATGAATTTTGTTATTGTATATCACCATTAACAATACAAATATGAGTGAGAATGAAATTTTTCTGAGCAGACAGTCTCAAGTAATTTCCTGAAAATTAAGTTCTCACCAATAAAAAGTGATTTACAGTTAGTAATTTCATACAGTACTTCATTGTCTGGATTTTAAAAGTAAAAATTCACGAATTTTACTGGATGGATTTGTTTTGACCATTTCAATATATTACTGGAGAAAACTTAGCAAACTACTTTTGTTGTAAACCGAATCAGCTGTTGAGGAGAAAATGAAGTTCCCTCACCTCTGTCCCTCTCTTCTCTGCTCTTTTAATTGACTTCAGAATCTGTAAACAGCAAAATAGACCAATCAGTACAACTGTATCAACAGACCAATCAGACCATCAGTACAACTGTATCAACACACCAATCAGTATAACTGTATCAACAGACCAATCAGTACAACTGTATCAACAGACCAATCAGTATAACTGTACCAATAGACCAATCAGTACAACTGTATCAACAGACCAATCAGTACAACTGTACCAATAGACCATCAGTACACCTGTATCAACAGACCTATCAGTATAACTGTATACCAATAGACCATCAAAACAACCTTATCAACAGAGTAATCAGACCATCAGTGCAACTGTACCAATAGACCATCAGTACAACTATATCAACAGACCAATCAGACCATCAGTACAACTGTACCAACAGACCAATCAATACAACTGTATCAACAGACCAATCAGACCATCAGTACAACTGTACCAACAGACCAATCAGTACAACTGTATCAACAGACCAATCAGTACAACTGTATCAACAGACCAATCAGTATAACTGTACCAATAGACCAATCAGTACAACTGTATCAACAGACCAATCAGTACAACTGTACCAATAGACCATCAGTACACCTGTATCAACAGACCTATCAGTATAACTGTATACCAATAGACCATCAAACAACCTTATCAACAGAGTAATCAGACCATCAGTACAACTGTACCAATAGACCATCAGTACAACTGTATCAACAGACCAATCAGACCATCAGTACAACTGTACCAACAGACCAATCAGTACAACTGTATCAACAGACCAATCAGACCATCAGTACAACTGTATCAACAGACCAATCAGTACAACTGTATCAACAGACCAATCAGTACAACTGTATCAACAGACCAATCAGACCATCAGTTCAACTGTATCAACAGACCAATCAGTACAACTGTATCAACAGACCAATCAGTACAACTGTACTACACTAAAATTCTACATCAGATGAACTAAGGAGTGAAAAGTTTACTCATAATAAATATTTTAGCACTTTCCCTCAAGAAATATCATATCGGAATCCAAACTTCAGCTTCACAAGGAGAGGTTTGGACATTTGTAAGAAAATGGAGAAAAATGAAAATTTCTAATTCTGTTATATCAAACTGAATTCTGAAGACATTTTCTGAAGAGATTTTTAAAATTTAAATGCAACAAATGTCTCGAAGACAAAACAATGTAGAAGTCCTAACCATATTCCTGAACTCGATACTGAGTTCTCCTTTCTGAGGTTGGAATTCCATTGTGCCTGAGTTGTTGAGGATCTTCCCACAGTTGTTCTCTGGACGTCTATTGGGGCCCCTCAACAAAAGCTTTGCCTGGGCTTCACTGTAATAAGAACAGGATGTATATATGAATCGTGGTGACCCTGTCTGTTACCCCAGACATTTCTATAACACCCTTCTGTTAGATCCACCAATGTAATAGTTTGATATTAAACCAGTAAGAGGATAAAATACATCAACAACATACTACAGAGCTAAAAAGAAAAAGTACACTACAATAATGCGTAAAATATTTTTTGTTTTATTTCATTTTTTTTTTTACAGTCAAACAAAATCTCAATTATTCTTATAATAAATTGCTTGAAATATCTTCTTTTTTTTTGCAATGCAGCATAATTATACACTTTAAATGTATGGATAAATTTTAGCATATTCTAAATCAATCACATTTCTAAGTAATTGACTAACTAGAGTGTGAAGAAGTATTAGAACTTTTTGTAAATTTATATTCTGGCCATGAAGTTGAATTATAGTGCCGAAAATGTTAAAATACAAATCTCAGTTAAATAAGTATATATCCAGGATCTGATCAGAAGTCTCCTAACATATTTAGCTCAACTGATAATGGGGGCAGTCACAGTTGGAGGGGTCAGATGGATGGTCAGTTTGCCTGATGTACTGTGGGGCGGTCACAGTTGGAGGGGTAGGTCCTGACATATTTAGCTCAACTGATAATGGGGGCAGTCACAGTTGGAGGGGTCAGATGGATGGTCAGTTTGCCTGACATATTTAGCTCACCTGATAATGGAGGCGGTCAGAGTTGGAAGGGTCAGTCCTGACATATTGAGGCAGTTACACTTGGAGGGGTCAGGTGAATGGTTAGTTTGCCTGACATATTTAGCTCACCTGATAATGGAGGCAGTCACAGTTGGAGGGGTCAGGTGAATGGTTAGTTTGCCTCCCACCAGAAGACGAACCCGAGCACTGAATCTAGAATCTCTCTTTAAAACCTGTGGAGGCTGGTGTTCAACAATAAATGTGCTGAAATGTTTGATAAAAAATAATTTGGCATATGCGCCACTGAGATTGGTATTTATAGCAGCAAACGAAATTCAAAGAGAAAAACTATTCATCATTGATATGAGAGATGTGTAAGTTTTGGCTTAGCAGAGATCATTATATCCACAAAGGCTTGATGTTAAATATTGACATACCTTGTCACAATGGAAGACAGAATGCTGGTAATTTTGTTGTTTAGAACTGACACGTCTTCGTCTTTCCCGTTTGGCAGCTGGAGTGGAATGCTGCTACACAGTCCTTCCAGTTTAATCACCTGTTGTCTGCTCCTCCACACCAGATCCACCGTGGACTCAACCCTACCAAACATAATAATCAAGTTATAATCCACCAAGATCTGTATCCAAATATACATAGCAGAAACTCCAACCTAACAGCTAACAGCATCCTAATGATCATAATAACAACGTTAAAATCCATTAATATCTCTTTACAGTTAGTGGATTCTCCACCCTAACACTGCTGACTCCACCCATAATAGTCAAAATAACAGCTATAAGCCACCAAGATCTTTATCCAAAATGTGGATACATCACTCAAACAGTAGTGACTCCACATAACAATCATAATAAAAACATGCAGTTGTAATTCACCAAAATTTCTATCTCAATAGTGGAAACTCCATTGTAACACAATGTATAATTATAAACAGCTATAATAAAATCCAGCATGACCCCTAGAAGTGGTATGTTCACTTTAAAAGTGGCAACAACCAATGGTTGTACTATATATGTACTATATGGAACATAACTCATGACAATTTTAAGTGAATCTATTTTTTCCTATATAAAAATACTCACAAAGAAAGTGAAAATTGGATTATCAAAAAAAATAACCCATTATATGGTATTTTTGAGGGAAAGTTTATCAGTATTTTCTTTTTAGACAAAATTTAAATAAATATTGGTTACTGTGTATGTATTCTTTCATATAAATACAAACATACGTATGAAATTTTTGTGAACAGATGGTCTCAAGTAATAACATGAATATAAAGTTCCTGATGTTTAAAATTCAAATTTAAATTAATCTATCTCTGTTCTTGTAGTGCTGACTCATTAACAGTGGTAATTATCAATAAATACATCAAAATAGAGTCCCCCTCACTACACCACAATAGTTAAAGCCAGTTCACTGAGGAAATCAGAGAGAGTTATGTTACCATTTCTGTAAGTTATCCAGTAACTGAGGATCAAATGGGGCTCCGTTTCCTGCCAGCTGCTGTTGACGCTTCCATTCTATCAGCTCCTGGTCGACCACCTGATGTCTTACCTCCTCAAGAGCCTCAAAATTCTTACTCAACTTCTCAGCAATCTCCTATAAATACAGGTATATACTGGCACATTAATGATTTAAGAAGCAATTTCTTTTCTATTTTTGGGCAATAATTTTGGTCCTGCACTTAATATGATCAACAAGGAATGTATCAAAATTTGTAGAATTGACATTTTTAAATGAAGTACTTTGAAAGTGTATTGTACTGTTCAAGGGTTTCCTGTGTAAACAAAAAATTCTGCAAAAATCTTATTTTACATGTAGCTTTCTACTATATGTACATGTATGTAAAAAAGGCAAGATTTCTGATTAGCAAATATATGTATCAAGATACTGCTTCCTATCATTGAAAAGGTATCACTATCCTGTCAATATCAACAACATTATGTAAATTATTGTAAGATAAAACTTAATAGTAAAAGTGAAGGATTGCTTACTTACATAAAATACTAACACTTCATGCATATAAAATAAAATATGTTACAAAACAAGAGGATTTCATGGTCTACTGAGTATCTAGATAGACTTCCTGTCTACAGTAGCTACATTTATGTCGCATGCTTTGTTTCTCATGTTAAAACTTAAAATTCAGTACATGTTCTTTCCAATAATCAGGCAATCAGTAAGAGCGTACAATATCATTTTTTTCAGTTTTGGTCTTACTCCTTAGCTGCTCCTTGATGGGGGTGACACTGACAATAAATTCATTAATTTGGTCCCCTTTTTGCTTATTCTGCTACGTTTATCACTTTTAAATTGTTAGAATGGATTCCTTAGTTGTAGAATCATAAACTTTTTAAAACTTCACAAAATTGCAAGTTGTATTGAGAAAAATAAATATGAATTACACGGTACACAAGAGCATCTCAGTGACTCTTGTGATATTAAAAATCTCATTTAAGAATTCACTGAATATTTTGACTTCTTAAGCGTGTACGTACCACTCTGGCATTGATGAGCGTTTGAGCTCCCTTAGCTAACACAGATTCAAAGTCCTTTTTCTGCTTTTCCAGATTTTTTCTCATCTCTGTCACTCGCTGAATTTCCTCTGGTGACAGGGTAGCTAGGTATTTCTCTGAACATGTCTGATTTAATCGACCTTAAATTTGATGACGTAACATAATTATATTTTGAAAAAGAATTCAATTCATACTAAGTTTATATGCCAGTCTATGCACTCACTGTTGATCTGAAGCTGTTTTTGGTAGTTAATTGTAAACACTTCCTGTTTATCTGTTAGCTCTTTGACCATCCTCTCCGACTCCTACAAAATCCAAACAAAATGAGTCCCAATGTAGCAAAGTTCAAAAAATCAAACTTTGTATTTATAATATCTTTAAGCATCTCCTCTTAGCATGAATCTAAGGGGACGGAGGTGAGTTGTGTGCCAATCGTTTTATACCCAAAATATCTTTACAATCCCCTCCCCCTTTAAACAATAAATTTGAATGATTAGTTTCAGCCATAGCATCTTGAACCCCCTCCCCATAAGCATTAAGCTGGAGAGTGGTATCAAGAATACACAGGCAAATGTAATACATTTACAGTAGCAGCCAAGCTGGTTCAATATTTCCAATCTCAAAATATTATTCTCCCCTAATACACCTGGGCATGAAAATTACATTTACTCTATTACATTTAATGTAAAAAATTATATTTGTTCCAAAATGATATTTAAGTCAGTGAACAAAAAATATTTGGGGATAATGCTGAACATCTTCACAAAAAGATAAAAAGGATTTATATTCAATTTCCTCAATCTAAATTGATGTGGCCAAAGTAAAATTCTTTATTTTCAGGTCACAACTTCTCTCTGTGAAGTACATTTAAGAGATGCACACTGTGTAATGTTTAATCAAAGAGTCATGTTATATCCACCTTGTCGTTGTTTAGCAAGCGTAAATCTGATTTAAAACACAGCTTTTATCTGTGATCTCGTAGTCCCAGTGTCACTTTCGTCTACCAGGTAATGTCACAATATTCTCTCGTAATTGTTATTTTACTGCAAAGGCTGATTTTTTAAATTTTTTTCTTCATATAAATCACATTTACCCTACATATCCATAAACTGTGAAAAAATTTCCACTTTTCTGCAGATATCTAACAAATCAATACACCTGATAAGATATCAGCTAGAGTACACCTGATCAAATGATGTCAATAACCCATTAAGTTCTTTCTCAGAAATATTTGTGACCTTTTGATACATATACTTACAGATACTTGCACTCCAACACTTTCAATCTTGGACATGATGAGTTTATCTTTGTCAAAACCAGGCATTGGAACTGTTGTAGGCTAGCGGAAGAGATAATCAGAAACAATGCACTTCTTTGAAATATATACCTTTGTAAATATTAAAATTGATCAATTATAGCTAGAAAAAATTTGATAAGCATCCTCTGACAAAATCCATTACATGTATTTTAATCACTCTAAAGCTTCATGGAATTTTTATTGGTACACATGAATAAACTTTTGTTAACAATGAATGAACTCATATCCTTAAAACAATTACTATCCCAAAGATTTTTATCTGCTAGTTTCACATCTACCATATCTGATGTTTAAAATGATATAGAATTATGTATTTTGATGTAGCCTTCTTGACTTGTAATTTCTTTTTTAAATCAGTCTAAACTGTACATACTCGGAGTAAATAATTTGAAATAATTTCACAGATCAAATTCTTCACGGACATTTTTAACTTGTTCAGGGCCGATTCAAAAACCCAAAGCTCACTTAAACACATAGGTCCAAGTCCCAGTGCATATAGTCATTAAAGTTAGTCTGAGTCACCCTTCATTTAACTTGATGGTAATATGGACCTTCATGCTAAGTTAACCAGTTAACTTTCCATTTATTAAGTAACTGGTATATGTGCAACTCATGGTAAGTTAAAACAATTAAGCACAACACAGCATTTCTATTCCTCTGATATTAAAGTAAAAATTGACATTCTCTGCCACTGAATCATCCCTTAAAATATAGAACAAAGCTTAATTATATAATGAATTTAAAATTTATGTCATGCAGTTGCATGTAAAATGATCTGGCAGTGTATGGCACCTAGGAGGAATAGAAACTGCATAATGCTTTGTGTTCCTTCATTGATGTGTTAGTCAATAACTTACACAATTTACATAAAATTCTTATTCTAATTTAGGAATCATTATTTATTAATGAATTGATATTATTACCAAGTTAATATAGTTTGATATCTAAAGCATCTGCAATAAATTGGTCCCAGAATGATTTCAATGATCCACTCTGTATAACTTAGTCTTATTTTTGTTATGAAGAATTCTTGCCTTCAAGGTTTATAAATGCAATAAAAATTTTACAGTGGAAATAATGGATCTTTTTTAAAAATTCAAGGATAACTCACCGATGCATCAGGCTGAAATATAAAAAAATGTAAATTTTATATATCTCCAATTTGACTGATATTTCAGAGATTTAATACTAAGCATGTCTAGATGGCAACTAGCACGTGTCAAGCTTTCTTTATTTCATTGTATAAAACTCCTCACACGAACACTTCAGATTTTACATTAATTCTAATGATAAGTTATACTGTCTTATATCCCAAATCTCACACAGTGCAAGTTCTCAACCATTTCTATACTCTGTGAAATCATACATATATTTTCAGTTTATTTTCCCCCAACTTATTGAGTATACTTATATTCTTATACACTATATCATATGGCATGAATGAATTCTTTAAAATTCATACAAATATTCATAAGAGATCTACATTATCCTGTATTAGAGATCTTAAGTTATCAAGTAATAGAGATCTTAAGTTAACAAGTATTGGAGATCTTATGGTATCCGGTATTGGGGAGATTTCATAATCCTGCATAAGTGATCTGAAGTTATCTTGTATAAGAAATCTTAAGTTTTCCTGTTTTGAGAGATCTTACATGACTCTGTATAAATAGAGATCTTATGGGATCATGTACTAGAGGTCTTGATCCTGTATTAGAGATCTTATGTTCCTGTATAGATCTTACATGGTCCTGTATTTGAGATCTTTTATTTGATCCTCTATTTAAGATATATCAAATTATCCTGTATTACAGATGTATCCCAGATCTTACGTTTTCATGTTGACGGACCAAAGCTTCCTCTGTTGCCAGGTTCCTCTTGATCGTACGTACGAGTTCCAGCGGACTCTGGGAGTACTGCGACTGTAACATAAACAAGACAGAAATAACAATATCAGGAAAAAGGACAGGTCATAGACTTCATAGGCTAGCTCAAAATAGAAACAGTCAAACCTTGAAACAGGAATATATCACAAGCCAAACTGAATAGCAAAAAATGAGACAAATAGCTAAAACTTGATAAAGAACACATCACTTTGCTAATAGTTAAAAAGAAATGTTTGAGAAACATATATGCTCCAAAGTGCAATTTTAAAAAAGGGAACAATTTTGAATTTAGAATATCTGTAACGATAGTGGAAACAATCATCTAGTCATGCAAGGACAAACATAATACTAAGATTGATCTCTATCACACCTTCATATCATAAGGAGTGCCACTAATTTACTTCTTAGAAGGTACCAGTGTACAAATTAATGTCTGTAAAGCAAATGGTACTAAAAATACTGAGCTGACAATATTTTTTTATGTCTAGTGTCTATGTCTTTGTCGTGTGACTGTTGTTCTTTGACCTTGTGACTGCAAAATCAGTAGGGGGCATCTACTCCCTTGGGGTAACCAGTTTACCAAGTTTGATGCCTGTCATACAGAGTTCTCAAGATGTCAAGCAGTCATTATTTTCCTATGTCAAATTTAAACCTTGACTTTTGATCTTGTGACCTCAAAATCATTAGGGATCATCTACTCTTTAGGGGGAACAACATACCAAATTTGATGTCTGCCATGCAAAGTGCTTTCAAAATATAAAGCAGACAAAATCTTCTTTTGTTTAGAGTAGTTTGCACCTTGGTATTTGACCTTTTGACCTCCAAAATCTACAGTGGTCAACTACTCCCTTAGGGAAACCAGTGAACCAAGTTTGAGGTTTGTCAAGGACAGGGATCTCAAGATATTGAGTGGCCAATATTTTCCTACATCCAGTTTGATCCTTAACATTTGATCTTTTGACCTCAAAATTAATAGGGGTCATCTACTCCTTAAGAGAAACCAGTTTACCGAGGCCCATGTGTGTCAAGCAAAAGGTTCTCAAGATACTGAGCAGTCAGTACCTTCTATCTTCCTATGTCCAGATTGACCCTTGACCTTTGATCTTGTGACCTGAAAATCTATAGGGGTCATCTATTCCTTAAACGAAATAAGAGCACCAACTTAATCTCTGTCTAGCAAAGGGTTCTCAAGATATTGAGCAGACAATATATTCCTAAGTCCAGTTTGACCCCTTACCTTAAAATCTACTGGGGTCTCTACTCCTCAATGGAAAACAGTGTACCAAGCTTTATGTCTGTCAAAGTTCTCAAGATAAATAGTGGTCAATATATTCCTATGTCCAGTTTGACCCTTGACCTTTTGACTTTGTAACCTCAAATTCAATAAGGGTCATCTAATCTTTAAGGGGAGTCAATGAACCAAGTTTGATGTCTGTCAAGCAAATGGTTCTCATGATATTGAGGTGCAAAGCAACATGCCCTCACATTAAAATTTCAACACCTTAGTAAAACTAACTATCATTTCATAAAGCATAAAGCACTTAAATCATATCCAAAACTAAATTTATCATTTCATATTCACATTTTCAAATGTCTTTGTTTGAGATAAAACTATACATAATATAAAGCCATTTGCTCATCACACAGCACTACATTCTCATTGTGTGTGTGGCAAGTAACACACTGGGTGGAGCTTGCAGAGTTCAATTTCTAATTAATTATTGAACAGTTTTCTCACATGATAATTTAATGCATAAACCCTTCAGCATTTATGCAAATTATCTTTTGAACAAACTCTTTGATCAACTTACAGAACAAAAAAAAAAAAACTAGACCATTATTCCTTAAATATAAACAAGGAAATATTTTTATTTGTTTGTTTATATGGGAATAAACAGTTGCAATTATGCTTACACTGGTTATACATGTATATTAATCTGGACTACCGGAAGTATGAGCAAAACTTTGATCCCATATTGTGGCTCCACCCTACCCAGGGAGACTATGATTTGAGCTTGAATCTACACCATTTCAGAAAGCTTTCATGCAAGTTTCATCTTTTCTGACCCATTGGATCTTTAAAAGATTTTAAATGATTTATCCTACAGCATTTTTTTCTTGATTATCTCCCAATGAAAGAGGACATGACCATTCATATGAACAAATTAGAAACCCCTTTTCCCAAGGATACTTTGTTTTTAGTTTGGTTGAAATTGGCCCAGTGATTCTGGAGAAGAAGATGAAAATGTAATAAGTTTACCACGACAGACAATTGACAAATTTTGATCACAAAAGATCACTTGGGCATTTGGCTTAGGTGGGCCAAAAAGCATGTTATGCTCTGCCTTATATCTAACCTACCCTAAACTGATTTGCCACTTCCTGAAACTTGAGCTTGAGTAAGAAGTACTCATTCTGCTGTGGAAGTTCTGCAGATTTGTTTTCTATTTCTTCTATGAGTTTGTTCAGAAGCTGCTCTGCAAACAGCTGGTCTCGCTGTGTAGGATTGCTCTCATCAATCTGTCCCCTAAAAATAAGTAATAAAACTGATTGAAATGAGATGTTATCAAATCATAAAGGAGGAAATGACCTTAGGGAATGACTGTTTCAAATTTTTCCATTTCATCTTTCTTAATCACACAGTAAATAAATAAAATCTAATGACGACTTTTCTCTTCAAAGCAGTTTGTATATGACAGCTGTTGTAAAAGTATGATTGCTAATGCATAATAATACAATAAACAAATCAACCTTCACTGATCATAAATATCATTTAATTGGAAAAATGTTGATCAAATTAACGAATTGTTGATAAATCAAAAATGGGAGTCACTTTGGCTGATTTTCATTTGATTTATGCTTACTTATGAATTAAAACTCCTATCTTCTGACATATCATAAAACAATATTTATTGTCAATTGATATCAATACTTAAATTCTCAGAGATGACAGTCTTCACAGTTAAGTCAAAATAAGGACCCTGTGGACTGTATAACAGAATGTTGGGACATGATAAGCAGACTTGACTGTAAAACAGAATGTTGGACATGATGAGCAGATTTGACTGTATCTTTTACAATAATGGACATGATAAGCAGATTTGACTGTATACTAGATAAAAAGCTTTAACTGTAGAACAGAATGTTAGACATGATAAGTAGATTTGACTGTATACTAGATAAAAAGCTTTGACTGTAGAACAAAATGTTAGACATGATAAGCAGATTTGACTTTATACTAGATAAAAAGCTATAACTGTAGAACAGAATGTTGGGACATGATAAGCAGATTTGACTGTATACTAGATAAAAAGCTTTAACTGTAGAACAGAATGTTGGGGCATGATAAGCAGATTTGACTGTATCTTTAACAATAATGGACATGATAAGCAGATTTGACTGTATACTAGATAAAAAGCTATAACTGTAGAACAGAATGTTGGGACATGATAAGCAGATTTGACTGTATACTAGATAAAAAGCTATAACTGTAGAACAGAATGTTGGGGCATGATAAGCAGGTTTGACTGTATCCTTTACAATAATAGACATGATAAGCAGATTTGACTGTATACTAGATAAAAAGCTTTAACTGTAGAACAGAATGTTAGACATGATAAGCAGATTTGACTGTATCTTTTACAATTATAGGCATGAAAAGAAGAGTTGACTGTATACTAGATAAAAAGCTCTATCTGTAAAACAGAATGTTAGACATGATAAGCAGATTTAACTGTATCTTTTACAATAATGGACATGATAAGCAGATTTGATTGTATCTTTTACAATAATGGGCATGATAAGCAGATTTGACTGTCCTGGAAAGGTTTGTATTACCATGGCTGTTCCTCTATCCAGTCAGCAAAGTAATGCCGAACCTCAATTGGGATCTGTGAACTCTCATACAAACTTGATACATGTTTGAGGAGTTCTTGGGGCAACAACTGGGTCTTTGCCCAAATTGACATTCCTTGACTCTGAAAATAAAGAATGAGAGTCACAATGAGAATTGGAATTGAGTAAACTGAATATGGGAAAAATACTTTACTGTGATTAGGAAATTAAGTTCCTAAGTTTACTAAACTAAGACAACAAAGTTTTAAATATTTACCCATGATTCATTTGACAAACTCTTATAGAATACATACCTCACCCTACCCTAAGGGGCCATGATTTGCACAAACTTAAATCTGCACTACCTGGGGCTGCTTGGATATATTTTTCAGTAATCATGACATAGCTGTCCTTGAAAAGAAGACTTTGAAATATTTCCCCCTACATATTCCAATGTAAAATTTTGATCCCCTACTGTGAACCACCCTACTCCCAGGGGTTACAATTTGAAAAACAAGAGGCCCAAGGGCCACATCGCTCACCTGAGTTTAGTATTGAAAAGCTTAAATGCATAAGTGGTCCCAACCTACCCCTAAAAAGGGAGTAGGGAGGGGGGGGGTCATGATTTTAACAAACTTGAATCTACACTATATGAGGATGCTTCCGTATAAATATGACAAACCGTGGCTCTGCTGTTCTTGAGATTTTTAAAGATTTTTCCTATATATTCCTATGTAAAACTTTGATCATTCATTGTGGCCCCGCCCTACCCCCGGGGGTCATGATTTGAACAAATTTGAATCTACACCACCTGAGGATGCTTCCATATAAATATGACCAATCATAGCTTTGCTGTTCTTGAGAAGAAGATTTTTGAAGATTTTTCCTATGTACACCTATGTTAAACATTGATCGTCCATTGTGGCCCCACCCTACCCCCGGGGGTCATGATTTGAACAAACTTGAATCTACACCACCTGAGGATGCTTCCATATAAATATGACCGATCATAGCTTTGCTGTTCTTGAGAAGAAGATTTTTGAAGATTTTTCCTATATATTCCAGACCTATGTAAAACTTTGATCGTCCAATGTGGCCCCACCCTACCCCCGGGGGTCATGATTTGAACAAACTTGAATCTACACCACCTGTGGATGCTTCCAAATAAATATGACCAATCATAGCTTTGCTGTTCTTGAGAAGAAGATTTTTGAAGATTTTTCCTATATATTCCTATGTAAAACTTTGATCGTCCATTGTGGCCCCACCCTATCCCCGGGGGTCATGATTTGAACAAACTTGAATCTACACTACCTGACAATAATTCCACATGAGTTTCATCTTTCCTGGCCCACTGGTTCTTGAGAAGAAGATTTTTCAATAATGCCATTAATTTTTTGCTATTTCGTAATTATCTCCCCTTGGAGGAGGGCGTGGCCCTTCATTTGAACAAACTTGAAACCCCTTCACCCAAGGATACTTTGTGCCAAGTTTGATTGAAATTGGCCCAGTAGTTCTGGAGAAGAAGATGAAAATGTGAAAAGTTTACGACAACAACGACGCTGACGCCGCCGCCGACGACAGACAACGGACAAATTTTGATCAGAAAAGCTCACTTGAGCCTTCGGCTCAGGTGAGCTAAAAATATGAAAATGCACTACCTGAGCACTGTTTTACATTAATATGACTGATCATGGCCCTGCTGCTACTGAAAAGACTTTAACAATTTTTTTCCTATATATTCCCTTGTAAACTTGGATCTCCTTTTGTGGCCCCACCTTACCCCAGGGGGCCATGATTTGAACAACCTTGAATCTACATTAAGTCAGAAAGCACTCACTTAAGTTTCATCTATTCTGGAGCCTATGATAAATTACATAAGCCTTTAGCTTGGAGCCTCTCATGCAAGAAATATCACATCCTCCAAGATAAGTTATTTCTTCATAGACACCAAAACAAGTTAGATACTTATTCCTTATGGTTGAACTTCATTTTCTCAATGTCTTGAATTCCATGGTTATTTCAAAGTGAGTTGGAATTTTTCTTAAGGTATTTTTTACCTCGCTATCTCATATCCTCAGATATCTCAATGTTTTCCTTGGCCCCACTGAGTTTCAGATAACAAAGTTTGACTGTATTAACATTTTAAAACATTCCTTTGTTCTGTTCCCACTTGTTGTGACCTCCCTTTTAAGTATGAGTCATGCTGTTGACATCATGTGATCTCAATTAATAGATGCATAAATCTCAATATAGTATGTAGCAGGACTATTTTTGACAAAATGTGTAAGCAATTACACTATAAAAAAAAACATCATGTCAGTGAAGTAATATTTCTGAATTACATCTCAAAAATTCTTCAGTCTGAGTTAAATTACGTATTTATTTTTTATTAATATCCTAACTCTAGGAAAATTGTTTGCAAATACTTGTAACATTAAAAAAAAAACAAAAACAAAAACAAAGTGCAACAAAAAGGTGCTTCCTGATCTGAACAGAGTTCAACTATTGTCACATGTTCTCCAAACAGAGCATTCTTGTCATCTAGTACAAAACACTGATGTCCCTATTGTGGAGGCATTCAGGCAAAAACTCATAACAATTTAAAAATACAAAACAAATTTCTCTCCTTCAGGTTCATTCAGTAAGAAATATTACATTTATCAAAGACATGTCTTTTTTTCAAACCATAGATCTCTGACAAGACTGTAGCTCCACTGGTTTGTACTTATAACAAAGGAAGAAAAAAATCGCACTTTGACTTGAAACTTTGCAAGAGCAATATATAGAATAATGATCCTTGGTGTAGTCTTTTTGTGGAAAGATTATTGCAATCAGACTAAAACTGTTAGAGGAATTTTACAGAAATTTCTATTTTTAGAAACTATGGCAACATCTTTCATCAAAATCAAAAAACGATAAAGACAATTAAGGAGGCTGGGGGGTCAACAAATTAACCACAAATTAACCACCAGATTTAACTTAATTTTTTAGATATGATATCTTAAGCTGTCAGCTATCATTTGGCAAAGAAAAATTTCAAAAATTTTAGTTTGAAAATTTGATCATTTTCTATATCTTCATATGGAGCTCTTCTTCTATAGGAGATCAATATAGTCTAAAAATGGCCACAACCCCCCAGCCTCTTTAATCTACTTGTGTGCTAAGTATATAGAAATCAGACCAGAACTGTAGGAGGAGTAGCGTTTTCAATGTTTTCACAAAAATTTCTATTTAGTAACCATGGCAACACTGTTCATTGAAATCAAAATCTAATATATAGCATTTTGTATCTTAGTGTAGTCCTCTTGTGTCAAGTTTTATTGAAATCAGACCAAAAATGTAGGAGGAGTAGGCTTTTGAAAGTTTTTCACTAAAATTTCTATTTTTAGTAACCATGGCAACACCATTCATCGAAATCAAAAACTGATTAAAAAAAAATAATGTATCTTTGTGTAGTCTACTTGTGGGCCAAGTTATAATGAAATCAGACCAAACCTTTAGGAGGATTAACCTTCTGAAATTATTTCACATAAATTTCTATTTTTAGTAATTAAGGCAACACCGTTCATGGAAATCAAAAACCAGTAAAAAGAATTAAGTATCTTAGTATAGCCTAATTGTGTGCTAAGCTATATTGAAATCAAACCAAAAATATAGGAGTAGCCTTTTGAAAGTATTTCACATAAATTTCTATTTTTAGTAACCATGGCAACATTGTTCATGGAAATCAAAAACCAATAAAAAGAATTAAGTATCTTAGTATAGCCTACTTGTGTGCTAAGTTATATTGAAATCAGACCAAAACTGTAGGAGGAGTAGGTGTTTGAAAGTATTTCTTTAATTTTCTATTTTTAATAACCATTGTCAACACCACTCATGGAAACCCAAAACTGATAAAAGAATTATTATCTTAGTATAGCCTATTTGTGTGCTAAGTTATTTTGAAATCAGGCCAAAACTGTAGGAGGAGTAGGCTTTTGAAGGTATTTCACTTAAATTTCTATTTTTAGTAACCATGGCAACACTGTTCAAGGAAATCAAAACCCAATAAATAGAATTATGTATCTTAGTATAGTCTACTTGTGTCCCAAGTTATATTGAATTCAGACCAAAACTGTAGGAGGAATAGCATTTTGAAAAATTGTATACAGACAGACTAAGACAGACAGACAGATGACTTACACCTTACTATCACAGCTCTTTTGGTCTCTGACCAGAAGAGCTAAAAACAAAACACAAAAAAAAAAAAAAGAGGAAGTTGAGAAATTAAGAAATGATGTGTTAAACTGTAACAGGAAACATCACTGATGAGCATCTTACACATCACAGAAAAAAAGTATAGATTTGAAATCTGATTGCAAACATGATAAACAGGACTCTCATCCGACAGACCTATTGACACATTTGATTTGGGGGACTTAAAGCTCTTATTGGATCAAACTGAGGGAATTTTAAAAGGAGGAAAAGCACTTAGGTTTTATTTGGTTGGGATGTGCCACTTGAACAGCATAACTACATGGTATCTGCAACAAAATTACCAGAATATTAACAGTTTTAATAGTTATATTTTTAGCAGTTTCAATGTATAACAAGTACCGGTAAATTCAAAGAATTTTGGTTCCTCACTTTTGATGTCTTATTCGTTCGGATGCAGTTATTTATGGCATATTGTAACTGACTTGTCTCTAGCACTTTGAGGTTAAGTCTCGGGGTCAAAAACCATAGTACCTGGTACATTCAGAAAGGTCTTGTAACAGGTAATGCAAATGTGAAAGATGAATGCCCTATCTTCTCTCATTCAAAAGTTATCACCAATGTTACATATTTTATAAAGTTGGTCAAACTTCAAAGTGAAAAAAATCATAGTATATTTGAAAAGGTTCTGTCATAGGTAATACATATCTTAAATATGAAAGCCCTATCTTTTCTCATTCAAAAGTTATGACCAAAAGTTTTTTGTGACAGACAGACTGACAGACACACAGACAGATAGAATGCCAAGCCAATGAGATTTAAAGTCCCTTACTATAGCAAAAGCAGGGGACAACTAAATTAAGTGTAAGACATCCAGTTAGAGAAATTCATAATTGAATTCCTTTAATCTCCATATTTCACTTTAAACTTTCATTTGCTTTCAATAGAGTATACCATGAAAACTGGCAAATTTATCAAGTACTTAGTAGCATGATTCTTTTATGCTAAATACTTTAAATAATACTGCTCCTAAATTACATCAAAACTTAAAAAAGACATTTCAGTATTTCTCTGTATAATGACATCTGTTGCCTCAGCTTGCATGTCTATAGTTTATGAGGAGAAGAAAAAAATTGAATAAGATCTCTGTTTATCAATAATATGCTGCAGGAAGTAGCACTCAAAACAATTTCCTATGTAACCACCCGCTAGTTAAAAACTATAAATGTTTAAACACGAAATAGAGAAAGTTCAAGAGTCCATTTTTTTTCTAGGAAAAGCTACAATATCCTCAAGTAGTAAAAACTAACACAATAGTTTATTCTTTGATACTGCGTGACTTTCTATTCCTGTGACAGAGTAGTCATCTCATGTATCCTGTTCCCTCTAGGATTATGCACAGTGTTCGACCTTAACGCCTGTCCATCGGCCTGAAACCCAACAAATATTCATGAGGACCAATGAATTAAAAATTTTTTCTTTCCATTGTGCCAGTAAAATAAAGTCAGGTTTGGTTTAAAAAACCAAGAACTTCACCAGTAATACCCCAGGTAAAAAGTAAAACTAAAAAGAAATAAATGAGATGACTTCCGATTTCTTTAAAAAATTTGTTTGAAAGTACCTATCTATATCAGACTATAAGACTGTGGGTCAATTAATTAATATTTTCAGTATTCAGCTGTTTTATGTAAGAAATCCAAGCCCATACCATTGCTGTTGTTGGGACAATATGAAATATATTTAATACGTATGAACATTAATGTGAATTCACTTTTACTATAAACATTGTATATTTTCAACCAGAAAAAAAATATCTGCCAATGGAGGTGTTGACACTACATTTATACAAAGGCCAAATTCCACATTGAATTTTCATCCAACACATCTCACAGTCTTTGTAAAATTAAACTTTTGTCATCTATTACGTCTCTTGCTTTTTCTTAACTTCAATTTAGTAAATTTAAAAAGATTAAAAAAGAACAATTTAATTTTAAAAAAAAGGAAATATTAACAAAGACAACAAGTCTCAACTCAATATTTACACTTGGAAAAGCAAAATACTGTATGTTATATTTTATTATCCCCTCGTTCAGTTTTATTTCTGTCATTGGAATATGAGAGGATCACAAAATAAATGACTAAAATAAAAATATATATATATATACACAAGGACAAACAAAATTTAAAGTTAAGAGAATTCGATTTAGAGTTAGTCTTTTTTCAGCTGTCAGTTTTCCATGATAATGCCACCCCCCTCCCCCAGCCCTTTTCAAAATCGATCCTATAAAAGAGCCTGACATCATTTCAACTAACTCCAAGTAGAATTTAAAAATTCCATATTCTCATTGCATTTGGCTAGGATTTCTGCAAATGTAAACAAGTAGATGGCATGAACTGCTTAATGAGTTTGTATCATTTAATCATATAATAAATCAATAACTGCTGTTTTTTGGGTCAATACGTTGATTTAGCCACTTGAGGAGTACAATATTCACCAAGCCCGATGATTTAGCCACCTTAGGAGTACAATATTCATAGTAACCTCAAAAACAGCAATGATTGTATAATATTGCATTGTGCTATTGTCCAAAAAATTGTAATTGTATTATCTACATAAATGTAAATTTACATGTAGAACAAAAGACAACAGAGATCTTCCTTAATTATGATCTGCAATCAGCAATGTATACCAATATGGCAATATCCCTGAATTACAAAGTTTTAACTGCATAAATCAACATGATACCATACAGCAAAATTCAGAAAACTAATTTGCACTTGTAAAGATCATGTGACCTGCACCCAGTGCTGTGATGACTGTTATTGTCCTATGTTGACTTGCATCCCCCTAGCTACTTACACTACATAAATTAAACTAAACAGATATAATATTTCTATTGATATTAACCTACAAACTCTTACTTTTCTTCAGTTATTGCTTAAATGGGTTAATTAAAAGATGTTTAAATGGACATAAAAATAAATTGGATTGCAACTTATGCTTTATTTTTCTGAATCAGTGAATTACATTTTTTATATTAAATGGTTGACTGCCTTGTTTTTAAGAAAGTGATTGATGCTTCAAAATAGACTTACTGAATACTGATGCTACATATCAAAATTACCTCCATACTATAAAGAAACCTGAACTTTTTAAGGCTATTTAAATGGTTGGCATATTTTACTTATAAATAAAAAAAAATGATGTTGTGTGCTGCTATATATTACAGATACTTGAAATATCCCCTGGGACATAAAAAATTTTACATATTGATTTACGATTTTGGTTGATCACAGAAAGATAGAATTCTGAACATCATAGAAAGTTTACAATTTCTCAATATTCTAGAAATTTGATATTTACAACCAAAATAGATCACAATTAAAATATATATAAATCCAGACATTAATTTTTTTGTTTGTATCATCTGTCCTTAATAAACAATGAGAAACAAAAGAAATTGTAGAAAACCTTTCTTGAATTTGTTAAGAATTCAGGTAAATTGTTTTTAAAATACCAGAAAAATTTAAAACAATTATGCAGATTTACTGGTTTTTCCACTTGATAAATATATAATATTTTTCAGCATGTCCCACTTGTGAATATAATTATAGCAGTCTGCACATTGATCACAGAACTGTAAACAATTACTATGCTTACTTTTCTTTAGGAGATCAAGCATTTCACAACGGTTTTCCTGTACAATAATAATCAAAATGTTATCCCTTTTATATTACCTTGCCAAGGACCCATACTAAATTTTGAACAAAGAATCCCCATTGTAAAACTGAAGAGGGGGTGGGGTGGGGGTACTTTAAAGGCCATAAAATATTTTAAGAAGACAAATCAATTCACTAATATCAATCTCGAATAAAAGTCTTGCAGAGCCTTTGTGTGTGGGAAGAAATAATAAAATGCACAAATATTAACATGTTTCATGCTGACTTAGATTGATTACGTGTTTATATTTGCAAATTTTAAAAATATCCTCTACATGCCACAGAATGACACAGACATGTTTATGGTATGTTATGATTGCATCTTAACTGCATGCAACAGACAAGGCCATGTAATTATTTTTCATTTTCTGAAAAAAGTGGCATACATTAAAGAGGAAGTCTACAGGTTATAAGTAAGGAGCAGTGATTACAAGAATATATTGAAATTATATTTAAATCACTGATTTTCAGCAATAGGTATAATAACATATACATAATTATATGAAATCCCCATACATGTCAGGTGCGGATCCAGGAATTTTTTCCGGGGGGGGGGGGGGGGTTCCACCCCAGTCAAAAAAAAATTCCAACCCAAAAATTTCTTGACAAGCAAAAAAAAAGTCCTTTTTCATTTGCTTCAGTATGTACAGGTAACTCTTGATGGCTTGAACTTCAAGCTCTCGAAGTTCTTGATCGCTCGAAGTGAGTCTCCGGTCCCGAATTTTTCCCCTATATAACTAAGCAAATTTACTCTTGATTTCTCGAACTCTTAATCTCTCGAAACCCTTGATCCCTCGAAGTCAAAATGCAGTCCCACTATGCATATTCTATTAGAATTTACCCTCGATACCTCGAAGTGGCTATGTGTATACAAGGTTATATAATTAGCACCTTTACCTGGAGATTTAAATGGCTCCAGGCAGAAGACGCGGGTCTCGAGAAACGGGATGTTTATTCAGGTGACACTTATGCTGCAAGGTGATAACTGATTTATAATTAATCATATTTTGCCTATATGCTATTAAAATGATTATCATCGACTGTCTTACGATAATTTAGAGACGCAGTGTCAGTGAAAAGTAGTAATTGATTAAAAGACGAAACACTAATTTAATTTTCATTTCGAGTCAGTGTCAAAGTTAACAATAATAGGGGTATTGGTTAGTTTATATGTACCAAAGTTTGGCATTATTAATACTAGTCATATCATACTTTGAATAGAGGGGGCCCAGGGGGCGAAGCCCCCGGAAGCTCCTGGGTTTTTGTGTATTTTAAGAGTAAAACCAGGCACAAAAATAGTGGTATTGGTTTGTTACATGTATATACCAAAGTATGGCATTATTGATATTAGTCATATCATACTTTGAAAATTTTAGGGGGGGGCGTGCGCCCCCCACGCCCCCCCTTAAATCCGCCAGTGGTAGTATGATGTCCATATTACAAAGATTAAATAAATATACATGAAATGACGATATACATTGTTGCTTTACTCAGTTTAATGAAAAATTCATCTAAATTACGAAAAAATATCGTTGTTTTATAAAAACCACGTGTAAAAGGTTAGCACTGCGTGAAAATCATTACATCCGGTAAGACTAATTTTAAAACTTGTCAACAAACTGGGAAAATTCCGGACTCTTGATCTCTCGAACTCTTGATCTCTCGAAGTTTTTCCTCGGTCCCGCGGACTTCGAGGTATCAAGAGTTACCTGTACCTTTAATAACCCTGCAAATTCCAGGGGTTCCGGAACCCCCCTCCCCGACCCCCCCTCTAAATCTGTGTATGCATGTACCTGAAAGTGTTTACCAGCTCATACATACTATATGTATGTGAAGTTGCACAACTATTTTGGGTACAGTTTTGATTAACCTATTCTGCAAATTACCGTGTCTTCCAATGTATCTATCTCCTACACAGAAATTTTGTTTCCCTCTCATACACCTCTGCAAATGGTGGTCTCATGTCAAGATTTTTTGAAAGATTAAAAAAATGATATTCAAAGGATTCTTCCAAGTTAAAGCAATAGCTCTACACACGCTGAGTATATTCTAGCTACCTTACAAGACAAGTATTAAAACAAGAGGACCATGGGCCACAATACTCACCTGAGTAACTTTGGCCCTGTTGTTCTACACAAGATTTCCCCCCCCTTGTAATACTTATTGTGGCCCCATCCTACCCCTTGGGGTCATGATTTGGACAATTTAGAATCTACACTACTTCAGGAAGCTTCCATATAAGTTTCAGCTTTTCTGGCCTCATGGTTCTTGAGAAGAAAATTTTTAAAGATTTTTCCTATATATTTCAATGTAAAAATTTGATTCCCTAATGTGCCACCCACTCTTCCCCAGGGGGCTATAATTTGAACAATTTAGAATCTAGTGCACTACACTACCTCAGGAAGCTTCCATATAAGTTTCATTTTTCTGGCCCTGTGGTTCTTGAGAGGAAGATTTTTAAAGAATTTTTCCTAAACATAAAACTTTGATATGAACAATTTAGAATCTACTTCACCCCAGGAAGCTTTCACATAAGTTTCAGCTTTTCTGGCCCCGTGCTTTTTGAGCATTGTTGAGAAGAAGATTTTTTAATGATCCCACCTTATTTTTTTCTTTTCTTGATTATCTCCCCTTGTAAGGAGGCTTGGCCCTTCGTTTTAATAATTTAAACTCCCCTTCACCCAAGGATGCTTTGTTCCAACTTTGGTTAAAGTTGGTCCAGTGGTTCTTGAGAAGAAGTTGAAAATGTGAACATTTAACAGACGGACGGAGAACGGACAATGGGTGATCAGAAAAGCTCACTTGAGCTTTCAGCTCAGGTGTGTTAACAATTTTTAAAATTATAATGACTTATAATAAATTTATTATATTGCACTAGTCATAGTGATATTAGCCAATGACAGAGGTGAATGTAAGAGCCACTGGTAGAGAGTGCCAATGTATGTATATTGCCAAAACTCCCAAAACTAGATGGTTATTTTAATATAATGAAAGTGGCACAGAATTTAAATATCACCTTTTAAAGTTATTTGGTTAGATATATTTTGTACTGCGTAAAATATTAGCCTAATTGCTTTGAAATCACCTGCCAGGTAAAGGGTACTGAAGAGTGGATAAGAGTAGGGAATTTAATTTTCCCTTGATATCGTGATCAGATTGTACATCCATCATTCACGCTATTACCAGTATAATGTCCAACCTACTTAAACAGGTCTGGTCTTGGAAGATTAACAGATAATTAAACATCACACAGTGAACCATCTTTGCTAGCCAAGAGTAGCAATCCGCTCTTCTTCTCTTTTCACCCTTGGCAGATTGAGTCAACTTTTGTTGAATGCAGAATTATGCATTTCAAAGGTTCCAGCCAGAGTTGGCACCACCAATTAAAACTTGTCTAACCTCGTGTAGCAAAAGAATGTGAACAAAAAATTTTGAAGAGAGAGGAGGAGCAAATAATGTTACCCTTGGCTACCGAAGATGACAGTAAACATGGTGAATATTCTCCATGTCCGTTTGATCACTCAGATAACTTCATTTATAGACATACATGTATATATTCCCATGACAAAATTAAAATAAAACATGTAATGTTACAAATTTTTTTCATCACAAAAATTTGTAAAATCACTACAATGTCAACATGTATTAATACAGATATGAAAATATCACAGCTAGTTCCTTGAACAAATATGACCTGAGAGCCTTTCTTAGATAACAGGGAGGAAATGCAATTGACCAGACTAAGATTCAAATCTGATTCCAAGCCAACTGAACTCTAAACAAGTGCTCTCCCAGTGAGCTACCTGTCCACTGCCGAATGAATCTGCCTGTCAACCATATTACTCCCAGGCCCTCCTTAAACATCTTTGACCCGAAAGATCAATTAACTATCAGGATATAATTGCAGAATTATAAAGTGTATATGATGTGATGTGTTTCCTTTGCATTTGAAAAAATTTTAAATAAATTTTAAAGCTACATGGCATATTTTTGATAAGTTCAGATAACTAAAAGTAATAAGATCTTTTTATTTGTTTTATTACTTTATATAAAGATAGGACTTTTCTGTAAATTTCACAATTATATCAATCGCATTCAAAAGACATAAAAAATTTAACACATTAACCAATTTATTTACTGACTCCACAAAAATAATAAAGATTTGAATAACTTCACCTTAATTTGATCGTGTGACACTACCAGTATAATTTACATTATTCAATAATACAACAATGAGAACAAGTAGATCAGCGAACACAAGCAATTTAACAGATTTAGACAGAAGAGCAAGGAAGAGATAGGCAAATATGGACATGATGGAAGAACAAAGAGAAAATTTCAAAATTGGTGAAAATTTTAATTTTAACATATATAACATATATCATGTATATCTATACTCAATTTCGTATTTTTTTTAAGCTTAAAAATGCCATATAGAGCTTTAAGATTTTCAGCTTTGTCAAATTCACATTCAGACACTAGTAATCTACGCTCAAGTCGCTTTAAAAATTAATTTATGTTAAAAACCTTCTCTTATTATGAATAGCTCATGCCAAAAATTAGCAGCTGCTAGTATGACCTTTATACCTTTATGTCTGCTTCAGGTAACACTCATTCTAAATTAATATCATAGAACATATATTTCTTTCCAAAAAATGTCTCCAACCAAAAAAAAAAGCTGTCATCCAGCACAGCATTAACACAATGAGGCCACGTATTAAATAGTACATAAATTTCTGTAATTTATACAGTCACAGACTTAATCAGACAAATATGTCAATATCCCCATTACTCTTCCCTCTTGTTACAGTGTATACGAGTGAATGAAAAAAATTAACACTTCTAATTAACATAACACAAATTTACAATCTGATGACTGAAGTAAATTTGCTTTTAAATACATGTATTCATTTGAACTTGTGAAACAATAACTTAACATTTCTTATGCAAGAGAATCTTTCCTGATCACTGTTTAGATGACAATATGAGCAAACAATGCATCACAGGTAACATCTGACGGTATCATTTTTTTGTCACACCAATTTAAAATGTTCAATTCACCAGATTTTATTGAAAAAATATCGAACAAAAGTTAGTGAAGTAAAAATGACTATAGATTTTATCTTCATTTACATTTAAGGACCAAACATCAATAAGTTAACAATTATAGGGCTATAAAAGAACTGTAGCTGAATAATTTACAAGGAGATTCTACTCAACCACCATTAGATCATCAATTTTCAAAAAATCATTTTGTATTCAAAAGCATGTGGTTCATGAGTACTGCATGTATCCTTTTTAGATGTTATCTGAATAATATTTCTTCAAGTTTGTATCACTTCCTATCATACTAGGTTTTAAATGTTAAATTTCTGGTCAAATTTATTCACAATACTGCTTAATAGGCATAGCATCTACATAGCTGGGCTGCTTAAGATCATAGAGTCTACATAGCTGCTATGATCTTGAATGAAAAGCTAGCCTAGCCATAACAAGTGTTAATTCATACAGATGTTCAATACGACCTAGATATCTAGCCTATCAGCTATGGCAAAGGCTATCTGCTAGGATCTTGAACACAGCCCTATATTGTTCTGGCCTTGACCTATCTTCTTTGACCTTGATAATAAGGTCACCTCTGGGTTTACTTTGGGGGTTAAGAGGCACCAGAAACAGAATATCCTTTTCACCTAGTACTTAATTACTGACAAACAAACAAGCAAAACAACTCATTCATTTTCAAGATATTTACCAACATCACAGACTAATAATTCTTATTACAATGTACTTGAACTTTGATTTTTGTTACTTAACTTCAAAGTTTCATACTCCAAAAAAAAAAATAATTTACTGGTAACTTAATTGTTTTAAACATACTTTGAAAGCAGATCTGTAGAAATCTTAAATTTATGTTTGAAGGATCAGTTTTCAGAAAATTGTAAACAAGAAAGTTTACAACAATAACAGCGTACTTTGAAGAAAGAGAACAAGACAGGAAACTCCTCAATAGCTGTGTCACCTTCAGTCGTGACATTTCCAAATGTTATTAATAAATCAACGTCACTTGTACACAGATGTCCTTACAGCCTAATTTAGTATTAAGTTTATTTCCAGTATTATCGACAAAGTTTTCTTCCCAGTCAAACAAATGATATTATAATGATAAAACCAAAACATGTCATGAAGTCTAAAATATAGACATGCTAGAACTATTTAATCCAACACAAGCAATTAAGAGGCTGATTCCTTTGCCCAATTCCCAAGAGATACAGATAACACCTGCTTGATCAGAGATGCTCTACCAGTTATCTCCTCACACTTAACTATAAAAAAAAATACTTAAACGATGAATTGACACCCACCACAACATTTTATAGGAAAATTTTTTTTTAAAAGTTGGAACAAAAAACAAAAATAATTTACATTATTTTTTTTTTCAAAGTGCAAACTTACATTAAGTCTACTGTAGTGTACGTAAATTACAAAGTATATTAACTAAATATGAAATCATTATATTCACCAAAGAAAATGCTGTCACCCTACCTTTCTTGGTCTTTGCATTCCAAGTGCACATGACAGAGGACTTTGCATAGAATTGTTATTATAAACAGGATAAGAGGAATAGCCAGGGGGGCTGCCACCACAGTGGGGGGACATTTTGGAGCATGAGCTCTGGGTATCTGAGTAAAAGTTAGATGAACTGTCCTGCCTCATGCAATCCATACGAAGATTATGCCCATTATAGCGATTCTGTCTGCAACTGTCTGAGAAATGGTCTGGTCTCATGGCCTGCCTACTGTAGCCATTAGATGGATAGTGAGTGTCCGGTTCTACCTTGACCTGGCTATATAACATTTCACACACTGGCTGTCCATTACTGTACATGCTAGTAGAGCAAGGAGGAGATTGAAGAGTAGTAAAACTACCCTCCATAGTTCAAACAATAACACCAAAACTAAATCACTACAAATTATGTCCTTATCATATGAAAACAATGCAACAGCAGTAAACACTGCAACTGCTTGGAAATTCCTCGATACCACGTTTATGCAATATCAAAATACAGGAAACATTTGTTTCCTGGGATGCTTCAATATAACACTTGAACCAGTTTCTAAACAATGCCTTGTTAGATCTTCCGTTCCATAAAATAGAGTTTCCTATGGAGGTGTTTCTATACTAGTGATTGATTGAGGCTTCAAACCCTCATAGACCTTGATCGTCACAGACCACAGTGTCAACTGCACGCTTTATCGTCATATCACTGTAATGAAGAAAGACTAAAGGTGTCGTCCCTTAATACTAAACTATCTAAACCATGTCAAGATAATAGGGGGATTCCTATATTATAATATCTGCCTATGGCTCATTGCTCAGATGAGCACATGATATGTTATTTTAACAAGTTCCCACCCACTTTGCAAACGCACATCCTGTAAAATTACTCGGAAAAACTAAAACCCCCTGGATCAATATGTCATCAATGTATACAAGGTTTGTTATGTTTGTTTATTCGTGTAGACCTAGATTCTACAATTTTTATCTTTCATACGAACTACCACTTACAACAATTGCAGAACAGTTGACGTCTGGTCAGAAGATGCCTAGGATGAAGTTGAAATATGTTGACCTTATTTCAATTAAACTTCCACGATTGTAATTGTAAAACGACAATCCTTTCAATTTCCAAGAATCAGCTGCCTCGATCCATTTCTTGGAAATGAGCACCCATGCTGGTGGAGTGTTTCGCACACTAACACATTCAGCCCCGGATCTTTTATAGCATCATGAACTTACACAGAATATTTTAACATGTGTAAGAGGATATATGATACGCAATGTTATAGTAAACTCATCTATCATTCAATTCTATGAAAGTACAATAAAAATGAAGCCAAAAGGCACATGTAAAAGTGATCTAAATTTCTGTACGCACTATTCCAAGAGAATTCTGTTTGTATCTAAACTGTATTTCAGCTTTACACATTCACAAATAACACTAAAAATAAATAGTAATAGGCTACTGATAATTTAGATTAAGTTCAGAAAATATTATCTGATTTCTTCTGGATAAATTCACGTTTTTTGTCCGTTTGATTCGGAGTGAAATTGTCTGTGAACGAAATAACTATGCCCTATGGTGCAGCAATTTACCCAATTATGCCGATTATGTATGGTAAATAAAATAAAACAAGCATCAAAACTCAACAAACTATTAAATGCAGGTAATTAACATAAAATACATGAAAACATGCTACAAATAAAAACACTTAAAAAAAACAACTGGATTCGATAGGAATGTGACTAAAATATAAAAAAAAAATACCTTGGTTACTTTCATTTTGAAAGAAGCGGGTGTGACTAATTGCAAACACTAAACATAGAGCCGCCGTGTTTATTCTTTGAACAAAGAATTTCAGAAAAGAAGAATTGGGTATTAAACTCTTTTTATTATTAAATTAAATAACAGGTCATTATGAATGCAAATGAACAAATACAAGCACCCTGATAGAACAAAAGCACCTGACGAACGGTTGCTGTACCCCCCCCCCCTTTTCTGAGAAACCGGTGTCTGTGGATGGAATTTTTATATACCGTATAGGGGCAATCTCTAAAGCTAACAAAAAAGGAAAATGATGTCAAATAACGAAGTATTGGTATGACAGGCTAGGAATTCATGTATATTTGCTAAGTTACCGTGTCAAAAAAAAATCTCAGAACGGGGGGGGGGGGGGGGGGGGAGGTTACACCAACCGTTGTTTGTGGTGGACCCTTAACCACTGTTAACGAACAGTACATTGAACCAACGTTGGTCCAGTGTTAGCACTTGTATTTCTTTGTTTGCTTGTTTGTTTGTTTGTTTGTTTGTTATTCATTTTTATTTATTTTGTTTGTTTTTGTTTTGTCCAATGTTGGCCCATGCAACAGTCATGCTAGAACTGAAGAACGATGTGCATGTAAGTTCGGAGCATTTCATTGGGCCATCGTTGACCCAGAAAGAGAAAATGGAATGTTTAAGGCTTTTAATGTATATGCGTGATTTATAGAATCTTATGCTATGTATAAACTTACTTATAATGAAAAGGTGTAGATCTAACAAGTTATTAAAAAAATTATTTCAACCAATCCGCATGTATTTTTACATGTACTAGAAGTCTGTTTAAGTTATCATTAAGGAATTCATTTTTGAAGAGATTTAAATAGCGATATGGTATTTTTAACATAATAGAGGAACTGATGGAGAGGAAAAAATCCTATATGCCATAAGACCATTTAAAAGAGTCCCGTAAAGGGACTTAATTATTTACATGTGTGAGAGACAGCAATCACACGGACATGCAGGAATTGAAAAAGGAGTGGGTGATCATTCAAATGTGATATGATGGATTTTTAGAGGAGTTTGGGCTTGATTATAGTGATGTGGAATATACATGTACTTGAAAAAAACACTGATCTATCTTCATTTTCCCTCTGTCGATTGTGAAAAAAGATAATTTATTGAAAGTAAACTGAAAAGTATTAAACATTGAATTTCTACCAGGAACAAGTTGATTTACCAAGATTGATTAAATTTAATGTGTTGTAATCATGGAAATAGTAAAAAATACAGGGATTGATTATGTTGAACTAGTATATAATTGATGTAGTCTCGCTTTCCCCAGAAACGTGCAAAGTCTCGAGAACGAGAGTCTGGGGAATTGATAGTTAGCCCTACGAATACACAAATATATATTACGATATATTAGCCCAACATTGCGCCTCTAAAAACAGCAGAGGTGGGATCAGGTGCCATGGAAAAGTAACCATTCCCTGTGCGCTGTGTGCTCCTTGTCATGATCAGGAAAAACAGAAAAATCCTAAAGAATCCAGTGAGAAAATTGTATAAAAAATCGTCAGTCAAAATTCAACTTGCGATAGATTTGTATTTGCTGACAAGGTCATTGTATCGACCATAGAATTTGCAAAAATGTTGACTTTAATCGAGACTTTTGATATTCTTGTTTCATCAATTAGTTTACTAGTTATCAGGTCTTTCCACAGAAAGGTGGAAAGACCTATTGATATTCTTCTGTTTCTTATTATGTCTTTCTATTTGTCAATAGCTTGCCCTGTTTTACAAATTGTTCCTAGCAGGGATCGACATTAACGGTTGTCCGATTGCCCGGGACAAGTAAATTCTCAGTTCGGGCAAGTGAATCTTGCGACGTACTTGTCCGATCGGGCAAGTGATTTTTTCCTCATAGAAATGTACATATTTATTTAGTTTACATTAATTTATATAAAAGACAATAAATTGAAGACTTGATTTCCGCCAGGTACCTGACTGACATTGTTTTTGTATTCGGAATTCCTTGTCAGCATTTCTGGATTATACCTTTCATTTGAAAATCGGATTCGTTATTCCGTTCTTTTCCCCTGGTAAATATGCTGTTCGTCTAACATTTTTGTTAACTTCTTATTTGGAAATTAGATTATTTATTCACTTACAGAATATAAGTACAGTTTAACACGATGTATCCTGATCAAGGTAAAGATCGATGTGTGTTACGTAGCAACTATCTTTCTTCAGCGTTGTTTCACAGTTATCTCAGAAAATCACGATTCACAAAAGAATCCTACCGAAAATAATTTTTACAAATATGAATTTTATTAAAACGGAGGGTTATTGCTATATGGCAGTATGTGCTAACAGGTTAAATTTACAAGGACAGTGGTATACATTTATGTACAAACGCAGCATCGAAATTTTTTCAGGTACCTCACCTTACGAAATTGACGGTAGTGTATTTGGTCACATTTTTTCGTCATAATATTTACAGTAATAAAAAAATTTCTTCTGAAGTTCTTTCCTTATTTTGGGCAACCAAGTTTTGCGTTCGGACAAGTCAAAGTTTGAGATCACTTGCCCGAAGGGCAAGTAAATCTGAAAGTTAATGTCTATCCCTGCCTAGGTAGAGCATGCTGGAAGGAATCACCTGGGAGACAGACATAAACTCAATATGCAGGTGATAATGCTATATTGCTACATACGTTTATAAGGGAAGTTGACAATAGAAATAAAGTTTGCAGTCATCACGTTTATCATAAAGTTTTGTTGTTAGGTTACCATTAAGTGAGTCTGAAAATATTAAGATTTCAAAGGCGGATCCAGGGCCGGCGCGCCGGGCGCAGCCCCCCCCCCCCCCGTTTGAATTTTTTGTATGTAGAACTTATATGTCCATTATCCTAAAATCAAGGAAAAAACATTTCTTATTTGTAAGAATTCGTCAGCTTCCGAGGGCTTCCCCCATACCCCCACCAGGGCTTTGCCCTAGACCAACTGGGGGGGGGGGGGCTTCAATCCAGCCCCCAGACCCCCTGCCTTCTACTGCGCCCCCCCCTCCCCGTTATGAAATTCCTGGATCCGCCACTGGATTTCATGAATTTGTAAGTGCCAGGAGTTTTTACACAACTAAGGACGGACCTAGGAATTTCTGTCTTGGGGGAGGGGGGTCTGGGACCTCTTTGAGACCAAAAGTGGGTCTAGGGCGAAGCCCTGGTGGGGATGCAGAGGGCAAAGAAGCTCATGAATTTTAAATATATTTAGATGTAAAATTGAGTTAACCTTATAATTAGCTTCCACTAGCAGAGTCAAAGGCGGCACCCCCCCCCCTCCTCCTGCCACACATTTTAAATAGTATCAATAATCAAAGTATACAAAATTTCTCATGAGAATTTTTTTGGTTGCTGTCATTATTTGCTCGTCATTGAACCCTTCTAGATGTATTTATATTTCCTGGGTTTGAGCTCCCTTCAGTTTCATGGTTTGTGAAAACGCATATGGCCTCTCTATATGTCTTTCTTGTTCTTGTAAGAATCGATATGTTTGAAAACTATTTTGAGGATATTTCAGCCAAACGAAAGATAAAAGAGTAAAAAGATTTTTGAGTCAGAAAGACTTCGTTGTGCAAAATGAGCAAACGGTATCACATGGATTAAAATTAAAATTGAAAATCGCTGAAAACAGCAGTTAGTTATAAAAAAAAAAAAGAAGATACTTTTTTATGTATAGTACTTTGAAATAAAAAAAAAATCAATTGAATTCAACAGCTTCAGATGAACGTGTTCACAACTACTCTACATGTATAAAACTGTATAGATCTCCGGGGGAAAATGTTTACAGACCACGGAGAGTTATACACAAAAACCTTGGTGCTTGTAATTCATCGCGCATAAAAACGTACTTTATAAACATGTCCATAGTAAACAGCACCCCTCCCCCCTTACACACACACTTTTTGATCTTTTGCTGTCAATTAATGTGGGAATTTTCATTCAAAGGGCGGCCCCTTTTTTGTTGCAGAGCCTGTCAAAGTTTTCTGCTCCCTCCCCGTCACAAGTTCTTTTTTATTATTTTTTTTTTCATGCCCCGGTGAAAATCTTTGCTATCTGCCTACTCAAACATCGTATCGATTATACCAAAAAATTCTGAAGACATTTCATTTTAGGTCAGAGAATTTAAATCTCTTAGACCCAAAAGATACTTAAAAGATTAAATTCATTCATTCATATATATTAGATGTGCACTTATTCGAATTGAGGTCAGTCGACATGTTCTCCAATATTACTGTTTTCCCTAAGAATTTGTCTGAAGTATTGCTACTTGAACAAGTTTCCATACAAAGAAATTGACATACCTTACCAGGCATTTATGCAAAGTACTGGAGTTTCCTATCTAATCCTGTTGGAAATCACTTGAATTGCCAATATCACAATTTTTGTGTATTTCCTTTTTAAGACACTTTGAAAACAGTTTAGAAATCACAAGATAGTGATATTATTAATAATTTTTCATATAATATGAAAAGATATAAAACGGATATTCGAGGAACGTGTGATCAGACCTTAGATGATGTTTACTTACTGTTAGTTTCATATCTTTAATTCAAAAGCCAGAGCGAATTACCGAATAAGAAAGCATAGGGTTGTACACGAGTCGGGGATTTCCATTCTTTTAGTTTCGGTACTGAAACATGAGTTATATGTCTCTTATATAATAACTGCTGCGTGGTGCATTTGCATTATTTTAATACAGTGTTAGTCGAATCTCTTTTCTTTTCTCTTTTCTTTCTTTCTTTTTTTTCATAGAGGAAAAGGGAATCTATAAAGATATTTTCACTTTGTTCGTATATCTATCTATTCTATCTATACTTATAAATAAATAAATTTTGCAAATGAATTACGTCCATAACGCCTGCATCTCATACTTACTTCTCTGATATTACCCTAAGTTTGAGATGATGTCTTTAAATTATATTTCAGGGGCGGATCCAGCAATTTTGAAAGGGGGGGGGTTCCAGAGTATTGCTCCTCCTACACACACGTACACTCTCAAACACAGGGACAGAAAAATCATCTTAGGCCGTGTTAAATAATATCTTTGTTTTACGTCCCTTACTTCTTTGAAAAGGCTCCCTTAATTCTTTGTAAATGTATCCTCCAGTCCGAATAAAAAACAAACATATTCCAAAAAGTGCTGTAGCTTAAAATTGAATGGATTTGCAAGATTTAGAAAAAAATAATGAGAATTTGGAAAAAAAAAAACTAGTGTTTGTTTTTAACTGCATTTTCCCACCTACAGGGGACGTAAAACAAAGAAATAATTTACTGTGGCTATATGCATTCTCCCTGACTTATTTAAGTCAGTTCCTTCAAAAGCTGATCCGAAAGATGGTATATAGCCAAAGATCGCCGGAATCTAATAACAAATTTAACCTAGCATGTTATTTATCATATATTGAAATAAGTAGAATATTTTCTACCATCCACTTATAAATAAAAACACTGAAAGGGATGGATAGTGAAGGTAAAATTCATGGAGGAAAGGAAATTATATGTGAGACTCTATATATAGCAAGCGGAATATGAGCAGAGAGCTGTTTTGAAACATGTTTATATTCATTTATATATACTAGACTTAAGAAAAAGCTATTCTAGAAAACATATTTAACCCGTTCTTTTTTCTTTTATTCCTCATCTGGAAAAAAATCCAGTGGTTTCCAACCCAACCCCCCTCCCCTCTGGATCCGCCAAAATTAGTAATAATCGTAAACTTTATTTGAAAGTCTACAGTCGTGTAATAGCAAAAAAACCAAAACATAACAAAACAAAAAAAAAAGTGTAACGGCAATTTTTAAAAAAAACTTCAACAAATGTACGCACGACATCATTTCCTGATTATTTGGATCTCGAGATAAAAAGGTGGTTCGTGAAATGTAGAAATGCTGCAGCACAGGAAATTGACTCGTTGAAAAGAGGACTTTCGTACACTGATGGACAACTTTATCCTTATTATAAGGAGAACCCTGCCTTACATAAACTGGCCCATAGAACGCGGGGGGGGGGGGGCACTTTTTCTGAGTATAGTATACTGATGGAAATAAATAAGGGAACGCATGTATTAATGGTGAAATTTGCTTTATTGTCAGTGGATTTTGATCAAGTATATTTCATTAAATATGTGCATCCCAAGTGAAATTTTAGCATCTGGTGTGTCCTCCCTCATTTCCTCACACCGTCGTGGAACACTCTGTATCAGCTTCCATATCTTAGTAACAATAATTATGCGTTCCCTTATTAATTTCCGTCAGTATATTTTGCTGTAGTAAATTTTCCTTCAGATGCTGGTCCCCCCCCCCCCCCCCCCACTTTTTGTTGCTCTAAGGTCGAGCACTGGCAAATTCCAGGATTTGGACAGTTAATAAGGTTTTTTTTGTTGTTGTTCTTTTTTTTATTTATTATTTATTTATTTATTTATTTATTTTATTTTATTTTATTTTATTTTATTTTATTTTATTTTATTTTATTTTATTTTATTTTATTTTATTTTATTTTATTTTATTTATTTATTTTTTTTTTTTTGCTTAACAGATTTTTTGGGAAGTTGGCCCCCACTTTTAAAACCGTTGCTACGGGCCTGTCTGGCCTTGCATACTTCCAAGGTCAAATCCTCACTTTTGAGCCAGTCTGTTCAGTAAAGCACTGCTGATTGTTTCTGCATTCGTAATCTCAAGCTTCACAAACCCAAGAAATTGCTCTCTTCTGTGTACAAATATCAAACAAGCCGTCCTTATTCCCATAACCCTTGTCCCAATTTCCAAGGAAAGTAACATTTTTTTTTCGAAATAGATTTTTTTTCCGTCGATCTTCAACAAAAACATCTCAGGCTTTTTTTTTTTGAAGAAAATTTGTGCCTCTTAGAAGAAATATGACTATTAAATAGAATCCTTTTCTTTCCCTTTGCGTTTTTCCAGAACCTAAATCCAACTTTTATGATTCGGGATTGGTGTCTGTATGCTGGTCAGGGAGAGCAATGCAGCATGCACTGAAGATCCCGTCATCAGAAACGGAGTACTTTATGTTATATATACATTTGTAAGACAGCTTAAGGTGAAATATCCCTCTGCTCCAAATTTCACCATTTTTTTTTACATTCCCAACATTGATTTTCATCAACAACAATGGCATTAGATTCAAATGGAAAATAGTTTGAAGTATGAAGCATTGCCTACTTTTTCAGAAATGAATATTATGTCTAATCATGATATGAAGAAAATTTGATATGATGAATAGAAAGATCAATATTTATTTTATCTCACCATAAAATTAAGAATATGAGGTATATATGAAAATAATATTTACTATCTTACCTATCTAATTCACATTAGAAAACATAATGAGGAGTTGCTCTTTAAATCAGAATATCACATTGTTGTCTGTGCTTGTAAATTAAAAAATCTACAGGAGTTATCGTTCTTCATTTTCTAGTGAAAAAATATTAATTATTTGGTTATAAAAATTCTGCAGTTTATGTAACAATTAAAAGAATTATATGCCAAGAGATAAAAATATCTCAATTTTTACAGTTTAAAGGAACTGAGTATAAATGTTTTAGGTAAACTATTATAAGTAATTAATAAAATATTGGCCATAGAAAATAGAAATCAATATTTGTAACATGATTCAGATTTGAATGAGTTCACTATAATTTGGTCCTCATTATCAAACTCTGGTAAGACAATTCATAGGAATGCATGGAATAATTTCCTTGGAAAGTTACCGGTATCTCTCTTATCAGAGGGATATTACACCTTAAGTCTCGTATTTTAACGTTTGCCTTGCTGATTCAAGGGATATATGCCTTATTTTTGCTAGCTTACTTCGATGGATCTGAGCAATTCTTCCTTCTTCTTTGTCAACATCTTTACAAAATCCATACAATCATCAGAATCAGCAGTAACTTTGCATAAGAATCATTTTTATCCCTCTCCCCTGGTCGAAGAAAACAATGAAAAGGACAATAAATTCAGTGAGTACATCTGATAAATGAAGGTTATAAACAGTTACATATTCAGCTATGTAGGAAGATCGATCAATTAGAAGTTCCGAGTTTTCTGAAATATTTCCTTCGATGCATCGAAACCGGTCACGTTGGCCTAGTGGTAGAGTGTTCGCTTCGTGATGGGGAAGCTGGGTCGTTCGCCGCGCAGCGTCAAATCTAAGACGTAAACATAGGTAGTGACTGTTCCTTTGCCAGGCGCCCCCGATATTAGAAGTGAAAGTCACGGGTTTTTCGGATGAGACATTAAAACCTGAGGTCTCGTGTCACGGAAGGCGTTTACATCATAAATAACCCTCACTGCTCAATAGCCCTGAGTGCCGAGTATAGGTCTGAATTTGAACTCTTCACAGGTACATGTATATGGTGAATCTCTATATGCGTGAAAAATTTTCGAATGGGACGTAAAACAACAATCAATCAATGTATCGAATTTTCCGTGTCCAGCAGGAACCACGATCTACATTTTTTTCATACCCATGCTTCACGTTTAAATATTGCAATAATGGAGTTTTTCCATCAGCGCATTGTTACAAGGGGTGGGTACTCGGGTGAAGTGGAAACTCTGCATGTGATATATATAGTGGAGTGACAATACCATCAAAATTTTGAAATTAATGCACCACCCTACCCTACAGCTAATTTGTACTTTTTTGGAAAGGTAAATTATTCAGCAATTATTTTCGTCCGGTCGTAGAAAATTCTATGGTCAAAATTTAAAACAATAGGAGGTTAAAGATCAATGATTGAAATCTAACCATAAAAATGAACATATTAAAAAAGCTTAAAGAATTCATAAATTTTCTCGGATTTTGCAATAAATTTGTATGAAAAATTTATTTTTACAGTGAAAATATCGATTTCGTAGAAAAAGAAGGAAATTTTGAACTATGTAATGTCCGTCTGTCTGTCCGTAAAATTAATTGTCTTGGAGTAGATTTAATTCAGTCCTGATGTACAGGTTTTTTGTTCATAAAGTACAAACAGGCAATATTAAGACAGGTGCATGAATAAACAGTAATTAGGAAATCAAAAAAGGACTATACCCCCCCCCTTTCACCCCAACCCCAAAATACGAAATATGACTCAATTTTTAGTTTTGTTGCTTTGAAGTAATATTTTTATTTAAACATTAAATATTAATAATTTTGAATATATTGAACTCTTAAAAAAACATTTTCTGCTCCTGAAGCATATCAATCATCTATATGACGTCATACACGTTAAAGCATTATAGTTTAACCTTTTTTTGTTTTGTTTATAATTATAGATTTCGTTAAACAACTTTATGAATATGAAAGCAGTTTTATCAAGGGTTCTTATGCTTCGAAATATACAGATGTATGCTCGGCGCATATGGCCTTTGGATATATAGGGTTCTTTTAGGGGCCACACCTGTTGTCACAAGACAAGAGCCAACCGAGTGCTAAAAGTTTTGATATTTTTCGTTTCCCTCATACAATTTGCAGGAAAAAAACATACTGATTCTTGTCTATGTCTCGAAAGGTTATGATAATCTGATGAGATTTCGAATAATTGTTAACTCATAAATTCTGCCTGTTATATACTCGGTTGTGAGGATTTAAGAGCAGAAAGATATTGGACTTGTATCGGTGATATAGTAGCAATTCTATGAAAGGGGACAAAGAAAGCATTTTTATATTATTGACGACATGTATTTGTTAGAGCTGTAATTTCTCTGTCTTGTTCACTACTACATCACTTTACAAGGATATGTTTCATCTGAAAAGCAGAATAGAAACTTGATTGAGTTCACAAAATGATACTCCCGCTCCAATAGGAGTTTTCGTCCGGTCGAAGGTGATTCTTTAAAAATACCATCGGCAATCATTCAGGGTTTAAGAAGGAAATGCGTTAACAAAATGGATACCCCTTTGACAAGAATAATGGCAAAGTCCATGTTTTGATATAAGAAATCCCAAATATCTTTCTAATCAAGACGTAAAATTAAAAGTGCACAACACAACGGTTTAAAAATATGTGAAAATCTAATAAAATATCATTTAGCTGTATAGGCGGATTCAGAATAAAAGATGGATACTGGGGTTTTAACAAAATATTATTCAGTTGTATAGGAGGATTCAGAATAAAAGATGGAGATTGGGGTTTTAACAAAATATTATTCAGTTGTATAGGAGGATTCAGAATAAAAGATGGAGACTCGGAACCCCCGATTCCGATGAAACGTAAAATAACAGGTGCCTATTACAAAGCAGTTTGTATTAAAGATTCTATATTAAATAGCATAAATTTGCAAGAGGAATTGCGGATAAGGGATGTCCATCCCGAGTGTGCCGGATAAACTGATGACCAGATACCCTAATCTCTTTAATGTACATGTGTACACCACTCTCCCACCACTTTTCAAGAGGAAGTAAAGTAAGTGATGCATGATCTTTATGATATATAGTCCTTCCAATGATATACTCAAATATTTCCTACATTTTTTGTGAATGTGTCAATAACACTTTATATCTTTCTTCTCTTTGTATTTCACACAACTTAGCATCGCATTTGCATTGCTTACGATGTAGAATAGCAATCTCTAATCATGCAAGATACTGTTCAAATAGAAACATGAATTGAAATGAAAGTAACATGCTTGACCTTTACGTCTTATCTAATTGAAAAATAAAACAGAATAATTATATTCAAATGCTTTTTGATTGAAATCCAGGCTTCATTTGGCGTCTTAAGGAGAACATTTGAAATTTTGTCAAAACTTGCATATTTTCTCCGGAAATTGAATGCTTTCGTTCGAGCGTACATTAGATAACTTTCAGCCGTAGGGTATGTCGGTGCATTAAACTCGAAAAATAAGCGTCTTTTTCTAGGTCTGTCACTGCACTAATAGAAGTGAAGAAGTCTGAATATTCGAAGCTAGAATTGTACTCAAAAGGAGCTCTTAGCAAGGATAAAGTTAAGAAAAATCCTAAATATGTATCTGAAACACAGAGAAAGATCAAAAAATCTATCCAGGGATTAAATGCTTGCAATGCACTCCATGTCAAGCCATTTTGAATATTGAATGGTCAGCAAAGAATGGACTCTCTTTTGGAAAAAGAACAGGGAAAAAGAAAGAGAGCAGATAGGGATAGTAAACAATGTTAAAAGACAGGCGCTGAAAGTCACCGGAAAAAAAAATCCAACCGGAGGTGAGATGCTGAAGAGAAATACAGGGTAGAACAATAGCTAGTATCAACGGGAGGCCAAAGCAAGAAGTTTTTGTAAAATGTAGCATGGCGGACCATAAACCTAGGGCTGGATAAGTAAAGTTACTTTTCACAACAAATCGGCGGTAACCCTGATAGATCCGGGTGCAATTGTCTTTAGTTAAAAAAAACTGCTACGGTTCTGGGGCCTGTTTCACAAAGGTTTCCCAAGATATGTCGTAAGACATAACTTAAGATATGCCTAAGTTATAACTTAGGAAGTTCCTAAGATTTGTCACATCTGTTTCACGAAACAATCTTATCTTAACTTTATCCTAAGACATTTCTTAAGTTGTATTACGGACTAATGAAATAACTTCTCCACTCTATCTACAATTCTTACTGTTAGGAGGATGTCAGCATGAGTAAAAATCTTTAGTTTGAGTCGGTTTTTTTTTTCAAGTAAAAAAACAGCTTGAAAAGGGGAGGGTCTGGAGGTTAGGGGTTACCCTCCACTTTCAAAGGACTTGGACAGAAGTATGGTATAACCTTAACAAGTTTCCTACTTAAACTAAGCACTCACACATCCTCACACACATATATCCCCCCCCGCCACATGACGCATATTTTTTTAAACTAATATTTGTGCTATTATATGTTTGCCTTTTATTTTGCTTTGTATAAGTTATCAGAGGTTTGTAATTGTTTATTTTTTCCGCCTTCTATATATTTTTCTACTAGTATCGTTTCAATTAGGAAATGGAATAATTTTAAAACAATAATTGCTTCGAGGGGCAAGCAGTCTAACAGAGGCCTTATTTTGTTTTTATTTCTTCGCGAATGAGTGCTCCACGTTAGTTGTCCGTGTTACTGTGTAATTTTAAATAAGAATTTTTCGACAGATAAGAAATTCCAAATTGGCGACTGTGGAAATGACAACACTAACAGAAAAAATGTTGAAAAAAGGAAGTATATATATTAAAATCTTTATGCATAATTATACCGTGACAAATCAGCCCCAAAATGGAGAGGGGGACCAAATATTCTGTAACACAACATACATTTGTTCAGGGGAAGAGTTGAAAAGAAGTGGAGTCATTAAGCGGAAACAGAGAAAAAATGGTCAAAGCCTTGCACTTCAACGCCTCCTTCCTCCAATGGGAGATAAGATACAAGCAATTTTTGGAGAAACAGCTACATCAGGAGCTGAAGAGAACAAATTTGTTCCCTTATCAAATATAATCTTTCAAATACTAAATATCGATTCAAATAATAGTAATATTATTAGATTTAAAAATATATAATAATGGTTCAAATTATATGCAAAGTTTTTAAACACAGACAATAGTGTATATAGCGTGGATTTTTGTTGTTTTTTTTTTGTTTACAAAATCGTGCTCTTTAAATGATGGGTAATTAATCCAACATATGTACCGTCTATTTTGTAGTAACATTGGGAAATCCACGAATTCGTGAGAAATCAAACATTCTTTAAGTACAATGTATTTGTAGTTCCAACTTCACCAATGGACATTTTTTTTATTTACCTTGGATTAATTTTGAACAGTGATAAAGACACATCTCTGACAATTCTTAAAATCCCTTTCTTAGCTATTACATACAAAGTAAAGCAGTTATAACCTGAAGGGATCACAATCATTCATATACTTGTAGTCCTTCGGATTTTTTCTCTCCCTGAACACACACAGTATCTCTCTGTAAGAATCATTGTACATGTATCTACAGCCGTCATACTTAGTTTCTTCCTAAGTCATTAATTTGCTTGTCCTGAAGTTACGACATAACTTAGGAATATCCTAAGATAAGACAAGGTTAGTGAAACGGATAAGTAATGAACTTAGGAAAAAGTTCTTTCCTAAGATACAACTTAGTCCTAAGTTAGTTTTGTGAAACGGGCCCCTGTCCTCTACAAGCTCTTCTGTGAAGTGACAGTACAGCAAATTTTTACCATAAACGATCAAAGTTGACATTTCCCCGTAGTTACAGGAAAAATCCCTTTTCATTAAAAGGACGCATTTTCGATACTTGTATTTCTCCTTCTTTTGGAAGTCCCTCGAGGATATATATTTGTTTTCTCATTAATACCTGTGTTTTTTCGAAACCCAAGAGATTTGGCTATTCATATGTCAATAAATCTAAAGGGACATAGAGACTTCACTTAATATCCCCAAAAAATTGTATGAGACCACTAGATAAACTAGCCTTGTGTTATGATAATTAACTTATCCAGCGCCGTCATGGTACATTTTAAAATAACCAAATTTGCTTTATCCTTCAAGTGATACTAGTTCTTTCTCTACTCTTTGTTTCTACCTCAACGTCTCTAATGGTCAGAAATTTGCAATTTGGCCACTTCATAGTCGTTTGTACACTATCAAGAGGATAGAACCGTAGAACTAAACCTTGCTTTGGCGGAGCCATCAGTGATGTTTGAGTTGGTGGAATCCAAATTCACCATCGCCAAAAATAATTTTCAGTACTAACAAATTAATTTATGCATTGGGGAATCTAGCTGGTTGCAAGAAGCAAGATGGTCCAGTTACCCCCATCCTCTATTTAAAAAAAAAAAAAGTTTTGCCAGTAAATGGTGTAATTAAATGAAATATGAAGATAACGAACAGTATTCAATCTCGAAAGTCCAATGAAACGATACACATTTGGAGCAGAGCAAAAACGGACCTCAAAATTTAGAGGTGGGATCAGGTGCAATGCTCTCTAGGAAATATTGCTATTAAATTCCCTACCATTCCCCTCTTCATTGATTTTTTTAAAATCTAAATTGGCGTTTCTCTCATGTTTTTCAGAAAATTTCAACTGGAACTTTCAATGGATATGAACCAGGTTTTTGTTTTACAAAATAATTTGCGAGTAAAAACAAAATAAAATTTGCACTTTTCTTTTTCACATAAATTTTTAAAACGTATTTAATCCTTTTAAAAAAGATTTATAAAAGATATTTTTATGACCGCGCAGTTTGGGTCTAAAAAGATTCACGTGTCCAGCTACACGTTCCGAGTGTTTCGTGTGCGGAAAACTTGGTCATTATGCGAAAGTATGTTTCTCTTCTGCAACCACACCTTACCGTTCCTCCCAAAGGAATACATTGATTAAAAAGGATCAAGCCAAGGGGTCAAGACGGGCCTGCTTTAAGACAAACCCGGGAAACCCGTCTGTCGGATCGTCTGACAACAAGTCGTCAAAATGCGATTCTACTGCAGGTATGTGTATTTCTCGGACTGCTTCTAAAAGTAGTCCAAAGAGTGTTGCTGTTGCGGAGACGCAAAGGAAGAGTGTACTTTATCTGCAGACTAAGTCCGTAAGCAAATGGCACAGGGGTTCAAGAAGAATAAAGGAATATTATGACAGACTGCAGCTAGTGAAATTGTTACCATTTCAAAACCTTGATTCTGAGGACGTCCGCAATTTATTTAAATCAACGGGCCTCAGCAACCAACTAGCTGCAATGCAGACTCAGAATAAAGCCCTTAAGACAAAAGTCAGTGGACTAATACGGAAATGTGATAATCTTCAGACCGTGGCATCCGCTCTTCACAAACAAATCTCAAAGTTACAAAACAGACCAAACGAACAAAGACCATACGACTCAACTAGGAGACGTGTTGACAAACAACACCCTTTCCTCCCTCTACCAACACCAACCAAGCATTACTGGTACCAACAACCTAGTGTTCCACATGCCAATACCCGGTGATTCCTGAGACGAGGACGTCTCATTTTCCGAAGCGAGAGGGAATTATCACGGTGTAAATTTTGATAAAAAGAATTTTAGTGGCATGTTTTAACTGTCTTTGAAATATACTTTTAATCTATTGTAATTACTTAAAACAACATGAAAGACTTTAATTATGCTAATTACCATGCAACTCAAACCGCGTCAATTTAATCAATTTACTCAACATGTCATGAGTTATTCTATCTAAGCCATCTGCCACTCATGCTCAGAATTGTGCTAATTGTCATTGTTATACTTTATTATTTATATGTTACATGCATCATTGTTAATCAGTTAAGTCCTAGGTTTCGGATTGTTCGGGTGTAAATTTTGGATTTCCAGAATTCACCCTACCGACCTAAGTTTATAATAAAGTGCTATTCCATCGTAAGCATTTTGATGTTTCATCGTTGCCGGAAAGTTTTACACTTATTTTCCCCGGTGATATTTTCATGGAAACTATTTTTTAACTTTAACAGAACAATCGATTTTGAAAAAAAATTACCAACAGCTAAAATTTGGTCTCAATAGTAGTACATGTAAGTTATTTTGTGAAATGGGACGAAGGATGTTGCGTCGTGAGCCGCAAATGAACTTTCAAGATGATATCATCTTTTAGTTTAAACCATATTTTATTTGAAAATGACAAGCAGAAAATACAGGTAAGTAGTACAAAAAAATCCAAAAGGATTCAGAAACAAGTTTGAAAACTTATACTAATCCGTTTCCTTATTATTATGATTAAGATGACAGACCCTTATTAGATAGTTACATAACACGGTTTGAAGCTGCTTAAAAACTAATATTTGAAATTGACATACATGTTAAATTAGAAATCATGTCGATTCACACAAATGAATAACGTCATTCATATCATCTTTTAGGTTCGACAACTTTCAGAAGTGTTTCTGGTATGTATGTATTTTTGTGGTAGATATATGCCGTTTTTCATAGACATCGCTAACTATAGGTACCTAATTTAAACTGCATTTGCATACTCTGATTATGCAATGAAAGTCCTTACGTTTTGATACCTAAAAAATTATATGGACCCTACGGATGACCTTTTGACTTTTGAGATCTTGTCAGCATCTTTCTATTGTGATATCCTCAGTATGATACACTGCCATTTCTCATGATAGTCCAGGGTACACCACTTATGGACTAGCAGCTTCTATACTTTGTTGTTTATTTGTGTTTTGCAGCTAAATTAAACTTTTGTGTTGGTCAACAACGTCTTCCTGTTTCATAGGCATGCGATATGTCGTAGTTCATTTCTGTCCCACTGTGATACAAACACACAGTGATGGTAGATAGAGATCAGTTATCTGATATTACAACAAAATGTTCGCTCTCTCTCAGTTCTTAATTGTAATTTTAAGTTAATACGGATACAGATAAATACAGTTTACCGCTTTGATTTAAACGTACCACGGATTTTGAAATTTGTACTTTGAACAGCACCAAAAATGAAGGTTTTGATTTTGTTCTGTTTAGCATAAAATGATGGATCAAATGGTAATTAGTCATGTTCACGATTTCGTAAATTAACAAATGTCCATTCTGACAGACAGACGGTCATTCATGCACCTTTCGGTCACGGACACTTTGTTTGAAGTTTACAATAACCTGTAGCTATTTGCATATCTCACATTTATATAATTGTTTATATTGTCTTACGTATCACAATTTATATCTACCCATAATATTTATCTCCCTAGACATACTGATAAACACTGTTATGAAAAACTGGGGTTAATCAGGAAATAAATAAGCCATCAAAATGACTGAGGTGAGTTCTCTTTTTTATGTTGTTTCACTGAAAGTTTATAATAAAAAAAAAAACATTTTTTCCTCTTCAGTGTGGGTCAAAGTTAACACCCACACAATTCTTTTTTGCGTGGTATCACCGATTGTACTTGACAAATACATCCCTTCAAAGAAAATCACTTTGGTTGTTAATACTAACTTCAGCTACTATCTGCTTTGTAATCGCTGAATCTTTCTATATCCAAATGAGCAAAAATATGTGAGTACTTCATCACATGACTCTATCATATGCATGAATCGTATGTTCTTATACAGTAGGACTTCCGGAGCCTAGTAGTGTAACCATGGAAAAGTATAAAACATTGGAGGAAGATGTTGCGGGGAATAACACCACTATACAGAAGGACGGGGGAGGATTCGAGATAGCCGCTGGTCAAGTCAGGGTTCCTAAATCAACAGGAGTAAGTTGCACTATATGCTGAGTTATTTTAGGAATGACTAAACTTTGCCGCAAATTTTTACGTGATCGGAAGGTCGTGGAATCAAGCTCCGGTCACGAGGAACCCAAGTTGATATAAAATAGGTAGACCGGGTAGTCTTTCGAATTGAAGCCATTATCACGGCAGGCGTTGGCACTGCTCAGTGGTCCTGACTGCTAAATAAGGTCTAAATTTGAAGCCCTTCACCGATATCTCGTGATATTTCATAAGAGTGAAATAGTCTTGAAATAATCAAGCTGCAATCAATCAATTAATTATCACCAATCAATTAAATTTGTTATCACATTCAAGGCTGAGGTAGGCGAAGCAACGATATAGATGTACATATATATATTTGGTGAAAAGGCTACCTGGAACATCGTAATTGTAAACAGGCCCCATGTCTTTGCAGAAGGCGTTCAGCTTCCGGAAGTTATGGGCATACACTGGACCTGGGTTTCTGATGAGTATAGCCTACCTTGACCCCGGAAATATAGAATCCGACCTTCAAGCCGGAGCCATTGCAAAATATAAGGTAGCACTGAAAGCCTACCACAAACGAATTTTTAAATGCAGTAGACAATAATGAATGAAATGTTCTTCTAATGAATATTTTTTAAAACATTTATTCTTTTAACCAGTCTTCCTTCTTTTTCATGATTTCGTTAGTTACTATGGGTTTTGATGTGGTCCACTGTACTGGGACTAATGCTTCAGTTACTAGCAGCCCGACTGGGATGTGTCACAGGTACTTTTTCCGTAATTAATGGAAATATGCTTTGGCAACTTTTTTTTGCGTGACAGCGATAATTATTATACCTACACTTTCTAGAAAGTTCGGGTATTTTGTTGTTATCATTATTCATTAAGTGAAGATTGGCCCTATTCAGTATTATATACACTTTTGTTGTATGCGATTATTCTTTGAGCTATTCTTATCATATGTTTAGAATTGATTATTGGTAAATTATTTTATAGGAATGAATCTCGCAGACGTTTGTCGTCAGGAATATCCCAAAATTCCGCGGTACATACTTTGGCTAATGATGGAAATCGCCATTATAGGAAGTGACATACAGGAAGTCATAGGATCATCGATTGCGATCAATCTTCTCTCCAATAAATTGTTAGAAATACTTCTAAGTAAACTATGGATTCAAAATGTGATCATGTTAATGGAAGTGTTTCTAAGGTTTTATTACATACATGTATTTGATATAGAATGACGATTTAGTAGACCGGATAAAGCATTTTTAAAAGCTATTTCCCGTCTTTCCGCCCTAGGATTCCAATTTGGGCTGGTGTCCTCATTACCGGGGCTGACACATTCACGTTTCTTTTCTTGGAGCAGTTTGGTTTGAGGAAGTTGGAGGCGTTCTTCTGTTCCCTCATTACAATAATGGCCGGAGCCTTTCTCTATATAGTGAGATCATTCTTTTAAGAAAGTTTTCGATTGGTAACAACAATTTGACAAGATGTAAAATTTCTATATTGGATTCGTTCTAGAGTGGTTTCGGTTATTTCAGTGATCTTGATATTTTGGTAGTATAATTTGTGTTTGATTTTCTTTGCAGTATATCAAAATTAAACCCAACCAGGGAGACATCCTGATTGGTCTATGGTTTCCATGGTGCCAGGATTGTAATAAGGATGCGATACAACAATTGGTTGGAATCGTGGGAGCAGTCATTATGCCACACAATATTTATCTTCACAGTTCATTAGTATTAGTAAGTTGTTAAAAGAACTATTCAAGTTTACATTTGTGCAATCACTCTCAAGATCCTTGTGTAATATTAATATGACAACACAAATCCGTTGACCAATTAATTCTTGAAAAAGGTATCTGTTTGAATGCATAGGATTTTGGAAAACATACAAAAATTATAAAATAAACATTACATTGAATGTTGTTGTTTTGTTTTGTTTTTTTAGTTTTTTTCCTGGAACTGAAACTGTTAAAACCATTTAATTATTTTAGTGTAATTATAGCATTTCTCAATGCGACATGAAATTACAACAGGGAGAGCATTAAGAAAGTCTTTGTGTTTATTCATATCATTTTGAATATACGAAAATTTTAGGTTTGATTTTTTACAATGCTTGTTGCAATATACACTTGCTTGAATTAATTAATTATTTTTTTTTAATAAATAACGATTTTTTTGTTCAGTCTCGTATTATAGATCGAACAGACAGAATTGAGATTAAAGAGTCGATCAAGTACAACAGCATAGAATCGGGTACGTTATGATCCCCACCCCCAGTGGAGTCCAAAAGAGTTAAGTAAAATATTTTAATTTACTCAAAAAATAGTTACCTGTGAGTATCAATTGTTAAAACACGAAATGCAAAGTGTCCTGGGAATAAAACAAATGTAGTCAGATCAACTCGGCAAAATTGGTAGTAGAAACACATTTTTTATACAGCAGCTGTGTATATTTAGAGGAAAGCTTTACAAAGCACGAACGATAAATGATTTTGGGCATGAAGAGAATTTATATGAAGAAGTACATAATGAGATTGTCTTGTTCATTTTCAATGCAGGGTGCCTGCAAGTTTCCCTGGGTGAAATGTTCAAAGATAATGAAGTATTTGTGAACAGAAGCTTTACGTACCTAAATTTGGAAAATACATGCAAATAATGTATTCAATCATTTGATTTTGGTCATATTTAATGTCAAGAATGCTTTAATCTATTACAAATTGTGTGTGTTTTTCGTTTATGCTATCTGACATCAAATAGCAGATCACCTTAGCTACATAAAACTACCATGAGATTAAAATTATTCAGTATGCAGTGTTAGGGTTCTATCGCACCTTACTGGATAGTGCTAAAAGATGTCGTCACACCTTATTGGAAGTACGGCGACAGAATCATGAGAATGCAAATCCTTGGTAACTTTGATGTAAGTCATCCCCGCCGCTTTTCGATGTACTAGAGTAATCAACGCATGAAGACCGAACGATTATAAGAAATGCATCGCACAAGCAACGGTCAACTAACGTTACATTTCAGTAACGAATGAGTACCTTAACCGTGTAAAACGAAGCACATTTGAAAAACCTGTTTTCGTACGATAGATTAACGGTCGTGCGGTCAGTGTCCAAGGCAAGTCCGGTGTATCCGTTACATGACCGGTAATTGACCAGTTGTGACTTAGGTCCTTTGGACTCTAATGTAAGCAGAAATGTCAAGTACAGAAGAAATGCATGGGTTCCGTACGAAATTTATGCCCACCTCACTTTAAAGGGACACCTAGTCCACCGGTGTTCGTTCCAAGTTTTGAAAATGCTCAAAACTTATGGCCATATAAAACGAACTTCACCGGACGTCTTCGGACATGAACGTACTCACCAAGTAAGAATCGGACAAAAAAACGTGTGTAAACGTAGACGACTGAAGGGATTGAAAATTTTGTCACCTGTTTGACGTCCGTAAGCGCTATCCGGTAAGGTATGACTGAGCCCGTAGATGTCCCTGAACTTGAACAAATGAGTAACTAGTATTAATTGTAACGGGGACCGTTACAGATGTTCCCCAAACGCTCCCCAACTTCCTTTTGGTGTCTTATTCCCTGTAAGCTTCATTAAATAAGGCAATCAAGTATATTGTTTTTTTACGCATTACACGCGCGCGCACGGACACGCATGTACAAAATGACCATGTCAACTTGTCTACACTTTCAATACATCTTTATATTCAAATTTCATCAAAAGATAAAAAAAAATTCGGCTATATTAAGTATATCTGTCATTTAACGCTTTGCAAGCGTGCGCACGTGCATGCATATCCAAGTTGACCGTGTCATCTTATCTATACTATTAGTATATATCTACATATTTTGAGTTCAAAGCATTTCATCAAAAAGTATAAAAGTTACAGCTATATCAAGTATATTGGTCATTTTAGCGTTGCATGCGTGCGCACGTGCATGCATGTGCATGTTGACAATGTCGTCTTTTCTACATTAATAATATGTCTATATATTCTGAGTATCAAAGCATTACATCAAAAAATGTAAAAGTTATGGTTATAGCAAGTATATTGGTAATTTTACTCATTCCACGCGTACGCACGTGCATGCATGTGTGCGCTGACCATGTCATCTTGTCTACACTTCTAATATATCTTTATATTCTGAGTTTCAATGCAATTCATCAAAAAATGTACAAGTTAAGTCTATATCGATTATATTGGTTATTTCAATCATTGCGCACGCGAGCACGTGCATGCATGTGCATTCTGACCATGTCATCTTGTCTTCACTATTAATATATCCTTATATTCTGAGTATTAAAGTATTTCATCAAAAGATATGGAAATTTTGGCTATATCAAGTATATTGGTCATTCTACTCATTGCACGCACACGCACGTGCATGCAAGTGCATGCATGTGTGCGCTGATCATGTCATGTTGTGTGCACTTCTAATGTATATTTATAATCTGAGAACCAAAGCAATTCATTAAAAAATGTGCAAGTTAAGTCTATATCATTTTTATTGGTTATTTCAATCAATGCGCATGCGCACACGTGCATGCATATACATTCTGACCATGTCATCTTGTCTACACTTTTAATATATCCTGATATCCTGAGTATCAAAGCATTTCATCAAAAAATATGAAAGTTATGGCTATATCAAGTATATCTGTCCTTTTACTCATTGCACGCGCGCGCACGTGCACACACATGCATGCATGTGTGCGCTGATCAAGTCTTCTTGTCTTCACTTCTAATATATATTAATATTCTGAGTTTCAAAGCAATTCATCAAAAAATGCACAAGTTAAGTCTATATCAATTGTATTGGTCATTTCAATCAATGCGCATGCGCGCACGTGCATGCATGTGCATTCTGACCATGTCATCTTGTCTACACTATCAATATATCCTTATATTCTGAGTATCAAAGCATTTCATCAAAAAATACAAAAGTTACAGCTATATCAATTAAATTGGTCATTTTACGTATTGCACGCGCACGCACGTGCATGCATGTGCGCGCAAAATGACCTTCGTTCCGCAAATCTACATAACATTCCTATTAACCCTAAAAAGGTTTCACCTCAATCGGATGTGTAGTTTCGGAGATCACTCACGGACAAAAAAGTACCCAGGAAGAAAAATAATAATAACTAGAAACTCATTACTAGTAATGAGAAGGTCTTCCGTTATACGACTTCCTGTTTGCATGAACATGTCTTTTCCAACGTCGGTATTAGCCTAAAACTTATGTAGAAACAAAATAACTTAAAAAATACTTTTTTGCTTCGTTTCCTCTCACGACCGGAAGTAATGACGACACACGATTTTTACACCAAGCAAATGAACTGATGACTGACTATAAGTCCTGAAAGTTTTAGAGTTCAGTCTTTTACTGTTGCCGAACAATTGTGAGAACAAATTCTAATTTTGAGGACAAGAAAACACACGACCGGAAGTGAACTGAATAAAAATCTCTGAATTTTCTCTTGACTTTTGCAGTATCTACAGCATATGTAAAAAAAAAAACAAAAAAACATTTCAATTACTTATCTATAAGTGATATTTATGAGAAAGCTAAACCACGAAATAACGTAGTTTATCTTTTAAAACCGGAAGTTTAAAGTTTTTTTCCGGTGGAATTTAACATATTTTAAAACAGCGAAAGGGAAGCAATAAAGTGATGAAAATTTTAATTTTAAAAAGAAAAGTTGAAATTTTCGATTTCTTTGATCACTTCCTGTGATGACCAGAAATGACGGCTGACGCTTTTAACCCTATGTGTTTTGCCTTCTCACCAAGTTTTATTACTCCTACAAGTTTGGTGTTTTACTTTCATGCCGTTTCCGAGATCTCGCTGAAATAACTTTTCATTTTGTGGACAAGA